>NC_141375.1:16000226-16571801 GCF_017979445.1 Akebia trifoliata
GGGTATTTAGGGCATTTCCATTAATCTATAAGAGGAAACCTAAGCCAAGGAGCAATGGCATTAATTCAAAAAACATAAGATACCTCAAATATTGAACAACTCTCACATGCCTTTCTAACATTGGTATTCTATAATATACAAGTGCAAAATAACCTCCATACCCTCACCTTCAATCTGAAATAAAAAATTCCTTTGATTTTTCTTTTTAAACTTAGTCATTTTCAACTTCTTGAGTAATTTATTTTACCTATTCTTAAACCTTAAGATTCATTTATTTTAATCTTTAGACTTAAAATATAAGATAGGATTTTTGAAGTGGAAGATGATAATTTTTTAATATAAAAAATAAAAAATTATATGATTTTCTACAAAATAATTGAGGCAATATTTCAAATGTTGATTTAAAGATGAGGTTAGATAGATTAAATTAATTTAATATAGAAGCTGGAGAGTTTGAAGATGATTGATTTTGGAAGGAAAAAAATGAAGGGCTTTTGTTATAGGTTTAAGATGGGGTATTCAAGTTATTTTTTGTTAGCGTAGAAAAGAAGAACAAGGTCAAAGGGGGCATGTCATAAGTTTGAAAGTAAAGAAGTATCTAAAATACTTCTAAGTGTGGAGGGATGTCCAAATTAGCTAAAATATTGGGGGCTGGGCAATAAACTTAAGAGGGATTTAATTAGGAAACCGAACTATTGCATTTTAATTTAAAAAACTCCCTTGGAGTTCTGAATGGAACTGTACTTTATGAAGTTTATTACTTAACAAACCATACTCTATCAAATTTTTTACCTAGCAAACTTTGGAGTGGGCATCCACGTCATAAAATTCCAATTGATGTGGTTAATTGGTTAACCAACAAACCTTGTAGTAACCACACCAATTTGTGTCATCCAAAAAATAAAATAAAAATGATCTGATGCCAGAAGTTTATATAGGACAAAATTCTACAAACTTTGAAAATAAATCAATTTTTTATATATTAATTTTCAATGTTGAACTTAGTTTTAAATTTGGGAGTTCGATAATCATCCATTTTCAATACCTTGGATCAAGCTCAAAAAAGGATTATTTTTTTTTCTTTTGAATCTAAGTTTTTCTTGAAATCTAGAAGGCTTTGGTGTTCGATTGCTAATTTGATAGTCCATGTTGGCTCAATACTCTTAGTAAGATCTCAAATCTTATTATGTTAGTCATGCTAGTCTGATTCATAAAGTAAGGTTGGTTCAACAACAATCTTGATAAAGTAAGGGGGTTTTTGTAATAAAATTGCAACATATATAGGTCATCTCCATAAATATCTCTAAAGTTAAGGATGTGATGTCATCATTTTGAAACATGGGCTAAAAGCCGAGTGGGCATTTCATCCGAAAGGATAAGGGTTTCTCAAATATTCACACAAAATTGTGGGGGGTCAACAGCAAAATGGAATTTCATTCATATGTTAGCATCAGGAAGCATCTTAATATTAACCAACATTTTAAAGATGTTTTAAAAATTCCAGAATATTGAGCGGATGGGTAAGTGCCTCTTCACGCCCCCTTTCTCTGCTCCTTCCAATGAGTCTATATGCATCAAAACACGATTTAAAACAAAGGTAAATAAATTTTCAAATCAAATGTGTATCAATGCCATGCTCCTCTTATTGTAATTTACAAAGCCCACGAAGGCAAACTTGTATAGACTTGGAATTTTTCTTTGTTTATTTCCTTAGGTATAGGTGGAACAACTTGTTGACACCCCATTTTTGCATTTGTCTAATGCTACAATTCGTCATCCGTTTGTTGTGGATTCCTAATGATGAGCATAAAGAACCGAAAGCTTGAGAGTACATTTCTCAATTTTTTTGTTTCTAGTCCTTTTATCTCTTACATTCGTTATAACTCAACATAAAAATCACTTGTTAGAAATCTCAAACGGTCCTGTGTAACATGATTTGAGTTCCCCTTCATGCCAAATCTGGAAATTCCCTTCTATGGTAATATCTTTAGAAATACCATGTCTCCTACTTCAAACTCGAAAGGTTTTCAAAAATACCATGTGTTCTTCTACATGGTTCTATACCTTGGTAGTCATGTAAAGATTTATTCTTAATAAATTTTAAAACCATGTAATCTTGCCTTGAACTTCTTGTTTTTTTTCCTTTTTATCTTCAAATGTATCAAATTTGATGGTTTGTGTTATGCTCTTGGCTTGAACATCGACATCAAAGGTTTTATTTATTAATTTGCAATGATAATTCTTATATGTTCTATCTTCAATTTAAATAGAAAAAATAGATTATAGGTAGTCGGCAACCTATAAGAACAGAGCTCTTCATCGATAGTCACACGAGGAGTGATGGTAGGGTTTTGACTCCTTAACTGACTAAATCCTTCGTAAGTGATGTAATGTTTTGATCAAATTTTATATTCTTATTTTCAATAAATTACTTTTCATCTTTATGTTATCATTGTTTTGTAGGGTCAAATAAATAGTCTTATTAAAAAAGATCTTACCTTTGCCCATAATGATATTGACTATGACCTATTTCCATTATATGTATGACTTATGTTATTTAGTTTTGATTTTTTTTATTTAGATACATTATACTAATCATTATTTTTGCACAGGTGTCTGGAAAAGATTGAAAAGGTAGAGTAAGATGATTGAGAGGTGGAGTTTCAAAGATTTCATTATGTTATATAGCTTCAAGTCGCAATCATACAAATAAACTCGAGAATTAGTTGTTTAATGTCACTCAACTTGTTCATACACTGATGAAAGGTAAAGAGAAGAAGGAGGAGGAGAAGAAGAAATCATCTACATTTGAAATTGGAGCTCCTTCTACTCAATATGTAAAAACACTATCGTTTTGGAGATTGCTCATTTTGTTTTTCCATTAATATTTTCATAAATAATGAATGTCAATTTACATATCTAATAATAAAAAATAATTCAATTTTATAGGTGAGGTCAGATTCCACAATGTAAAGAACCCCTAGCAGAACCACCACTATCCTTGGATAATCATAATGTATGTCTATTGATAAACTTCAGAAAAAAAGATATCTACCATAAACAAACACGAGTGGATCCCAAGAACTCAAATGACATCGAGTATCACTCGATTTATATTGATGAGATAATTGATCATTTTATGGTTTTAATGGATATAGAAGGTGCCAAGGGTACCTTAGGTGATACTCTTATTGGTGAAGTAAATAGATGGCCTAGAAGTCATTGTTGTGTCTTTTGAGAAACACTTGCTTACTTACATTTATGTAATACATTTTCATATGTAACTTTGACTTATATTAGGTTAGATGTGATTGGATATGGGTGTGGATGAGATTGGGTATGGATATAGGGATTTGGATATAACGATGTGGATGTGGCAGGTGTAGGTAGAAGACAAAATTTTATGTGACACATTAAATTGTTGTTTCTTTATTGTTCTTTCATAGTATGGAATTGATTGCTATTTAGTGTGGATGTGATTGTATACGAGTGGATGAAATTGAATGTGGGTATAGGGATTCATATATGATGGTGTGGATGTGCCAAGTGCAAGTTGAAGACCATTTTGGGTATAGTCCTGCAAATATAAACAAATCAATTTTATTTCTGCTTAACAGAAATTCGATGGCCTGAAGTCGTTGAATTCTTCAGTAGTTCCCAGATTTCTACGATCAATAGTCATCAAATTTACAAATTCTACAGTGCATAGCCATCAAATTTTTGAACTTTGACGGTCCAAGCCTGTCGAATTTGTAGATTCAATGACCTTAGAGCAGTCGACTTTATTTTCGACAAGGACCATTTCGTCAGGCAAATTTAATGAGCAAGGCCGTCTAATTTTATAGAATTCAGTAGCTTTGGACCATCAAATATCAAACATTTTATGTGAAAAAAGGTGATGGTGGTGATTGGTCGTGGTGGGGCTCGTGTTGGCCATGGCATGGTGGTGGAGGCATTGTGGTGTTGGTGGTCATGGTAATGATTGAATGGTTGCATAGTGGTGTTGGTGTTGGTGGTCTGTTTTTATTTCTATTTCTGTTTCTGCATATATATGTACAAGGCACTTTCTTAGAGCAAAAACTAAAAAAAGTTTTAAAAAAATATATCTAGATATAACGTCGATTTTACTAAAATCAACGTTTATATCTTGTATAATGTAGGTTTAATTAAAACCTGACGTTACATAAGTCATATAACTTTATTTTCGGTAAAACTGACGTTGAATACATAAAAATAATTTAAAATAGAAGTTTTACTGGTTAACATTCAACCTCGGTACATTAAAAATCGACGTGGTTTTAGATACCATCAGATTAAAACGACATTATAACCCTAATTTTAAGACATCGCTCAATTTAAATATCGGTTTTTTAATCAACGTTAAAGCAATGTTAAAAGACAATAACGTCAGTTATAAACCGACGCTATAGGCTTTTTCCTTACTTGTGTGCAAATTAATTGGATCATCCTAGGGGCCTACTTATTAAATATTTGATCCGACTCATATTGGGTCCTTGTTCAACCCAAACCAAGACCCAAAACCTTGATTTGGTAACTTTACTAATTCCTAGGACTGTTTTTTTTTCAGTACCTTCATATAGCAATCATCATTCAAAAACTCAAGTATGCACAGAGAGTTGAGAATGTGATATTTTTGATAATCTAAAAATATTGTTAAATTGAAAAGGTATTAAGAAAGAAAAAGTTTATTAATTAGACTAACAAGATGCAGCTCAAAAATAAATGGGGATTTAGAAAGAAATTCCCTCCCATATGATGTATTAATTAAGTAAATTTTCTTATAAATTTTTTCTAATCCCAAAATTAATTACCCCTACTGTGTTCATAATCATAAAGTAGGAATGTAGGACTATTAATGTATAGAATTGGATTGAATTAGGGGTGGTTTATTGTCAATCCGATAAGGATTTAGATTTAGAATGGATCTAATAATTAATTAAACAACAGATCAGACTCTTATTGGATTGGGTTTTCATCGGCTCGGAATAATAGGATTCTAATGTGATGCAATAATACAATTGGATAGGTCCAAACCCAATTTTGTTATAAAGTAATAAATTTCACGTATTTAACGTAATATAATATAAAGAAATTCTGAACTGATTTCGATAAGGACCATTCTGTTTCATAAAATCATTCAGAGAATGTGATGAGCACCCTCTGCCTCATATTCTCATTCAAACAAATGTGTTCTTTGTTCTGTCTCACTTATTCTCTCTCTTATAAATTCATCCACTCTTTCTTTGTAAGAATATAAGATCTCTTGAGTTAAGAGAAGAAAGATGAGAAGAAGAGAAGAATTAAGAAGTCCTGTCATGTTTTTCCACGGCTTTCTTGAACTTCTCTTCTACTAGGTTTTTAATACCCTTTTTTGAAGTTCAAGAAAGCCGTGGAAAGACATGACTGAGTTGGGGCTACATTGATCATACGATTTACCTCTATGGTGGAAGATTTAATGGATCGGAAGTTATTTGATGAAGATTTGTCTACATGCATCATGGTAATTCTTAATTTCTTTTTCTAAACAAATATTTAAGTTTTCTTTAAAGTTGACCCAATTCACAAGCATTTTGTGTCCTAGGCATAATTATCTTCTTAGAATTTAAGTACTTCAAAGACAATTCCTTTAAATTTTTTATATTTTTTTCTTCATACATGTGAGGCAACCTACAATTGCTAGCTTCCATGAAGGAGAGGAAAGCATAATTAAACTTTTCTTTTTAATTTTCTAAAGAAAACAATTGAAATTTCTGAATGAATTACATTTTTTCAAAATATATAGGGCAACACTTTGGTATCATGCATGGAGGAGAGTATGACATTATAAACTCCATCTTAATTTTTACTTTATGTTTATTTTTTTCAACCAATGAGGCATCTGGCCACTTAGAGTCCCTGATTAATCCCTTCCGATAACACTCATTAAGTAATTTCTAAGATAAATTTCCAAGTGTGGCCCCCTGTGGGGCAACTCAAATTCAAGAACTTCACTTCTTGAGATATGATCTTGACCATCTCACAGATCCTTGGGATATCTTATTTTCTGTTTTAGATATAAGACGAAGAAAATCCATGATGAAAACAATGAAAAATTGTTTGAGAGGACAATTATCTTTATTTTATTTTTCAATTTTTTATTTTGTGGTTTGGGTGGATGTGTTCAAAAGAGAGGTTATTTATTTATTACTTTTCTGATTGTTCCTCCAAATTGATGAAATCTATTTTATGCGTATAGAAGATCCCTTACTCTTTATTTAATGGTTAATTTACCAAAATATTACTAAATTATGCGTATCACCAAAATATTGATGTATTTTACTAAAATGACCAAATTCCTTTCATAAAATAGATGCCAGAATTGACATAGGAGAGAGAAAAGAGAAGTTAGATTTGACATAGGAGAGAGAAGAGGGAAGACAAAAGTTTCTTCTACAAGCTTTATTTTCTCTTTCCTTTCATTTTCTTCTTCTTCTTCCTTTTCCCTTTTCGTCCATGTGACCAATCAAGCTTAAAATCTTTTTTACATTTTCTCCTTCATTTCTTTATATGTTTGAGGTTCAGCCTTCATTTCTTTATACGTTTGAGGTTTAACTGAGGTTGAATGCATCATCTTCTTCTCCAATTTTTTTCATTCTTCTTTTCGCCATTTTTATTATTGTAAAAGGAGGCATTAACAAGTTGCTATGTAAGGCATTAACGAGTTACTCCATTTTTATTGTTGTACAATGAGGCATTAGCAAGTTGACTTAGTTGAACCACTAAAGGAAGTGAATATGATTTTCATATTATTCTTTTCATATATGCAATATGTGATTTCCATCCATGTTTTGAATGCAAGATAATTAATGTCAACTTCATTTAAAACTGTAGACACCCTATTTTTTCGTCTAGCTAATTCGATAATTCCTTAATTAATAGTTGTGGATTCTTAATGATGAGCACAAAGAACTTGACAGCTTGAGAGTACTTTTCTAATTTTTTTCATTTCTAGTCTTTTCATTTCTTTCACTCGATACGATTCAACATAAAAAATTACGAATGCTTATGATCGCTACACCTTACACTCGATTTAGCAAGTGTGTATGCTTAGATTCGCCACATGTTTCAATAATCTAGAGACCTCGCAATGCTAGGAAAATGTGACATCGAGACTTATAAATAATTACATTGGGACTAAAAGAAATCTCATGTCAAAATTAATAAAATTCAAAAAAAAATTGATAAAATAACTAAAATACCCCTCATGAATCTTTTATCTCTGAAAAGTCTCAAAAGTACTTTCATTGCCCTTAGAATTTGATTATGAGTCAAATAGGACCTAAATCAAAGAAAACAGAAAAATACAAAAGTGATCGAAATACCCCTCGATGTTCGACTTTTACTTAGAGACCTCGATTCTTAGGAAAATGTTATCAAAAATGAATTATCGACAAATTTACATGCATCGAGAAATATAGAAAACTTACATGAAATGACGAAAAATAAATAAAAAATTGAAGCTTTAACTAAACAAATAAAAAATTTTAATCTCTAATTGAACAAATAAATAAAAAAATTTTAACTTTAATAAAACAACCAAATTGAAAATTTTAAAATTTAATGAAACAGTCAAAGTGAAACTTTGATCAACCAATCAAATAAAAAATTGAAACTCAATCAACCAATAAAATAACATCAAACTTTTGATTTTAACTAAATATTAAAATGTGTTTACCTTAATTGACCTACCAATATACAAATTAAACTTAAATCTGCTAATCAAATCGAATCTCAATATTAAAATTTTAAGAATTTAAATCTTGCTCAAGTGATTTGGTGTTCATTTGGATGAGTTGATCATTGAATTGTATAGTGAACACACACGATAAGTTTTCTGATATTTACAATTATTTTGTGCTATTAAGTCTAATTAATATGGTATAATATGAAATGTGATAAATTGAGGCTTAACATGCTTATTTATCTAATTTACTGAAATAAGAATGAAAATTGAGATAAATGCCTGGGAAAAATGTGGATAAATCTTTGTTTTAAGACACTGATTAGTAATTAATATATGAAGGTGGCTTTTGAAACTAGGTTGTTTTATCAATACTTGTAGACTTTGAGGCAACTTAGTCACTTTAGGAAGCCAATTGATGATCAACACAAACTCCATTATTGTATTCATTTGATTTGTATAGTAACCAATAAATAAAGAGTATCAAACACCAATGAGTAAGTCAAGCTTATTAGGGTATCAACATTATTGTAAATCCTCAAGTGAGCTGAAAATCTTGTAGCTTCATATAATTTCATTTGAAAGGGGTGAAAGTGAGTTAGTTTGGAATGTTAGGGTATGTCAACTAGTGTTTTAATAAAGTTTTTTAGAGAAGTGAGAAAAAAAATATTTCTGGTTACAATATTTCTTTGGAAAGTAAGGCAATTCAATGTTTTTGGTTAGTTTAAAATAAATCACTATGAAATTAGAAGCTCTAAGGCCTAGGGCATATGAACTAGATGTATGAAATTTTTATTTCTGTGCAATAATTTTTTGATAATTGTTTGAACTGTTGTTGGTCATATGATACCATTTGATTAAGAAGGGACGATGTTTTTGTCCCCTAGTTTGCTATTACTTCTTGTTTTATTTTTCTTGGTTTACTGATATCTTGAGAAACCTTCTCAAGATAGTAGTTAGTCCTGTATGGGTTGTTATCCTTCCAATATATTATTTGCATTCCTCCTCAGTAGTACCTACAAAAATTAAGGACTTTCTAACATTGTTTCATCAAGCAGATAGCATACCTCTTTTATATATCTTGGCAGTTTCTTTATATTTGCTTCCAAATTTACTAGTCGCAATATTGTTTATGATTCCAATACTTCGAAGATATATTGAAAACTCAGATTGGCATTTCATAAAGTTTCTTTTGTGGTGGTCATAGGTATCTATGTCTCATTCTCTATCTCCTTCCTCTATTTTAGTCCACCTTTCATTTTTAGTTTGTTCATACTAGTTCATTTAATTTTTCTACTATATTGTCAGATGAATTGCCTGAATGGAAATAAAGAAAATCAATTCACATAGGACTGGAACATAACATGAATTGCCAAGTTAAGTAGTTGATTTTGTTTTTCCATTTTATGTAATATTGAAAAGAAGTAGAATATCATTCCATGTATAGCAATTCTTGAAGAGAGTGAGATCAGTAATTCTTTATTTTGCTGTTAGCAATATCTGTAGGCTATAGATCACATAGTGTCATTTAGAACATTTTGAGAGATCATCTGAGTAACTGTTGAATATTACATATTTAAAAGAATCCGAAGTTCTTCAGAATGCAAACTTCCAATTTCTAATTTCTTCATTGTACGGGGTTTGTAACTGCAAAAAATGGGTAGTAGCAGTTCAGATGAGTTTGGTAATAAAGTCCACCAACTACAAGAACTACATTGATACAAAATAAAATACTAAAAGAGTGTGCTTGCATAGGGGTTTGAAAGAATGTGATTTTGTCCGTAAGTTTATTTTCTCTAATTGATAGATTCATACATTTTCGTTGTAGTTACGTGATTTGACATATGAAGGAAATTTGGTCCATAAAATGATTAAAATTGTAAGATTGTTCTTGCTACAATACTATGTTTATCCCCTAGAACAAATCGCAGTAAAGTATCCACATTAATGTGCATGTAACATATTCTGAAACAACCAGGGATATTTACTCTTGCATAATGATCACTTACCCTTATTATCAATGCATAACTATAACGTTATAAGTTATCTTTCATGTTTTTTTCTTGTTCTCTACCTGTGAACCTGTTTTGTATCATTTATTCTATAATTGAAATACTCATTTATTTGCAGCCAAGAATTTATGTGGGAAAGGGAATGCACGAAAGCCAATTTGTAGTTATCAAGTGAGTTTCACAAGGAACATACATTTTCCTCCAATTTGATTGTCATAGGACCTTTCTCATGTTCGTTTGATTCAATCATCGAGTTGTTCAGGTATATTTTTTCTCTTTTAGGTATACTCTTTTCTGGGTGCTGCTTTTATTTTCCAAACTTACATTCAATTATTACATGCAGGTTAGTGTATTGTTTTTCTTCTTATACTTTATCAAATTTAATACTGAATATTTTTTTTTCTCATTCTCCCATTTTTACATCTCCATTGTCTCTTTATTCTCTCCTAAACTCAAACTTTGCTGAAGCCGACTACGGATATAATGAGTGTTCATCGTGTTCAATATGAATGGCATGAGTTTTTTTCTTAATGGTATTAGTTACCTAATAGTTCATGATTATCCTTCATTTTTACTCTTTTATGGAGTCATATTAAATTCTTTCTTGTCAATGCAACTAAACACAACAGTGGTGCTATTGTTGCACTTTGGACACCTGTAATATTGATTTGTTTTGCTATGCTATCTCCTTTTTGCCTTGGTGTATCTCTTAGATCTTGTTCAGTTTATGTAGGTTGATTTCATATGTATATATATGTATATATAGCCTTGAAAGTATCTCATGAGTGGGTGACTTCTATGCTAGGTTTTTTTTATAGACACTTAGATTTGGTATGCTATTTTCTCAACCATATGTGGTGGTGTTTTAGGAGTTTTTCATCATCTTGGAGAGGTAATAATTTCAAAATGTTAACTTTCCTACAACCGTATCACACAATTCCAGACTTCATTGGGATTGACATATCTGCATGCATGCATCAAACTTCATCCTTCATACCTTTTTCTTTTCTGTTAAGATAGATAGTACCATGGGGATGATGCTAAATTCATTGGGTTTCTTGTTTGACCCCATGTTTGAGGAAACTATATGTTTAGGGCTTTGTTAAACCATTAGAGATGGGAGAGATATCATTGGGTCTTATGAATTAGTATAGTCAAAGGCATAGTAAGGGGTCTCTAGGTGCCGATATGCCTAGGCAATCGCGATATAAATTTATTTAAGAGATCTATTAAGTTTGATATATTAAAAAACAATTATGAAAAATAAAGATGCTAAATAAGTAATAAAGTTCAGTGCTCACTAATTACAACATCAAGGCTGACACATTTCCTCATAAAAGCTAGAAAGCCACATAACCATTGATGGAACATATCTTACCTTGCATTTTTAATGTATGATATATGTTTTGCCACTTTGGCTTATTGTTGAATCCTTTCTATTGAAGCCAATCAAATCCATTTTGGGTTTCTTTAATTGCTAAAAAGCATCCAATATAAATTTTTTTTGTTCCAAGTGAAATTTCACGATGGTGTTCCGAAGTGCTTGCCATGCCAGGCCAAGCGAATATATGCACTATCTTTGGAGATGTATTCGAATTTGGTGGTTTTTGGAATTATTTTATTTCTCTTGTAACTGTATTGTTTGTTGTCTCTCCACTAGTTCCATTATACACATAACCAAGTTTCAAAATTTAGTTTGAGTTGTGGAGAAAAACAAAGGTTCTACCTACATTCAATGACACTATACACACATTACTGGTGAATAAAAGTAAAAAAGATGAAATCTATTTGATCATAGCTTAATGAAATCAGTATGATGGTCGTCTCATTTTCCTTCATATTAAGAGCTAAAACTTTAAGGTTTGTGTATTTTTGCAGACTTTAATGGATTCATGAGCCACTTTATGATCCAAATTAATAATTTAGAAATTATGTGGGAACAATATGTTTGTGTTAGTGTCATTACATTATCATTATGGATAATTAAGGATTGTGTATTAACTCTTTCGTTCCTTCTCATAAATAAGAACTCTGGGAATGCTAAGATCAAGATTCCAATCTTTACCTAGAGCCTTCTACACATATTTGGTACCTTCTGATAAGACCCGAAAAAATGGATTTTCTTTCTCCAAGGTATTGACTAGTAGCACACCTCCATCATTGTTATAGTGGGAAAATAAAAAAAGATCAAAACAAAAATGAATAAAGAAATGATGAACCCCTTTCTACATCGTTTGCTACAATAATATCCTCTTCTTTTCCTTGATAAGTAGCTTTCTTTGTTTTCTTTGCAGGTTAGTTGTTTTTCTCTTTTGGTCTATATATCAATAGATTTCTTCTTTTCATGTCAATTGAATGAATCCTGTCCTTCTATTTCATTCTTTCCAAAGCCACATCTTTTGTTACTGAAAGTGTAGTCGATAACCAATGTATCACCTAAATGAGTGAGTGATCCTTCACATGAATTAGGAGATACTTGCTCAAGGTGGTAGGACCAATACAAACTTGAAATATGATATTTTAGTTTCTTTTTCTTGTGTGGAGGCACCTTTTCCCATTAAACATTGGTTTTAATGTAAAATGTTCATATTCCTTGTTGTTTGCATTGAACTGATGTATTGAGGAGCTTTTCTTTCGACAACATTTCTACTCATCTTGGTTTTCCTTGATTGATTATTTACATTATGTCCTTTGCATTAATCTTCTACTACTTTAACTTTGCCACATTTTGTTTGTAGTTATTTCAAAGGTCGAAAGCTTCTTGTTGATTTGCAAGACTATGATAAAGACTTGTGGAGCCTTGGTTATATATTTGCTGCCATGGTGAGTCTTTTCTACACCCATTGTAACACCCCGTATTTTTAACTCGTATCTCGAAGAGATTAGATAGTATTTATTCGAAGAATATTCTAACAAGAAAACTTAGAGTAAAGTGGCCAATTATGCTATGTTCGTTTTTGTTGAAAATCAACTTCGCCATTAGTTTTAAAACGATTGAAATATATACTTTAACCTATAAGAAAGTTTGAATTCAAGTTCAGGTGAAAAAGTTAACAAATCCTCGAATTTCGTGTTGAGCAGGATCCAAAATAGAGAATTTTTGTTAAAGGGAGAATCAGGAAGATTTGACCACACCATTAGGATCGCAATGAAAAATTATTTGAAATGATATATTCTTTGGTCATTTTTCGAGTCTGAATAGTTACGTTACGGTCGAAACTAGAAATAATAAGGAAATTACAAGTATGCCTTCACCTTTGTTATAAAAGAAAGCTGATTTTCCTTTAATCCATTCTCTTTCTTCTCCAAAGCACCCAAACTCAATTTTTTCTCAAACCTAGGGTTCTCCTATCTTCACCTCAAAATTCATTGAGAAGGAATGACCGTTGAACCCCGACGAAGAAGACAAAGTTGTCGGCTACAACAATAGCTAGAACCTCACCCTCTTTGTTAACCCATTCACGTTCGTTTTCCTCACCCTCCTTAAAAAATCAGCGAGTAAATTAGGGTATCATCAAACTCGAAGCTTCACCTTGTTAGTAGAGACTCATTTTCTAGTGTAGAAGTAAAGGAGAGTGTCGTCGTTGAAGGAGTTGCAAACCCTCGCTTACTTTGCATCAAACTCAACTCAACATTGACTCTCTTGCCACCAACTTTGATCCTTGTACGAGTTTATCACCTTTGGCGTCCACAAACCATGTAGGAGACTTTCAATTCCTATTGGAAACTTTAGATTTCTGAAAATGTGCATTTAGGGATTTTTATTGAAATGTGTTGTAGTTATAAATCGTAAAAAACTTTTGTTTATGGTAGTAGTAGTTGTTTGATGGGTTTTATCAAATTTTGATAACAAACTCGTGGGTAGGATGAATGGTTCGAAGAATGGAAGAAGAAATCGAAAAGGGGATCGAAAACTCGAAAGTTCGAGTAAAGTTCAGGACTGTCGGCAGGAAGGGTCGGTGCCACCGACAGAATGAGGTTTCTGTCACCGATGAAATCAAGAACCGTGAGAAAATTTTGTTCTGTCGGCAAATGCCGTCGGTCCCACCGATACCTACCGATGAGCATTCTGTCGGTTCCATCGACAGCATCCTGATTCTATCGCCTACAGCCACCGACAGAAACAGTTCTCTTCATAACTGAGTTCTGACTTTTGCCTTGACCTCCCCATTCCCTATACTTGATTTCCCACCCTTCATTTCATTAAAAATATTTAAGTAAATGCCATTTACTTTAAGTTCTTTACTGAAATGAAGGTTTTACCCCCATTTCGGAACAATGGGAATGATTTCGAGATCCGAATCTCAAAAGATCAAAATTCAAATTTTGGTTTCAAGAACAAAACGTAGATTTCGACGTTTTTGGTAAATTTTTAAAATGTAATAATTTTCGCATTACTTTGAATTAGATTATAAAAATTATATGGTGTCGAATCTTGTAATCGAGGCTTTCATTTTTAAAAACCCGTTTTCAATTTTGAGAATTTTGAAAAATTGAGTTTTCGACACTTAGCCAAATTTTCACCAGCTTTCCTTATTTTTAACAGCTTTGGTTCCGTGCATCGCAGGGACCTCGTTTTCAATAAATCTTGATGGATTTCGATGGAAAGACCAAAAATGATTTTGAAAGATTGAAAATGAATGGTTTGACTTGAAGAGACGAAAAAGTGAGAATGTCGAGAGTATGAAAAAGGGATGAATCAGTAAAATGTCAAAATCACACCCGAGGGATGATGTCTGTATTTTACATTGTATGTTATATGTAGGTTGGTGAAAGGATATCCAGGTTATAATGAAAGGGTTGCATGTTTATTTAAGATTATATTAGCGCGTGCGTTGAGTAGTGTTATCTATTTTAGGCCGGAGGGCCACAGTTGTATGGTAGGAACTGGATATCCATTCTCAACCCTGTTCTGTTAATTTCTCTTTTGTTTTAAATGAAAAAAAAAATATATATGTAGCTATTTTGTGAACTGTTAAAGGATTTGTGAATGCCTGAAGGGATAGTGCGTCACATCATCCGGAGGGGTGCACTATCCTGGCATGTACGGTAGGGACCACCAAGCTCATATGTAGTATGGGACGCGTATGAGAGTGGAGTCACAACTGGAATCCGGGTCCATTCCTTTCTTTTCTTTACTAGTGAACGTGTATTGTAAAGGTGGTCGTATACGAGTGGAGTGTTATTTTGGAAATCACATGCATGCCTAATAGGCATAGACGAAGATGATTGGTCAGTGATCACTAACAATCTAATAGTAGTTGAACGTTCTAACACATCGAAAATAAACCCATTGCTTACGGTCACGTCAAACGGCCCGCCTGAGCCGGATAAATGGTCACTAGTGTGGTAAGCGCAGCGATCGGCCACAAAATTAGGAACTAAAAGCCAGATTTATGTTGTAACATCATGTCCCGACTGGGAGCGATCAGTCGTGAATCCCAACACTCAAATTCTATTACTCCAACACTTGTACTATGTATCTGTTATTATATTTCGAATTATAAACTGAAAAGCATGTCTATTATTTCAATGTTGTCAACTGTATTTGCATAAAATGGGAAATGTACAATAAGTATGGATGATTGATGCGATGTGTAACTTTTTAAACTGTTTAGTTGCTCATCCCTGGCTATATATACCAGTTAATCGTAGTTTCAATTCTAAAACTTGCATGTTTTGAAATTATGCAGTATGATTATTCGACCACGTTAGGTGAGGTTATTAGTAGGAATTGGTTGTGGACCTACTGAGTAACCATTGTTACTCACCCTTTCCTTATATTTTTTTTTAGTTGCAGAGCCTACAGTTGGCGCAGCGGGTGTTGAACTATTAGCCGAGGAACATCTGATCGGTCAGATCGACGACCAGAGTCCGTTACCCGGTGATCATCATGAATACTTCTACTAGGAGTCTGCTCGTCCCAGGTGAGGTCTATATTTTGGGATTGAGTGTTAGGTCTATGTTAGAGTAAGGAAAATTTTGTAATCATGTATAACTCTATATCTTTTTGTTCAACTCTGACGTTGCTTTTAGTTGTTCATAAAATCTTCCATCTTCTGTTTCTTATTCATTGTGGATATGTTGCTTTATACAGGATTGTTTGGATTTGATTTATCAGGTTTGAGTTCCGTGAAACACTAACATAAACAGAGGAGACCATGCCGAAATTTCGAGGCACCACCTAGTGCCTCGAGGCGGCCTTGGGAGTTGTGTTAGCGTTTGGCAGGGCGCCACACCCATATTCATTGTGAAGGTTGTATTTCATATTGTAGCATGGTATGAAAAATAAAATTTCTCCCAAACCAATCCACTATCCCATACGGTGCATATGCAGTCATCTCTATGCCATCCAATCTGTGGTACTATTCTTGGATTAACCTTAACCTAATAATAAACTTGATCAAATGATCATTACCTACCCATATATGGATTTTGTTTTTTTCTTTTTATTCTTTATGTAACGGTCCTAGATGAGCTTGCAGAGTTTGGAGTTCATGAAAGAGCAGATTATGAGAGCAAGTTTTTATTTCAACAAGGTCGAGAAAGGAGCTTCTCATCTTGCTAAGGATAACCGTTGACTAGTATTTTAACTCACTACCTAGCTAACACAATTTCAGATGTATTAGTATGCATCCATTCCTTGAAAGTGAAAATTTTACATGCATGCATTTAGTCTCATATATTTACAAGAAAATCTGTGCATATGTGTTTGTACTTGGTGCATGTGTTAGATGCATTTTGGATAGATATGTACTCATGGTTTGATGAGTCTACCCTAGTTTTTTATTCGATTTGCGTATGTATTTTTCTATTGAAAATTACTACTCTAGTAGGAATCGATTTGCGTTGCAACCTTACGTTCACATATCAGATCTTTTAGATGGCTTTTATAGTATTTATTTAGGTGGTGTTTGTTTCTGCTTCAAAATGCGGATTTCAGTGCATTTGCGCTGAATATCTGTGTTTTGATCCCAAATTATCGTTTCTTACAAATTAGCATCACGAATTTGTGTTTTTAAACGCAGATATGAAAAGCTGGTATAAGGCACTTTTTCAATTTGCGTTTGCAGGAGAATCCAACATCGAAAAAATGGTTCAGCTAAAAAGATCGAAATGTGTAAAACCCCAAATTTTCAATTCGTATCTCGAGGAAAAAATAAATATTGGAATTTTATGACAATCTTGAAAGTGGGACTTAGGGGTAAAACTTTAGGATGTTTTTGGTCATTTATAATGGAATCTGACCTCACCATTAGATTCAAAATGATTGAAAAACATAGTTTAGCCTATAAGCACGCTCAAGTGCGAGTCCGAATAGAAAAATTGCAAATCCTCGATTACCGAGTCAGATCAGGCTAAAATAGTGACTTTTTGCTAGAGCAAAAATTTTTAAGATTAGATTACACCATTGGATTCGTAACGAAAAATTATTGAACATGGACTATTTATTTGTCATTTTTGGAGACCAGAAAGTCGAATTATCGTCAAAAACGAAAACGACATCAAGTTTAGGGGTCACCTCAGGGCAAAAATGTAAACTTTTGATAGAGATATAAACTGTAGAAATTGACTACACCATTAGATCCGGAACGAAAAATTAGGTGAAATAGAGTATTCATTTGTCAGTTTTGGAGTTCGGACGGTCAAGTTATCGTCGATCAAAACAATTGACAAAATACCGAATTCGTCCCAAATTTTATATAAATAAAATTTTAATTTTTTTTTAAAACTCATCTTCTCCAACCCGTCCAACAGCCAACGAAAATAAAAAATAAAAATTTTGTTTTTCTTCGAATTTCAATTGTAGATCTACGACAAACGGTGCACCGTCGTCGACCGACGCAGGAGAGAGAAACGTCCGCAGCCTCATTCTCTACAAAATCCACCCAAATTTCTTCCATTTTCTCATCTTTTTCACCCCATATCGTCGAAAATCAGCCGTACATATATACAGGGATTTCAAAATTTCGACCTCGAATTTTATCCATTTCGGGGTCAAACCGTCTTCCGACGCAGAAGGAAGAAATGTTCGTAGCCTCAACATTTACAAAACCCACCCAACCTTTTTTCGTTTCACTTTCTATTTCACCCGATATCATCAAAAATCAGCCGTATTTATATACGAGAATTTTGAAAACTTCGATCTCGAATTTCATCGATTTCGGGGTCAAACTGTCTTTCGCCGTAGAAGGGAGAAGAAACGAGCACATCGAGATCTTCGAAACCACAGGGCCGGTTTTGAAAATCAACCGCTTCGAAGTTCGGTACGTCTCGATTTCCGTGCCGATCGCCTTGATTTCTGCGCACACGCTTTGATCCTTTCGCCTAGAGATTGTAAGGAACTCTCAATTTCTATTAGTAATCGTAGATTGTGAAAATTGCATTTAGGATTTTATTAGAAATATTTGGATGTATTTCCGAAATATAGAATTCTTTTATTATTTAAAAAAATTCACGCCAGAAATTGCATGTTTGATATGTTTAATTGTATTTTTAATAAATTATACGTGGGTAGGGTATTTTAACAGGTTATTTCCATAAATTGGGTCTTGTGCACTGCTCGGACCCCGTTTTGATATGAAATTTGTATATTTTTTTTAATATTATTGATAGAAATAAATTCTATAGTTGAAAAATGTGATTTAATATTCAATGAACTCATATTGAGTTGATGAATATCAGAAAATGGATATTTTATGAAGAGATTGAAAACTGTAAAAATCGGAAAAAAGGAAAAAGGGTATGAAACGGTAAAATGTCTGAGTCACACCCGAAGGGTGATGTCTGCATTTTACGTTGTTGTGTTGTGTGTAGGTTGGTGAACAGATATCTAGGGATAATATTGTTGGTTGCATGTTTATTTAAATTTCTGTTAGCGCGAGACGCTGTGTACGTTTCTGTTTTGTTATTTATTTTAGGCCGGGTGGCCACACTTGCATGGTAGGAAACTGGATATCCATTCTCAACCTTGTATTGTTAATTTCTTTTTTTTATTTTCAAATGAAAATAATATATATGTAACTATTTTGTGAGCTGTTAAAGAGTTTGTGAATGCTTGAAGGGATAGTGCGTCATATCATTCGGAGTGGTGTACTATCCTGGGATGTACGGTAGGGACCACCAAGCTCATACGTGGTATGGGTCGCGTATGAGAGTGGAGTCACAACTGGAATCCGGGTTATTCCTTTCTATCTTTACCAGTGAACTTGTAATGTAAAGGTGGTCGTATACGAATGGTTTGTATATTTGGGAATCACATGCACGCTTGATAGGCATAGACGAAGATGATTAGTCAGTGATCACTAACAATCTATAGTAGTCGAATGTTCTCAAACATCAAAAACATACCCATTGCTTACGGTCACGTCAAACGGCCAGCCTAAGCCGGATAAATGGTCAACCAAACGTGATAAATAGCGACCAGCCACAAAATCAGGAACTAAAAGCCAGAGAAGAATTGTAACATCATGTCTCGACTGGGAGCGATCCAGTCGTGAATCCCAACTCTCTAATTCCAATACTCCACCATTGTGTATTATGTATATATTGTCTTATTTTGATATATAAAATGAAATCTATGTTTAATGTTTCAATTTGATCAATTAGATTGTATAAAAAGAGAATGTTATAGTGAGTACTGTTGATCGATGTAATGTGAGTTTTAAAATATTTAGTTGTTCATCCCTGGCTATATGTACCAGTTAATCGTAGTTCTTCTGTAAAATTTTATATATTTTAAAATGATTTAGTATGCTTATTCGTTCATGTTAGAAGAGGTTATTGACAGAAATTGTGTTATTCCTTACTGGGTAACCATTGTTACTCACCCTTTCCTTCTCCATTATTTTTTAGTTTCAGCTCCGAAGCTTAGCGAGGCAGGTATAGAGCACGAATGGGAATCACCTGGTGGGTTAGATAGACAGCCAGAGTTCGTCACTTGGTGAGTATTGGGGTTATTACCCCTAGTGGTGTCGACTTGTCTGAGAGTAATATAGATTTTGATTTTGAGCGTTAAGAATTTTGTTAGAGTGAGGAATTCATGTATAATCATGTATATAAACTTCTTCTTCCGCATTCTGATTTTTGTAAGTTATTAGATGTATATAGGCTTCCGTTAGTATTATATTTTAAATGTATATATGCAGGAGTGTATGTCGTTTATCAGGTGCTGATTAAACGCCTTGGAATGCTAACATAAACAGAGGAGACCATGCCAAAATTTCGAGGTGCCACCTAGTACCTCGAGATCTGACATGGGGATTTGTGTTAGCGTTTGGCGGGGCGCACAAAATGCCCATAGCTTTTTCTTCTCTACTTCTCTTCTTCCCTTCTTTGCAACACAACCGCATACAGTAGCTCATTTTTTCTCACACAGCAGCACTCATCTTCTCTTTTTCTCCTCTGTCGATGAAGTGAAAAAACTTCGTCTGATTTTCTTTAAAAAGAAAAAGAAAAAATCTCTCGCTTTTAATCATCAGAAATTCGTCAATCCAAAAAGAACTCATTCATGTCCAACGGATCTTGAAAAGAAACGGATCATACCTTTGAAATCAAGAAACTTTGATGGAATCTCCATCGTTTATGTTTTTCCTGCATTAAGCGAGGTGAAGGTTCGATATCGGAGAGTTCGATGTTGTTGCATCCATAAGTGAGATGACGTGAAGGTTTCTATAACGTTTTCTTGAGGTCTCGCTCAACTCGCAAGATCCGTAGTCATGAATTAAAGAGCTTGATCTCTCTGTAGATTTTCAACTAAAAGAAATAGGAGATTTGTCGAGAACGATCTGAAAGGGGGAGCTTTGGTTTTTTTTTTGACTTTTTATATTGACACACCCAAATTTTAATTCTTAAACCTCAATGGTTGAAAAAAATAATATATATATATATATATATATAACGAAAAAAAAAAAACAAAAAGAGAATTAAATGTGATCAGACCATAGTAGCCGTGTAGAAGAAGAGGTCTTCTTAAATCTTTTTTGTTGTTTGGAAACGTGAAGGAGGAGATAGTAAAAAGAAAATCATGTTAAAGTGGAAGGATCAATGGTATTTGGATGGTGTGTGGTGTTGAGTTGAGTTGCATACGTGTGTCTTCTTGAAACATCTAGATCATACAGGAAGTTATGTGGTTTAGTTTTTTAAAAAAAAGATGAAAAGGTTGGGGTTGATCCCATACATCTTAATACACCAAGACTTTACAAGTGAACGTGCTGTTGAACAAAGAAAATGAGAAAATGGGGGTTTGATCCCATACAGTTTTGATCTAAGATACTTTTTGAGGATTGATCCCATGTTACTCAGATACCCAAATTTTGAGTATGCATCTTAGCCACTACAAAATATAAGTTTTGATACTTAGAGGGGCTTAATATAAATTTATTATATATATATATATATATATATATATATATATATATATATATATATATTTTTATATTTAATGTAATTATATATTTATAAAGGTATTCTGATAAATTTTTATGGATTTTGGATGCATTATCAACATTGTAGATTATGCAGGTATTTTGTTTATGAGGAAAATTTCATATGTTCATTTTTAAGAAGAGTTGTTGTCGAAATTTCTCTAAAATTATAAAGTTTTTATAGAATTATAAACTTTTTAAAATTAAAATAATTATTTTTTTAAATTTTTAATACAAATTTATTATATTTATATATATTTAATATAATTGTATATTTATAAGGGTATTTTGATAATTTTTTATGCATTCTAGGTGCACTATCAACCTTAAGGGTATTCTAGTCATTTTATCCTAATACAGCAGATTCTAAAAGCTGTATCAAACAATAATTACCAGATTCTGATAAACAGCACAACACTTTTACAAAGCTCTATCAAACAAGCTTTTCAGTGTTTCAGCTTCTAACAGCAGATTCAGGTAGCTGAATCAAACGGGGCCTTAGATGTTGATTATGTTCCCATGAATTTTTAGTGATTGCAAGTAGTGCATTATGGTGTTCATAATTAATTATACAAGTACAACAATGTCAAAGGACCATATTTGAGTAGTTGATTTTTTGTTTCTTAATTTTATTTTCTTTGTTTACAATGTTGGTGTTTCAATTAGTACTTGTTTTGTCACTATAAGAACTAACCTTTGTATGTTTTGTAATGTGAATGCTATGTTTTATTCTAATTATGGTGTGATAATTAATTGAAGTATAATAAGTAAAATTTTGGGGCCGATAACATTTCTTAATAAATTGAAGTGTAATAAGTGAAATTTGGGTTGCCAATACCAGCACTTTTTCTTTATAAAATTGCAGGTTTTATTTTGAAATGAAAATTTTGATAAATTTGTTTTTACCACATTAGAGGAAGTTTTGAACTGAATAAAAGAATATTTATTTAAACTTTTTTTTTTCTTATTAGTGGTGATTTTCAAATTGCCTCTAAAAATTTAACAACCGCCCTTAAATAACATTAATTAGAGTCGATTTTGATATTACCCTTAAATTGCTATTATTAGAAGTGATTTTAAAACAATCTCTAAAAATATAAAAACTGCCTTTAAATCACATTTTGAGGTAGTTTTAAAACTGTCCTTTCGGTATTGTTAAAGGCGGTTTTCAAACAACTTCTAAAACTTTAAAAATTGCCTTTAAATCACATTATTTGGAGGCGGTTTTAAAACCAGCATTAAATTACTTTTATTAGAAGCGGTTTTCAAATAGCCTCTAAAAATATAAAAATCATCTTTACATCATATATTTAGAGGTGGTTTTAAAACTGCCGTTACTTGGCCGCTAAAAGTAATTGGCGACGCCACTATCGTGGCCTTTTGACAAAACCGCCCTTATATATTTGAGGCAATTTCCATGAAATTAGTGGCAGTTTAAAACCGCTTAAAAAAATCTCATATTTTGTAGTGATAAGTTACCCCCCATTTTACACTATTTCCTATTCTCTTAATCAAATCATCTAATCTACACCTCCATACTCTTTTGCCACATATCATCATCATACTCACCCTTTCCAAAATCAAATTACCTAACATCTTATATTAATCATTCTCTCAACTAAACAATCACACCTCCTAAATTGACAATATCTCAACCTAGAGTATGGGTTGTCAATCTAACTCATTTGGAACTTATTCATAGGTATGGGTTAAATATGATGTATTTATTCCTTTTACCACATCTACCCCTCTCTAATATCAAATTCCAAGTTTTTTTGCTTAAATCCCTTGCATTTCTCCACCACAAATCACCTTGGACCCTTTTGACCCCAAAAGCCATCCCAAACCTCTAGAAAAATCCTCATCTCCCATTGAAAAAGTGGTACTTGAACCTCATCTTTCAAACCACAATCTCCCTCCCTCTCTATCTCACTAAAAAAATCTCCTTCTCTCATATCTCCCTCCAAATCCCTATGTATAGAATCACCCCTCTCTTACTCTAAAATCACAACATTATCAACCTTTCACCTCAATCTCAACATTCAAGATCAAAAAACTATCTATGGAGATTAGAAGAAGACATCAAGAGAAGAGAGATAAGAACAAGGTAGGGTTAATGAAATATGGTGTAGTAATATTTCCCCATCCCTCTTGTATCTTTCCCTGCTCTCCTTTAATATTACTTAGAAAATTCTTTAAGATGTAGTAAACACTCCTTATACCCGGTAGATTGGGCTTTAGCTTCTTCGAAAGGGTAGGGGTCGAAGACTTTATTAAAAAGAAAACTTTGATTTCTTCACCCTTACACCTATTTGCTCCTACCAAAAAAATATTTTTGAAGGGTAAAAGCATCGGTCCTCTTTCTCCATAGAAATGGGAAAATAACCACTAAGGCTACATTATTCAAAATGTGTATGATTTAAAGGCAAGACATGAATTCTGACCTCTTTCTATCAATAAATTGGTCCTTAGGGTCTAGGCTAATAGCAATGTCCCTTGCAAGCAAGGGTATATATCGATTTTTCTTGAATTCCATTTTCATTTTTTTCTTCTAAAATCGGCCATGTCTTAAGGTTACCACTTAAAGTAGAGAAAGTAGGGTGCTTAACACCTTCCTTACTTTCTAAATGGATTCATTATCTAGATATTAGGTAGACTGGTTACTTTATTTGTATGAGAGTCACTACGAAGGTAAAACATTAACTTTTCAAAATTATTTTTCAAGTGGCTATTCACACACTTTTTAAAAAAAGGAATGTTTGCTACTCCAACCCACGTAGTGTTGATATTTCAAAACTCAAAAATCGCATAACTACAATTGGAAATTCCACTGGGGAAACGAGTTCAACATTTTTCGGCTTGGCCATTTTTAAAAAATTGTTTACTTTTTGCATTATTCATTTACTAATGAATTTCTTCACTTTTGTTTTTTTATTTTATTTTTCAAGTTTGTGAGAAAATGTGTGTATCATTTATTTATGTCATTTTTCTTCTTATTTTTCTTTTGAGGCACAAGATATTTGAGGATTGATATACTTTTCAAAAATACATGTGCACATGTGCTTCATAGCAAATTATACAACCACCCCCTCCTATGTTCAAAACTACCTCTAGATGCTGATATTCACAAGCCCCCTGATATCGTATTTTTAGGTGGTGGGAGGAAAACATCAAACCCATTTACCAACCTAAAACAAAAATACTTCGGTGTACATCGAGGTTTGAAGAATGGGTATGCAAAGAACCACCTAAGAGTAGTGGTAGAGCCAGGACTTTCTCCTAGGGAAGCAAACCATAGTTGGCTAGCAACGTTGAAAAGTTGAAGATGGGTCATTTTGAGGAGAAAATTTAAAGGTTTTTATGTTAGAAGTTGAAGAAAGGGTATTTAGGGCATTTCCATTAATCTATAAGAGGAAACCTAAGCCAAGGAGCAATGGCATTAATTCAAAAAACATAAGATACCTCAAATATTGAACAACTCTCACATGCCTTTCTAACATTGGTATTCTATAATATACAAGTGCAAAATAACCTCCATACCCTCACCTTCAATCTGAAATAAAAAATTCCTTTGATTTTTCTTTTTAAACTTAGTCATTTTCAACTTCTTGAGTAATTTATTTTACCTATTCTTAAACCTTAAGATTCATTTATTTTAATCTTTAGACTTAAAATATAAGATAGGATTTTTGAAGTGGAAGATGATAATTTTTTAATATAAAAAATAAAAAATTATATGATTTTCTACAAAAGAATTGAGGCAATATTTCAAATGTAGAATTAAAGATGAGGTAAGATAGATTAAATTAATTTCATATAGAAGCTGGAGAATTTGAAGATGATTGATGTTGGAAGGAAAAAATGAAGGGTTTTTTGTTATAGGTTGAAGATGGGGGTATTCAAGTTATTTGTTTTTAGCGTAGAAAGGAAGAACAAGGTCAAAGGGGGCATGTCATAAGTTTGAAAGTAAAGAAGTATCTCAAATACTTCTAAGTGTGGAGGGATGTCCAAATTAGCTAAAATATTGGGGGCTGGATGATAAACTTAAAAAGGATTTAATTGGCAAACTGAACTATTGCATTTTAATTTAAAAAATTCCCTTGGAGTTCTGAATGGAACTGTACTTTATGAAGTTTGTTACTTAACAAACCATACTCTATCAAATTTGTTACCTAGCAAACTTTGGAGTGGGCATCCACATCATAAAATTCCAATTGATGTGGTTAATTGGTTAACCAACAAACCTTGTAGTAACCACACCAATTTGTGTCATCCAAAAAAAAAAAAATTTGGTCTGATGCCCCAAGTTTATATAGGACAAAATTCTACAAACTTTGAAAATAAATCAATTTTTTATATGTATTAATTTTCAATGTTGAACTTAGTTTTAAATTTGGGAGTTCGGTAATCATCCATTTTCAATACCTTGGACCAACCTCAAAAAAGGATTATTTTTTTTTCTTTTGAATCTAAGATTTTCTTGAAATCTAGAAGGCTTTGGCATTGGATTGCCAATTTGATAGTCCATGTTGGCCCAATACTCTTACTAAGATTTCAAATCTTATTATGTTAGTCAAGCTAATCTGATTCATAAAGTAAGGTTGGTTCAACAACAAACTTGGTTAAGTAAGAGGATTTTTGTAATAAAATTGCAACATATAGGTCATCTCTATAAATCTGTCTAAAGTTAAGGAGTTGATGTCATCATTTTGATACATGGGTAAAAAGTTGAGTTGATGTTTCATCCGAAAGGACAAGGGTTTCTCAAATATTGACACAAAATTGAGGGGGGTCAATAGCAAAATGGAATTTCATTCATATGTCAGCATCAGGTAGCATCTCAATATCAACCAAAATTTTAGAGATGTTTTAAAAATTCCAGAATATTGAGTGGGGGGGGGGGCAAGTGCCTCCTCTCGCCCCCTTTCCCCGCCCTGTCCTATGAGTCTATATGCATCAAAAAACAATTAAAAACAATGATAAATAAATTTTCAACTCAAATGTGTATCAATGCCATGCTCCTCTTGTTGTAATTTACAAAGCCCACGAAGGCAAACTTGTATAGACTTGGAATTTTTCTTTGTTTATTTCCTTAGGTACAGGGGGAATAACCTGTAGACACCCCATTTTTGCATTTTTTCAATTCGACAATTCCTCACCTGGTTGTTGTGAATTCGTAATGATGAGCGTAAAGAATCGAAAGCTTGAAAGTACATTTCCCAATTTTTTCGTTTCTAGTCCTTTTATCTCTCTCACTCGTTAGAATTCTCAAATGATCCTGTGTAACATGATTTAAGTTTCCCCTTCATGCCAAATCTGAAAATTCCCTTCTTCGATGATATCTTTAGAAATACCATGCCTCCTACTTCAAATTCCAAAGGTTTTCAAAAATACCATGTGTTCTTCTACATGGTTCTATACCTTGGTAGTCATGAATAGGTTTATTCTTAATAAATTTTAAAATCATGTAATCATGCCTTGAACTTGTTCTTACTTTTTTTTTTTTTTGCTTTTTATCTTCCAAATGTATCAAATTTGATGTTTGTGTTATACTCTTGGCTTGGTCATTGACATCAAAGGCTTTATTTGTTAATTTTCAATGATAATTCTTATATGTTATATTTTTGATTTAAATAGAAAAAATAGACTATCGGTAGTTGGCAACCTATAAGAATAGAGCTCTTCATCGATAGGCACACGAGGAGTGATGGTAGTGTTTTGACTCCTGAACCGACCAAATCCATCGTAAGTGATGTAATGTTTTGATCAAATTTGATATTCTTATTTTTCAATAAATTACGTTTTATCTTTATATTATCATTTTTTTGTAGGGTAAAATAAATAGTCTTATTATAAAAGATCTTACCATTGCCCATAATGATATGGACTATGATCCTATTTCCATTATATATATGATATATGTTATTTAGTTTTGAGTTTTTTTATTTACATCCATTATATTAATCATAGTTTTTTGCACTAGTGTCTGGGAAAGATTGAAAAGGCAGAGTAAGAGGATAGGGAAGTGGAGTTTTAAAGATTTCATTATGTGATACAACTCTAAGTCGGAATCATACAAATAAACTCGAGAATCAGTTGTTTAATGTCACTCAACTTGTTCATACACTGATGAAAAATAAAGAGAAGAAGGAGGAGGAGAAGAAGAAATCATCTACATTTGAAATTGGAGCTCCTTCCACTCAAGTAATATGTAAAAACACTATCGTTTTGGAGATTGCTCATTTTGTTTTTCCATTAATATTTGTAATAAATAATGAATGTCAATTTACATATCTAATAATAAAAAATAATTCTATTTTATAGGTGAGGTCAGATTCCACAGTGTACCCTAGTAAAACCACCACCATCCTTAGATAATCATAAGGTATGTATATTGATAAACTTCATAAGGAAAGAGATCTACTATAAACAAACACAAATGGATCCCAAGAACCCAAATGACGTCGAGTGTCACTCGATTTATATTGATGAGATAGTTGATCATTTTGTGGCTTTAATGGATATAGAAGGTGCCAAGGGTACCTTAGGTGACACTCTTATTGGCGAGGTAAATAGATGGCCTAGAAGTCATTGTTGTGTCTTTTGAGAAACTCTTTCTTTGCTACATTTACGTAATACATTTTCATATGTAACTTTGACTTATATTAGGGTAGATGTGATTGTATATGGGTATGGATGAGATTGGGTATGGATATAGGGATTTGGATGTAACGACGTGGATGTGGCAGGTGTAGGTAGAAGACAAAATTTTATGTGTCACATTAAACTGTAGTTTCTTTATTGTTCTTTCATAGGAATTGAATGCTAATTAGTGTGGATGTGATTGTATATGAGTGGATAAAATTGAATGTAGGTATAGGGATTCAAATGTCAATGTGTGGATGTGGCAGGTGCAAGATGAAGACCATTTTGGGCATAGCTCTGCAAATATAAACAAATCAGTTTTGTTTCTGCTCAACAGGAATTCGATTGCCTAGAGTCCTCGAATTCTTTAGTAGTTCCCAAATTTCTACTGTCAATAGTCATCAAATTTACAGATTCGACCACCTTAGAGTCGTCAATTTTATTTTTGACAAGGACCATTTCACCGAGTAAATTTAAGCCATTCAAATTTTATAGAATTCAGTACCTTTGGACCATCAAATATCAAGCATTTTGGTGATTGGTCGTGGTGGGGCTCGTGCTGGCCATGGCATGGTGGTGGAGGCATGATGGTGGTGGTGGTCATGGTGGTGTTTGTGTTGGTGGTTTGTTTCTATTTCTATTTCTACTTTTGCATATATATATGTACGAGGCACTTCTTTGAGTAAAAACCAAAAAAAGTTTTAAAAAAATATATTTAGATATAACGTCGATTTTACTAAAATCAACATTATATATCTTATATAATGTCGTTTTAATTAAAACCTAATGTTATATACGTCATATAACTTCGTTTTTGATAAAACTGATGTTGAATACATAAAAATAATTTAAAATAAAAGTTTTAAAAGACAATATCTGAAAGCGCCCTCGATCCGCGGGGTGCACGGATCCGCTTTTGACCCTTGAGGTTTGGGAGTCGCCACCTAGTTGTTAAGGTCTAGGAACCAAACTGACTCTAAAAAAGGCAAACTAATCTACGAAAGAGAAAAAGAGTCTGGGGATCACGTTACGGGGTTGGAAGGTGTTAGGCACCAACCCCGCCCGACCAAAGCCGGTCTCTACTAACTTCCCAAATAAATCACATTGCTAAAAACCTAGATAAAAATAAAAATAAAATTTTTTTATACCTTTCCGATAGCAAGGATTTTGCTCCCTCAGATCTGACAAAAATAGCTCCTTGTACTATACTCCTTTGCCTCGTTCTGTCTCCGGATTTGATTTCGGATCTCCGAGATCAAGGTATCTCCTTGTTTTTGGATTTGAACTCTTCAAGTTTGTTGCGGATTTGGGGGTGTTTTTGGAGGGCTTTTAGGTGTTTTCTAGGCTAAAAATTGAAGGAGGGATGTTAGGTAAGGAGTTGGGGCTCCAAAACTAGGGTTTATGGGAGGCTAGGGGGGCTTTTAGACCTACTTCTCTTAGGGTTTATGATTTAATACGAAAATAGGGTGTGAGCACCTCTATTTATAGATGTTTTTAGGGGTTGATTTGGATAGAGTTAGTATTTAATTAGAGTTCTTTTAATTAGAGTTGTGTTTTAGTTAGACTTGTTTTAGGTAGAATTGTGTTTTAATTAGAATTATTTTAGGTAGAATTGTTTTTAAGTTAGAACTCTATTAGATTGAGTTATTATTTAATTAGAACTCTATTATGACTTTTGGTCTTATTTGATTGACTTTTAATGTTTTGACTTTAGTCTTAATTGATTGACTTTTAATATCTTGACTTTAGTCTTGCTTAATTGACTTTAATTTTGACTTCAGTCTTGCTTGATTTACTTTTAATTTTTGGAGAACCCCCCCTCTAAAATATCTTTAATTCTTTGGACCCCCAAATGGAGGGGTCCTTAAAGAAATATCCTACGAACCCTCAACAATTTTACTTGAAAGCCCGATTGATCGATTTTTTTAATTCAAATTTTAAATTAATTTCATTAATGTTTCACTTTAATTATTTAATGTTTTATTTATTAATTTCGAATTTTTTAATTATGAAAATTGTGAAATTACCGTTTTGCCCCTAGAGAGGACTTTTCACGTTTTAAGTCGGTTTTTAATGTTCTAGGATGTTTTAGAATCGATTTTTCGTAAGGAATTCAATGGAAATATTAGTTTGTGTCATTTATGAAATTTTTTGTGTGAAATGGTCATGAACTTTATGAGGGGTATTTTCGTAATTTTGTCAAATTCTGTTAAAATTGGTGAAATGATTTATTTGGTTTCGATTTGTTATTTTATGTGTTTGAGAGAGTTTTCCTAAGCATAACGTAGGCTCTAGGGTTGTTTTGAGGTTAGGGGTATTTTGGTAATTTGGTCAATTCTTAGTGATTTGTATCATGAAGCTTCTTTTTGGTTTGCAAGATGATGGTTTCTATGTTTCTGGGGTCGTATTTTCCTAGCGTAGCGTGGTTTATAAGATTTTGTCAATTCGAGATACCTCATCCGGATTTCTTAAACACATCTGGTAACAAAATAAAGTAATGGAATACACATTCATCATTGGGAATCATTGCGATCGGATTGACGAGTTGATTAATCAGGCGAGTACATAAATGGGGTGTCTACAGATGCCCCTCTTTGGCAGAGGGTTGAAGCAAAGTAGATAGCAAATCTATTTTGGTAAATAGTGCGATATCTGAATGCCAAAGCTAGTGACAGTTCATTTTGTAGCCTAATTTAGCAATTCGTCGAGGTGTTCGGATCCTTGTGCGTAAACTCTACCCGAATTAAAAAGGTTGTCAGGTCCTTGAGCGCAAACTTTCACTGACGGTGTCAGATCCTTGAATTTTAGAAAATTCTCCTTCACTAATGTGACAACTGTGCAAGTATGTGATTTAAAATCTGAGCATAATTTGAGCATAATCTGAGTATAATTTGAATATAAACTGAGCGTGAACTGAGAAAAATTCCAAGCACACCCTTGGCGGCATCTGAGCATAGTTTCAAGAAAGCCCTCGGCGGCATCTGAACATAGTTCCGAGAAAACCCTCGGCGGTAACTGAGCATAGTTCCGAGAAAACCCTCGGCGGCATCTGAGCATAGTTCTGAGAAAACCCTCGGCGGCATCTGAGCATAGTTCCGAGAAAACCCTCGGCGGCATTTGAGCATAGTTCAGAGAAAACCCTCGGCGGTAACTGAGCATAGTTCCAAGAAAACCCTCGGCGGCATCTGAGCATAGTTTCGAGAAAACCCTCGGCGGCATCTGAGCATAGTTCCGAGAAAACCCTCGGCGGCATCTGAGCATAGTTCCGAGAAAACCCTCGGCGTAGTTCCGAGAAAACCCTATGCGATATCTGAGCATAGTTCCGAGAAAACCCTCGGCGGCATCTGAGCATAGTTCCGAGAAAACCCTCGGCGGTAACTGAACATAGTTCCGAGAAAACCCTTGGCGGCATCTGAGCATAGTTCCGAGAAAACCCTCGGCGGCATCTGAGCATAATTCCGAGAAAACCCTCGACAGTAACTGAGCATAGTTCCGAGAAAAACCCTGGCGGCATCTGAGCATAGTTCCGAGAAAACCCTCGGCGGCATCTGAGCATAGTTCCGAGAAAACCCTCGGTGGTAACTGAGCATAGTTCCGAGAAAACCCTCGGCGGCATCTGAGCATATTTCCAAGAAAACCCTGGCGGCATCTGAGCATAATCCGAGAAAACCCTCGGCGGCATCTGAGCATAGTTCCGAGAAAACCCTCGGCGGCATCTGAGCAAAATCCAAGATAATCCTTGGCGGTAACTGAGCAAAACTGGCAGAGGAATGAATGAATTTTGGAAAGAATGAACGAATTTGGAGAAAAACTGATTAGAACGAACGGAGAACGAATAATCTGGAAGATAATGAATCTGGAAGAGAAATGATCGATTCCAAGAATGATTGGATCTGGAAAAGAATCTGGAGAACGAAAGAATGCCATATTCCTATGTGAGATCCAAAATGCTTTTGTTTGAACCTCAAGGATTATCAAAAAGTTTTATGAATTAAAACCGTAGTTTTTATTTCTTTTGAACCTCAAAAGTTTTTCGAAAAACTGTTATCAAGAGGGTAACCTTAAGTTTGGGGTTCCTATTATTTTTTAGGATTAACATTGCTCGAAGACAAAATGCCCCTAGTTTGACAATGTACGTGGCATTGAAGATAATTGAACACATCATGCAAAAATTAAAAAAAATGCCCCTAGTATAAGGGGGAAAAGTTACAAGAAATAAATGCCCCTTGTATGAAGGTTTGAAATATTTGATTACCACAAGCGCAATAAAGATTCAACTTTTAATTTGATTAATTTTATTAAAGATTTTGAGTCAGGCTCAAGAGAACAAATATTTCCTTTTGGGACTCATCATAGAATTCACCCTTTTCTCCATTGGTTCACTCGGGGAAGTAGTAAACATTTTCAAATCGATCGTAGACAAGATACTTGTGGCTTCTGAGTCTATGCCTGGTTTAAACTAAGTATTGAACTTGATTATTCGGACTTCTGATGTTTCAGCTCGGACCGCTCTCAGCTTGGATTTTCTTCTGTTTTTCTTTGTTGCTCTAACTTTTGCCTAGATCGCCTTTTCAGGTTTTCAATCTAGCGAGCTTGCTCTAGCTTTTGCCTAGATCGCCTTTTCAGGTTTTCGATCTAGCGAGCTTTCTCTTTTTTTCTTTGCTCTGATTGTTGCCAAAGTTGTCCTTTCAGATTTTCAACCTTGCGAGCTTGCCTTAATTTTTGCCTAAGTCACCCTTTTCGGGTTTTTAACTTAGCAGGCTTCATTATTTTTTATCTTTTTCTTCTCCTCTGAACTTCTGGAGTTGCTGTCTGATCATGCTTTGCTATCTTCCTTGACTTCTCGCACGGTACTTAGGAGGACTTTCATGGGTAAGCTTAGGACTGGGTATAAAAAGAAGGGATTTTGAGGCTCAAAAACCCAAATGCCCCTTGTGTGACATTTCCTTTTAAATTTTTCTTTTTTCTTGAATTTTCTTTCCCACTTTGACAATTTTTTTCTTTTGAATTATTCTTTTTAGATTTTTTCTTTGTTGGGGAATTATATATTTTTTTATTTTGATGTGGTCGGGCCTGAAGTAACTTCTCAGGTTGCCTACGTACCCCAAAATTTTGGGATTAGACCAAAACGTAGTTCGAACCTTCCCTCCCCTAGGTTAGGTGATCAAGCTAAGAAATAAAAGGCACAATATTTTTTTTTTGAAAAGACTGCAAAAGGCTGAGAAAGGAGATAATGAACTGGGTAGCAGGAAAATTGATTCGACCAAATATGGCCTCCTTAAATGTAGTACCGTTTGATTTGGTCAAGGTTGGTTGGTTCTGGTAATTCAATTCCATCATGATCTTGAAGTGTGACAGCTTTTCCTGGTAATATTTCTTTGACGATGAACGGACCTCCCCAATTTGGTTTGAACTTCCCCCTGGGATCAAAAATAGGTACCCTGTTCTCTTTGAGTACTAAATCCCCGACTTGTAAGTGACGGGCCTTGATTTTCTTGTCAAACGCACGGGCGACTCTTCTTTGATAAGCTTGCACGTGGTACAATGCTCTTAGTCATTTTTCTTCGATCAAATTCAATTCTTCATACCGTTGGCGAACCCAATCTGCTTCTGACAACTGACTTTCTAACAAAATCCTGAGAGATGGAATCTCCATTTCAACTGGCAAGACTGCTTCCATGCCATACACTAAGGAGTAGGGAGTAGCTCCAGTGGAGGATCGAATTGAGGTTCGATATGCCCATAATGCAAATGGCAGTTTTTCTGACCAATCTCGATGTGATTGACACATTTTCCTGAGGATAGTCTTAATATTCTTATTAGCTGCTTCGATTGCTCCATTAGTCTGAGGGCGGTAAGGAGATGATTTATGGTGTGAGATTTTGAACTTTGAACACAATTTGATAACCTCAACTTTGAAGTGTGACCCGTTATCAGAGATCAGCTCCGAAGGTACCCCGTATCGACTGATGATGTTCGTTTGAATAAACTTTGCAACTCGTGACGCAGTGAGGACAGCATAAGAGGCAGCTTCAACCCATTTGGTAAAATAATCGATGGCAACTAGAATGTATTCGTGCCCGTTTGATGCCTTAGGCGATATTTTACCAATAATGTCAATTCCCCAGACTGAGAATGGCCATGGTGAAGTCAGACCCACTAATTGAGATGGTGGCACATGTATAAGGTTCGCATGTATTTGGCACTTATGACAGGTTTTGACCATGTGATGACAATCTGTTTCCATCGTGGGCCAATAGTATCCTTGTCTCATAATCTTCTTAGCTAACATTTTCCCACTCATGTGAGGGCCACATTCTCCTGAATGTAGTTCAATCATTATCTGTTCAGCTTGATCTTCATCAACATACGACAAGTGAATCCCATCATAAGACCTTTTGTATAAGCTTCCTGCGCACAGGATAAATTGAGATGCTAATCTTAGTAGGGTCTGTCGTTCTTCCTCGATGCTTCTTCCGGGAATTCTTGTTTTTCCAACACTTTCTTTATATCTGTGTACCATGGCTTTCCATCGGGTAGTCGAGTAGCAATGTTGATCTGATGGACGTATGCGGGTTTGTCTTTGACTTCAACAGTGATCGGTCTCAATTCCATGCCAGGGGGTAAATGGATCATTGAAGATAAAGTTGCTAAGGAGTCAGCAAATCTGTTATCCTCCCTTGACAAGTGCTTGGAACAGGATAGCTTTAAACTTACTGACTAAGTTTAACAATACTCATGGTAAGGTTTCAACTTTTCATCCCTAGTCTTCCATTCTTCCAATGACTGATGTATGACCAAGGCTGAATCCCTAAAAACTTCAATTTCTATAATGCCTAGGTTCAAAGCAGCTTCGAGCCCCGCGATGCACGCCTCATATTCAACCATGTTATTAGTGTTCGAAAAGGCTAATTTAATAGCAATAGGAATGTGGCATCCTTCGGGAGGAAAGCAGAACTGCCCTATTCCATACCCATTTTGATTGGCGGCTCCATCAAAGTACAACTGCCATGTTTGGTTCTGCGGTTCTTCTTTAACGTGCAAGATGTTCTCATCAGGGAATTGATCGACAGGCCTTATTCCTTCTACTACAGGGTGATCTGCCAAGTATTCTGCTACAGCTCTTCCTTTGATAGATTTCTGCGTAAATGCGTGATGTCAAACTCTGATAGCAACAACAACCATCGCGCGATTCTCCCTGTCAACACTGGTTTCTCAAAAAGATACTTGAGAGGATCCATCTGAGATAATAGGATGATTGAATAAGACAACATATAATGCCGGAGTCTCTGAGTAGCCCATACCAATGCTAAGCAAGTTTTTTCGAGAGTCGAATATTTTCGTTCATACTCTAACATCTTCTTGCTGATGTAATAGATGGCCCTTTCTTTACGAGTATCTTTGTCATACTGTGCAAGCATGCATCCCATAGCTTCTTCTGTGACTGATAGATAAAGAAGAGGTGGTTCACCCGGTGTAGGTGAAACCAAAATAGGTGGGTTTAAGAGATACTCCTTGATTTGGTCGAAAGCCTTTTGACATTGCTCATTCCAAACTGTTGGTTCATTCTTCTTGAGAAGCTTGAAAATAGGTTCGCAGACATTGGTGAGTTGAGCGATGACCTGCTAACAAATTAAAAACTACTGGATTCTGCCCAGAAAACCTCGAATCTGCTTTCAGTCTCCGGCGGCGGCGGCATCTCTTGGATAGCTTTAATCTTTACAGGGTCTACTTCGATTCCTCTTTGACTAACCACATACCCCAATAACTTTTCAGAAGTTACTCCAAATACACATTTCTGTGGGTTGAGGCGGAGTTGATACTTTTGAATCCTTGTGAGAAACTTTTCTAACGCAGTAACATGCCCTAGTCGTTCTTTAGATTTGACTATCATATCATCAACATAGACTTCGACTTCCTTGTGTATCATGTCATGTAGTAAAGTCGTGGCTGCTTTTTGATAGGTAGCTCCAGCGTTCTTCAAATCAAAAGGCATGACCTTGTAGCAGAAGGTCCCCCACTGTGTGATGAATGAAGTTTTTTGCATATCTCGATGGTCCATTTTTATCTGATTGTACCCTGAAAATCCATCCATGGAGGACAACAACGCGTGTCCTGCTGTACTGTCTACTAGAACATCTATGTGTGGTAAAGGGAAACTATCCTTTGGGCTTGCTTTGTTTAGATCTTTAAAATCCACACACATCCTGACTTTTCCATCCTTTTTCGGTACCGGAACGACATTAGCAATCCACTCAGGGTATTCTACTACTTCCAAAAATCCAGCGTTAATCTGCTTCGTAACTTCTTCTTTGATTTTCAAAGTCCATTCCGACTTCATACGTCGAAGTTTCTGTTTGATTGGTCGAGCATCAGGATATAACGGAATCCGATGTTGGACAATATCTGTGCTTACCCCCGGCATATCCTCGTAAGACCACGCGAACACGTCTTTGAACTTTCTGAGCAAATCTACTATCCCTTTGCGTTCATCAGGAGATAAAGTGACCCCTATACGAATTTCTTGAGGACTTTCTTTTGTTCCGAGGTTGATAACCTCTACTTCCTCTATTAGAGGTTGAGCCCGACGTTCCTCTTCTTGTTCAAGTAATTTGATTATTTCAGGGGAGGTTCTTCGTCAGAATTCTCCCTCCGAAGCTAGATTATTAGTTAAATTATTATTGCGCTCGGGGTAATCAAAAATTTCTTTCATTTCATTGAAAAGAGATGGGGTAACAGGACTCATTGCAGACTTGACAGACTCACTCGACTCAGTAGGAAAAACAGACTCCCTAGAAGCAACAGACTCAGCAGAAATAAATGACTCAACTGGCATGTCAGACTGAACAGGACTAATGGGACCGACAGACCCAGCCTTGACATGCAACACAGGACTGATTACATGATAATTTGATAGAGACCCAACAGCGGGTTTGATTACAGACTGAGGATTCGGGATCCCTTTCTCAACTGACAACACTAAAATACCATGATCTTCAATGAATAGCTGATCTATGTTGAGGGAGTCCAGATCGAGCTGCCAGTCTTCAACTTTCTTCTCCTTAACTTCTATGCTTGCTTCCTTTTCGGGCCATTCCATGCCAAAGAAGATTTCAAACCCCGGCAGACGAGTACCTGTGATGTGATCAATGAACGGCTCTGGGAACCCACAGTAGCGGAAGTCTTCTCCTTCTTTCACAAAATAACCATTGAGGGTCTTTCGATAGGGCTTCATTTTAATGAGATCTGTGGTACGCCTTTGCCTTTTAGCAATGGCCTTATCCCGTTTTGTCTTCCAGTATTGGGCCCAATCTTCCTTAGTAGGCTTATATCCTAGTCCGAATGTGTCGATGGCCTCTTTAATCACTGGTGCCTCTTTAATACCTTGCTGCTTGCGACCTAAGCCCATACCAGGGAAGAATCTCATTTTCTTGAATATATTGGCCATGTAGCAATTAGAGGTATTTTCCATTGGAAAATATTCTTTCATGGCTTGATCCCATTGGACTGAGCATATCTTTTCGAATTCGAACCCACTAAGTTCTATCCCTGTTGTTCTGGTTGAATCTCAAGCAACGGCTCATCCTTACCTCAGTATTATTCATAATCCCTACAATTTCAGCATCTCCATGGAGAGTAATCACTAGCCCATCCTTGATAAACTTGACCTTCTGGTGTAGCGTAGAAGGGATGGCTTTGATTTGGTGTAACCATGGTCTCCCTAACAGTAAATTGAAAGAAGACTGGATGTCAATAACCTGAAATTCCACAGGAAATTCAGCTATGCCTGTGGACAGTCGAAGGTGCAAAATTCCCAGTACATCCCTCTTGGTGTTATCATAGGCTCTAACACCTTGATTAGTAGGTTTGAGATCTTCAGCCTTAAACCCGAGACAAGTAGCTATTTTCAGAGGGCAAACGTTCAGTGCACTCCCGTTATCAATCAAAACCAGAGGTACCCTCATTCCGTTACAGTCAACTGTAATGTGCAACGGCTTAGTGTGGCTTGCCCCTTCTTTTGGGAGATCTGAGTCCGAGAAGGATAGGATATTCTCCACGTAAGTTGCCCCCACTATACTGGCCAGCTGATCTGGAGAAGTATCAAGGGAGACTTGGGCTGTGTTTAGTGCTTTGAGAACAGCCTCCCTATGAGCAGTGGAAGCCATGAGTAAACCCCATACTGAGATATTGGCCCCTGATTTTTTCAACTGTTTGATCACGGAGTTATCTTCTTCGATGCTTTCCTTAGTGGGATCTTCTCCTTCCTTTCTTGCCAGGGCTGCAGGATTATCAACACAGAGTTCTTGTGGCTTAAAAACTCTTCCCCCTCGAGTCATATGTCTAACTTCATCACAGGAAAGGGGGAAAGGCTCATCTTCCTCAGTCAACAAGTATGGATCTTCGGCTGTCAAAGGTTCAGGGTTTTTCAGATTCATTTGGGCCAACAAGTAACTAGTGAACGCGGGACTATCGTAACGAGGCGGGGATAAACAATAGGTATCATCTGAGGTTAAATCAAATGGTTCATAGTTTGTGGTGAAAACCTCATCAGTGAAGGCTATCCCAGCAAGGGGGTAACTGGGCGGTTTAACTTGGATTGGATGGATGAGAGAAACAAGGTCGAATGGTAATGGGGTATGAGAAACCATGTTCAGGATTTGTGGAGGTTGATAAGCAGGTAGTGGATTAGTGGTGACATTTGGTGGGTTAGGGATGGTGACCTTTTGTTGTCAATAAGGTTTTGAATGGCATGGCGCAAGGTGATACATCAATCCATGTGATGGCCAGGGTTTTGATGGAACTCGCAGAACACGTTAGCATTGTGTCCAGCTGGCAAGGGATTAGGTAAAGGTCGGGGTTGGATAGGGGTAAGAAGCCCTTTTTTCATCAATTTGTGAAGTGCTACCGTAAGACTCATCCCTAGATTGGTGAACTGACGTGGAGTTCGAGGTTGACTTGGGTGAACCTGGTTATTAGTCCGGGCTGGGGGTTGAGCTGGAGTAACTGAGGTATTGGCAATGTAAGTATGGTTGATATTGGGTTTGGGAACATATGGTTTCTTAGGCTTGTTATCTAAGGGGTTAGAAAGAATTCCAGAGGCAAATGCATCCTCGAGTTGGCTTCCGGCTTGTAACAATGATTCAAAAGTAGGGAGGTATTGGGCCACTAAGTGCTGAGCATATCCTTGAGAGAGATTCTTTAGGATAATCGCTACTTGTTCCTTCTCCGAAGGTCTATCCCACATTTGAGAAGCCTTGGCCCTCCAGCGACCAATGAAATCAGTGAATGTCTCCCCATTTTTCTGTTTAGTTGCTTCCAAATCCCTTCTTGAGGTCTCAATTTCAGTACTATATTTATACTGATGCCAGAAGGCCTTTGACATGTTTTCCCATGTACCCACAGTAACTGGATCTTGAGACATTAGCCAACGTAGTGCTGATCCAGATAAAGTCCTTTGGAACAATAATGTCATCTGTTCGTCGCTGAGCCCCATAGTGCGCATGTTGGTAACATACACCTTAAGATGTGTTTTCGCACACCCTGTCCCACTGAACTTGTCCATTTCAGGCATCACAAACTTCTCTGGCAAATGGATTCTAGGGATGCGGTTCAAAGCTTCAATGCCTGCTGCAATTTCATCAATACCCTTTATACTCTTCATCGCTGACTCCAATTGAGACATTCTATTAGATAACGTCGGATTTTCATCAACATACTCTTCGTCTCCGTCGAGCTCGAAGACTTCACTTGGACGTTTCTCTTCAACCTTTTTCCCCTTTGGGTCATCTAAGGGAATTCCCGTCGATTCCGAGGTCTGTTCTAACATTTCCACTTTGCCTTTTATATTGCTGATATCATTGGCAAAGGCTGCCAAGATCTTACGGATCTCTGTGAGCTCAGATTCTGAAGCCATCTCTGCTTGTTGACTTGGTACTGTGGTTCTTTCTAACCGACTGGACTTACGACTCCAACTAGGAGGTGGACGCTTGAGTTTGGGCGCAATGATAATCCTATATGACCCCATCAAAGGTAGATTTAGTCAATTTCAGTATTACCCCCTTGATAACATTTTTAAGAATCATTTTATTGAGGTTTGTGCACAAATCCATTAATTAATCCATTCACACAATAAGTATTTGAAAAGGAGATATTTATTCAAAAAAAAGAAAGATAGTTTTATTGAAAATGATTGACAAACAATATGTTCTTATTAAAACATCTTTCAACAAATTTGATTTGAACTATTTTTACATGGACGCTTGGCTTTGTCTTGATGGTCATCAGGATTGTTGTCAGGCTTGACCCTCTTGGCTCTAACAACTGGCTCTCTGAATTCTGCTGGTCCGTCTGGATACCCTAAGGTGCGCTTGTTCCAAGCTTTCTCAATGAGGTGTACTAACTTTTCAGTCAAAGGCTCGGGGGAAAAGAAAGCTTTGTGCTGAGGTAAGGATAACTCTGTAGGTACATCGTACTGTTCTGGGATCAGATTAGGATGGTAAAAAGATGTTTCTTCTAAACCAATCAGACGGACATAGTAGGATCCTTTGGTTCCTAGAACAGGGGGATCAGTCATCCACCAAGGGCACCTAAAATCGATATGACAGGCGAGGCGAGAGTCTAACCATTTGCTCCAAGCTTTGACTGAGTTGTGACGCACTAACAGGTTTCTCTTGGAAAAATGTTCTGGCCCATATTCGAGGTTTGAAGGAACCTCTACGATTTTGAGACGATCACAAAGCCACATATAGAGTAAGTAGGGGCTTCCTTTGAAGTTTCCCGCTCACCATTTTTTATGGCATCTAAACCTGAGAAAGTTTCAGCTAGGATGAGAGGTACTGGGTTGGCTTTCCTTGAGAGTTGAGAGGCTATATCTATGAAGGACTCAGGGATAGTTTGGCCATCACTATTAGAGGTCAGTATGTATTGGGCTAGGATTCCTAGGCATAATCGATAATCTCTAGTGGCTCGCCAGGCTTCGGGTTTTACATTGATAGGGTGACTGCGGGAGCGATACGGGCCCAGTAAAGGTACTAAATTTAATCTCCCGTCATGGACTAAGACCTTGGCTTCTTCTTTGGAAATGTTTAGTCCTGTGGCGAGTTCACCAGAATATCCGATCTTCAATGAGGGCCTGACTAGAGGTCCTGAAGTGGATATCCTCATGATGCCACAATAATCCTCGTGAGTAGGGCATAAATGCATATACCCCATATGGAATATGTGAAGATAGGGGTTCCATCGCTTAGCCATAGCGTGTAAGAGGTTCCAATCTATCTCAAATTCGTGCAAGTAGAGAGCACTCCTCAACATAAATCTCCCAAAATTGATCTTCTCTACAGGGTTCATTCCTATGACGGTTGTTTTTACTAACTGATCGATTGGGTTATCGTCGGCGGCTAACATCCTGGTTTGACACAAAAGGGTATTTTAGTACTCTTCTAATGGTCCATGTAAAAGATCAATTTATTTTCTATTGGAAAATCTTATTCTTATGGGAAATATTTTTTCTTGGAAAACATTTTTTCTAGAGAACATTTTTTTTTTTGGAAAACTTTCTTTCCTGGAAAATATTTTCTTTTTCTTCTTTAAAAATTCGATTTCCATTTTGATTTAGATAGCCCGGTCCATCATGATTGTTGGATCGGGATGGACTGGGTCATTATTGTAAAAGAATGGATTTTTTATTGGATCGGTGCACCCATTTTACTTTTCAAAAGCAACATTTTTATCCTTGAGGACAATCACATACTTTGATCTCATCATTCACATTACTCACATACATTCATCAATCAACAGGCTCCATTCAATAAACAATCCGGGAACACCCACGATAAGTTCGAGTCGTGACCTACTGGGAAGGTTTCTAGACTCTAAGCTTACTACGTGCAATGCATTTTTATCTGGCCACCCTTGCCCAAGCACACCTATATACCTTTCGATACGTGGTGACTTGGTTTGATATACCGTATAGGTGACAATCTAAAACCTCAACTCACTTCTCTGAAGCCAAAAACAACTAGTTTGATCTCCAGTTGAGAGGTGGCGCACAATGCTGAGGAAGGGCCCACTTAAATACCTCTCGTCTAGAATAGACGTAGTCTATCCCCCTCGTACAGTAGGGTACAGCGGGGCAAGATCTTGCTTAGGCACCGATTTTGACCAAGAAGTGCAATTGATATACTTAGATTATCTTTTATACCTATGGGTACGAGTCAAGAGTTGTAGCTTTCATAAATGGTTTGGCATCCCACGAGGGGACCGGCCACGTAGTAGTACTACGTTGGCAATCGGGACATGTGACTGTGTGGCTTACAATAGGTCAAAGGCTCAGGTCGCTCCAGCTTGGGTGCATCAATATGCTTCTCAGAATCACCTGATCAGACGGTATTGATGCCCCCAGTTTGATATACCCTAAGGTACGTGACTGGAGTTGTAGTTTTCATGAATGACGTCGCATCTCCGAAGAGACCGGGCCACGCACTAGTGCCACGTTGGCTATATGGGACGTGTAAGTGAGTAAAACAGTAAACGTGCATGTGATGTGTGCAAAACAGGGTGGGGTGTGCCCGGGGCCTTTTCAAAACAGATGGGCTTGATTAACATATAAAAATTCATAAACCATAACATCTAAATCCAAATCAGGGCCCGCACATCAAAATTAGGATCATGGCATGTGTATCACATAAATATTTACTATCCAATCAATAAATAGGTTGATCGTCAATCGATGGCATGTGATCAAGGTATTTAAGAAGGTTGGGTATGCCTTAGGCATCAAAACATGGCCTAAGGTCAATAATCAAGATATATACCAATCAACACCAATCAACAACTTAGTTAAATCGCGAGTACCCACATATCACAACAAAATGTCGTATCGCCAAAATAGAATATCACATGGTATACTACGAGTTTAACTAAGGAGATTTCGCCAAAAAAAAAAAATCTTAATTGTCCAATCGAAGGTCACTCTTGACAACCCGAAATAATCAAAAATTTCAAGGGACATTGAAACTAGAACAATGGTTAAAAAATTTCTCCTCTATTTATTTATTTTTATAAATAAATATATATATATTTTAAGCTGAAATCTATATTAAAGAACTACACGAAACCAAAGTGACTCGGCAGGGGGAGACCCAAGTTAATGTACCACAAAATACAAGACACACTGGCTGAGATTTTTTAAAAGATTTTCCAACTAATAATAAAAAATTCTTATTGAAACTCTTGAATGATACACACTGAGACATCTTCAAAAATCCAATACTAAGTCTGAGAGGTTGTCCATAGGTATTTCAAGGCCCATGAAATCATGTTCCTGTAACCTAGCTTCAACAAAGTTCAACCAAGAACTGAAATCTTGATGCTCACCAAAGACATGGATTACGTCTAGTTCTACCGACTCTAATGCATTTATATCCAACTTTGTAGAATCAATGGGTTTCTCTGAAGATCATTATTAGCAAACTGCAACTGCATTTCTTCACTTTGTTTATTGCTAATAATGGTCTCAGTTCCACCAGAATCATGTACTGAAGGGCATACAAGAGAAAGTCACACCTGATTATCTATTTTACCAACTCCACCTAATAAGCATTCAACCATTAACGTTCTCAACTATCTGAAACCGAGAGCAGCGACCATAACTAACCAAATCAACAAAACTAAACGAGAGAAAAGCCGAGAAGAAAGAAGGAAAAAAACTACAAACTCCAAAAAATTGTGATTCTGGCAACATTGACGAACCAAGATCCTGGTTTTTCATTTAAAATCAACCTATCCATTTCCAAATCGGAAGATTTGATTAGAGAGGAAAAAAAAATTGAAAATTTCTGCCATGAAACCCCGAACAACATCGAGTTTGATTCGATCATCATAAAACGATTTAGGTTCTATATTTTTTTCAGCCTTTTGAGATCTCTGAATTATAAATAACCTGAACCAGCAAGCTATGGACTTCTCTTCGACAAGAGGGATCGGTCTTCCTTTGATTAAATCATTTTCTTTGAGTCGGTTTTGAAAGGAACGATTGGTTCCAAACTCTGAATAAAAATTTTGATTAAGAATTACGAACGATCAGGCTGAGATTTCAGCCGATCGAACAGAGAGACATGTTCGGCCTCTCTGTTAAATGACGCTGAAACAGGGTGGATCCTTTTAAAAAAGATGGTGTGGGGATATAAAAACGCAAATTTATTTGCTACACACCATCAAAATCAGCACATTGATGCTGTTGACAGAACGCTGTTTTTTTTTTTTTTTTTAAAAAAACAAAGAAAAACTCATTTTTTCTTGCTGTTGCACGCCCACAGAAAATTTATATGGTATATATTTTTTAAACTACTGTCAAAGGATAGATTGACACCCCTAAACGAAAGGAAAAAAAAACATGTATAAAGACAATCTATCCACATGGGAAAAAAAATCCAACCATTCTTAACCCACCTATTCCCTTAAAATCTATCATTATTATGAGTCTTTTCGAGTAGCCCTTGATTGAACCATGACAGATAACATACCAAATCAAGGCATCCAGAATCGAAATCAACAATGGTAATGGAGGATAATGCAAATCCAAAATAGCAAAGTGAACAAAAATATTTAGGGTCAACAACTACTATTCTATATCATTACTCTCTTGGGACTTTGTGTCATTCAGGATCATTATGAATGATCTCAAATTAAATCATAACAAAGATATGCCAACCAAAATATCAAAGTCCAAATGCATGCTCAATGATCGAACCAACACAACAAAAATAAATAAATAAATAAATAAATAAAATAAAATAAACAACTAAACAAAAAAAACAAAAACATTCTAGGTCACTTTTAACAATGCTGCCATACTTGGGGTGTTTCAAGTTTGATCCTCAAAAGTCCCTAGTGGAGTTGCCACTGAAAGCGCCCTCGATCCGTGGGGTGCGCGGATCCTCTCTTGACCCTTGAGGTTTGGGAGTCGTCACCTAGTTGTTAAGGTCTAGGAACCAAACTGACTCTAAAAAAGACAAACTAATCTACGAAAGAGAAAAAGAGTCCGGGGATCACGTTACGGGGTTGGAAGGTGTTAGGCACCAACCCCGCCCGACCAAAGCCGGTCTCTACTAACTTCCCAAATAAATCACATTGCTAAAAACCTAGATAAAAATAAAAATAAAAAAAATTTATACCTTTCTGATAGCAAGGATTTTGCTCCCTCAGATCTGACAAAAATAGCTCCTTGTACTGTACTCCCTTGCCTCGTTCTGTCTCCGAATTTGATTTCGGATCTCCGAGATCAATGTATCTCCTTATTTTTGGATCTGAACTCTTCAAGTTTGTTGCGGATTTGGGGGTGTTTTTGGAGGGCTTTTAGGTGTTTTCTAGGCTAAAAATTGAAGGAGGGATGTTAGGTAAGGAGTTGGGGCTCCAAAACTAGGGTTTATGGGAGGCTAGGGGGACTTTTAGACCTACTTCTCTTAGGGTTTATGATTTGATACGAAAATAGGGTGTGAGCACCTCTATTTATAGATGTTTTTAGGGGTTGATTTGGATAGAGTTAGTATTTAATTAGAGTTGTGTTTTAGTTAGACTTGTTTTAGGTAGAATTGTGTTTTAATTAGAATTGTTTTAGGTAGAATTGTTTTTAAGTTAGAACTCTATTAGATTGAGTTATTATTTAATTAGAACTCTATTATGACTTTTGGTCTTATTTGATTGACTTTTAATGTTTTGACTTTAGTCTTAATTGATTGACTTTTAATATCTTGACTTTAGTCTTGCTTAATTGACTTTAATTTTGACTTCAGTTTCACTTGATTGACTTTAATACCTTGAGTTTAGTCTTGCTTGATTTACTTTTAATTTTTGGAGAACCCCCTCTAAAATATCTTTAATTCTTTGGACCCCCAAATGGAGGGGTCCTTAAAGAAATATCCCACGAACCCTCAACAATTTTACTTGAAAGTCCGATTGATCGATTTTTTTTATTCAAATTTTAAATTAATTTCATTAATGTTTCACTTTAATTATTTAATATTTTATTTATTAATTTCAAAATTTTTAATTATGAAAATTGTGAAATTACCGTTTTACCCCAGGAGATGACTTTTCACGTTTGAAGTCGATTTTTAATGTTCTAGGATGTTTTAGAATTGATTTTTCGTAAGGAATTCAATGGAAATATTAGTTTGTGTCATTTATGAAATTTTTTGTGTGAAATGGTCATGAACTTTATGAGGGGCATTTTCGTAATTTTGTCAATTCTGTTAAAATTGGTGAAATGATTTATTTGATTTCGATTTGTTATTTTATGTGTTCGACAGAGTTTTCCTAAGCGTAACGTAGGCTCTAGGGTTGTTTTGAGGTTAGGGGTATTTTGGTAATTTGGTTAATTCTTAGTGATTTTTATCGTGAAACTTCTTTTTGGTTTGCAAGATGATGGTTTCTATGTTTCTGGGGTCGTATTTTCCTAGCGTAGCGTGGTTTCTAAGGTTTTGTCAATTCGAGATACCTCATCCGGATTTCTGAAACACATCTGGTAACAAAATAAAGCAATGGAATACACATCCATCATTGGGAGTCATTGCGATCGGATTGACCAGTTGATTAATCATGCGAGTACATAAATGGGGTGTCTACAATATCGTTCGATTTAAATATCAATTTTTCAATTGACATTAGAACAATGTCAAAAGACAACAACGTTAGTTATAAACCGACGCTATAGGCTTTTTCCTTACTTGTGTGCAAATTAATTGCATCAGCCAAGGGGCCTATTTATTAAATATTTGATCTGACTCATATTGGGTCCTTTTTCAACCCAAACCAGGACCCAATACCTTGATTGTGTAACTTTACTAATTCCTAGGACTGTGATTTTTTCAATACCTTCATATAGCAATCATCATTCAAAAACTCAAGTATGCTAAGAGAGTTGAGAATGTGGTATTTTTTATTCACTAAAACTTGTGTTAAAGTGAAAAAGTACTAAGAAAGAAAAAGTTTACTAATTGGACTAACAAGATGCAGCTCAAAACTAAGTGGGAATTTAGAAACAAATTCCCTCTCATAGGATGTATTAATTAAGTAAATTTTCTTATAAATTTTTTCTAATCCTAAAATTAATTACCCCTACCGTGCTCACAATCTTAAAGTAGGAATGTAGGACTATCAATGTTTAGAATTGGATCGGATCAAGGGCGGTTTATTGTCAATCCGATAAGGATTTGGACTTACAACGTATCTAATAATTAATTAAACAACATATCAGACTCTCATTGAATTGGGTCTTCATCGGATCGAAATAATAGGATTCTAATGTGTTGTAATAATACAATTGGATAGGTCCAAACCCAATTTTGTTATAAAGTAATAAATTTCACATATTCAATGTAATATAATATCTAGAAATGCTGAACCGATTTCTATAAGGACCATTCTGTCTCATAAAATCATTCAGACAAATGTGATGAGCTCCCTTTGCCTCGTATTCTCATTCAAACAAATGAGTTCTTTGTTCTATCTCGCTTATTCTCTCTCTTATGAACTCATCAACTCTTTCTTTATAAGAATATAAGATCTCTTGAGTTGAGAGGAGGAAGATGAGAAGAAGAGAAGAGTTAAGAAGTCATGTCATATTTTTTCACGGCTTTCTTGAACTGCTCGTCTACTAGGTTTTTAATATCCTTCTTTGAAGTTTAAGAAAGCCGTGGCAAGACATGGTTGAGTTAGGGCTACATTGATCATCCGATTTACCTTTATGGTGGTGGATTTGATGGATGGGAAGCTATTTGATGAAGATTTGTCTGCATGCCTCATGGTAATTCTTAATTTCTTTTTCTAAACAAATATTTAAGTTTTCTTTAACGTTGGCCCAATTCACAAGCATCTCGTGTCCTAGGCTTAATTATCTTCTTAGAATTTGAGTGCTTCAAAGAGAATTCATTGAAATTTTTTAAGTTTTTTATCTTCATACATGTGAGGCAACCTACAATTGCTAGCTTGCAGAAGGAGAGGAAAACACAATTATATTTTTTATTTTTTATTTTCTAAATAAAACAAAGGAAATTGTTGTATGAATTACATTCATTCAAAATATATATGACAACACTTTGGTATCATGCATGAAGGAGAGTATGATATTATAATGTCCATCATTAGTTTTACTTTATGTTTATTTTTTTTTCAACCACTGAGGCATCCGATCACTTAGAGTCCCTGATTAATCCCCTCCAATGATACTTTTTAGGTATTTTCTGAGATAAATCTCCTAGGGTGGCCCCCTGTGAGGCAACTCAAATTCATGAACTTCACTTCTTGAGATATGATCTTGACCATCTCACAGATCCTTAGGGTATTTTATTTTCTATTTTGGATATATGATGAAGAAAACCCATGATGGAAACAATGAAAAATTGTTTGAGAGGATAATTATCTTTATTTTATTTTTCAATTTTTTATTTTGTGGTTTGGGTGGATGTGTTCAGAAGAAAGGTTATTTATTTATTACTTTTCTGATTATTCCTCCAAATTGATGAAGTCTGTGTTATGTGCAGAGAAGATCCCTTACTTTTTATTTAATGGGTAATTTACCAAATAATTACCCGTATTTATTTATTATCAAAATATTACTAAATTATGCGTATTACCAAAACATTGATGAATTTTCCTAAAATTATAAATTGCCTTCATAATGTAGATGTCAGATTTGACATAGGAGAGAGAAAGGAGACGTTAGATTTGACATAGGAGAGAGAAGAGGGAAGACAAAAGCTTCTTCTACAAGCTTTGTCTTCTCTTTCCTTCCATTTTCTTCTTCTTCGTTCTCCCTTTTTGTCTATGTGACCAATCAGAGCCTAAAATCTTTTTACATTTTCTCTTTCATTTCCTTATATGTCTAAGGTTCAGCCTTCATTTCTTTATACGTCTGAGGTTCAATTGAGGATGAATGCATCATATTCTTCTCCATTCTTTTTTCATTATTCTTTCCTCAATTTTTATTATTATACAAGGAGGCATTAACGAGTTGCTATATGAGGCATTAACGAGTTGCTATATGAGGCATTAACGAGTTACTCCATTTTTATTGTTGTACAAAAAGGCATTAACGAGTTGACTTAGTTCAACTACTAAAGGAAGTGAATATAGTTTTCATATTATTCTTCTCATATATGCAATATGTGATTTTCATCCATGTTTTGACTGCAAGATAATTAATGCCAACTTCATTTAAAATTGTAGACACCCCATTTTTCTATCTACCTAATTCGACAATTCCTTACCCAATAGTTGTGGATTCCTAATGATGAGCGCAAAGAACTTGACAGCTTGAGAGTACTGCTTTAATTTTTTCCGTTTCTAGTCTTTTCATCTCTTTCACTCGTTACGACTCGACATAGAAAGTATGTACCCCTTACATTCGATTTAGCAAGTATGTACGCTTAGATTCGCCACATGTTTCAATAATCTAGAGACCTCGCAACGCTAGGAAAATGTGACCTCGAGACTTATGAATAATCATGTTGGGACTAAATGAAACTTAATGTCAAAATTCATAAAATTCGAAAAAAAATGATAAAATGACAAAAATACCCCTCATGAATCTTTTATCTCTGAAAAATCTCAAAAGTACCTCCATTGCCCTTAGAATATGATTCTAAGTCTAATAGGACATAAATCGACGAAAACGAAAAAATGCAAAAGTGATCAAAATACCCCTCGATGTCTGACTTTTACTTAGAGACCTCAATTCTAAGGAAAATGTGACCAAAAATGAATTACCGACAAATTTGCGTGCATCGAGAAATATAGAAAACTCTCACTTAAAAAATTTAAAAATTTTCACATGAAATGATGAAAAATAAATCGAAAATTTTAAGCTTCAACTAAATAAATAAAAAAATTTAATCTCTAATTGAACAAATAAATCGAAATTTTTTAACTTTAATTAAACAACCAAATTGAAAATTTTAAAATTTAATGAAGCAATCAAATTAAAACTTTGATTAACCAATCAATCGAAAATTGAAACTCAATCAACTAATAAAATAACCACAATCAAAATTTTGATTTTAACTAAATATTAAAATGTGTTACTTTAATTAACCAAAAAATATACAAATTAAACTTTAATCGACCAATCAAATCGAACCTCAATATTAAAATTTTAAGAATTTAAATCTTACTTAAGTGATTTGGTGTTCATTTGGATGAGTTGATCATTGACCTGTATAGTGAAAACACACGACAAGTTTTCTGATATTTAAAATTATTTTGTGCAATTAAGTTTAATTAATATGGTATAATATGAAATGTGATAAATTGAGGCTTAACATACATATTTTTCTAATCTAATGAAATAAAGACGAAAATCGAGATATATGCCTGGGAAAAATGCGGATAAATCAGTGTTTTGAGATACTAATTAGTAATTAATATATGAAGTGGCTTTTGAAACTAGGTTATTTTATCAAAATTTATAGACTTTGAGCCAACTTAGTCACTTTGGCAAGCCAATTGAGGATCAACACAAATTCCATTATTATATTCACTTTGATTTGTATAGTAACCAACAAATAGAGAGTATCAAACACTAGTGAGTATGTCAAGCTTACTAGGATATCAACATCATTGTCAATCCTCAAGTAAGTTGAGAATCTCGTAGCTTTATTGAAAGCGCCCTCGATCCACAGGTTGTGGATCCGCTTTTTTGGGTGTTTAGGAGTCGCCACCTAGTTTTACAGTCTAAGAATCGAAACATGACTCAAAATTGAAAAAAAGGTACTAATATATAAAAAAGAAAGGGTTCGGGGATCATATTACAAGATCGAAAGGTGTTAGGCACTGATCACGCCCAACAAACAGTGGTCCCTACTTTTCCTAAAAATCATTACATTGCTAAAAATGACCTAAAAAAATAAAAATAAAATAAAAACCTAACTTACCCGGGTGATTGCAACAATTGGTTCCCTCAGAGCTGGCGGAGAGCGTTTTCATGTGAGTTTTCCTACTTTTTAATCATTACTAGATCTACTTTCGGTTTCCAAGTTGAGATATTCTCCTCCTAGATTTGAGAATTTTTTTATGAATGTTTTTGAAAGGTTTTTGGGTGTTTTTGGAGGGTTTCTGGATGTTAGGTAGGGAGTTGATGCTTCAAATTTAGAATTTTAGGAAGACTAGGGGAAGTTTCTGACTTTTTTTTCCTAGGGTTTATTTTGACCTGCGAGATTAGGTTGTGGAGGCTTCTAATTATAGAGTTTTTTAGGAGCTTTTTAGCTTGACTTGGTTTCTTTTAGATAAGACTAAGTTGTTTAATTAGGATTTTAATTCTTACGTACAATGAAAGAATATAGTTTTTTTTAAATTTTTGGAAGAACCCCCTTAATTATATCTTTAATTATTTGGGCCCCTAGATGGAAGAGTCTTTTAATAAATATCAGGTGAGCTCCATTTGAACAAGTAGGCAACCACTTAAAATTTGGCCCGTGGACTTGATTGATTGATTTTATTTGTTTAAAAATTTAATTTAATTTATTAAGATTTCACTTTACGTTAATTAATGTTTTAATTATTAATTTCAAAATTTTAAATTTTTAGAGTTGAAAACTTATCGTTTTGCCCTCAAAGAGGGCTTTTGCATTTCGATGTCGTTTTTCGATGTTTTGAAATCAATTTTTCATAAGGAATTCAATGGGTGTATCAGTTTGGGTCATTTATGGGTTTTTGACTTGAAATAGTCATGGACCCTATATGGGGTATTTTCGTAATTTTGTCGAATCTGGTAAAAATTGGCAAAACGGTTTTATTTGATTTTAATTTGATGTTTTATGTATTCGAAAGGGTTTTCCTATGCGTAGTGTAGGCTCTAGGGATGTTTTTGATGTCAAGGGTATTTTGGTAAGTTGATAATTTTTTAACTGATTTTTCTTGTAAAGCTTCTTTTTGTCTTAATAATTAAGGTCTAGAAAGTCATTTCTAGAGTCCTAATTACATAGACTTTATTAATAAATTACTCATTAAATCCCCTCATTAGACATAATGCATGGTTTCCATATTTATCATTGATTTCAATTAAAGTATATAATTCGGAACTAATTACTATTATTTACTTGTAACATGAATTATTCGAGAAGTTTCGAAGTAAATCGGGAAAATCCGAAGTTACCACTATGATCCAGGATCCAAAAGAATATCGTGTGGTCCAAAATTCAAGTCAATTGATCAAAACTTTACCACGGCGCCAGGGTCAACGGTGGCGGCACGGTCAACTAAGAAGATTAAGCCTCGAATTTGGTACTGAAGCTTGGCGACTGGGTACCATTCACAATAGACTAGTTTTAGTATTTTTTGTAAATACAGAATGTCTCCGAAACCCTAATTTTCATAAAAAAATCCTAATTTAGTCTCTCTATAAATAGAAGACCAAACCAATAGTTGAGGAGGCTAAATTTTAGATAATTAGTTTAGTTTTTATTTTCTTTCTTTCTGAGTTTTATGAAAGTTGTAAGAAAGCTCTGCCGGTTTCAAGTCAAGCAATAAAGATAACAACTTTCTCTCACCTCTCTTTTCTCTCTATGTTTTCTTTATTTTATTTTTACTTTATTGTTCTTGCGATGACTATTGGCTAAATCTCCGATAGATCGGTTGAGGAAGCCTGAGCAAGATTTTTCAGTGTGTTACTGTTCTTGTAATGAATTAATAGTTCATTGTGATAGTGTAGGTATTTATTATTAAGTTGAATATTAATTATTTTCAAAGTTTTGATGGTTTCTTTCTTTGATAAGTTCAAGAAGAACCATGTTCTACATAGAATAGTTAATTTTACCTAATAATTTTGGCCTAAATTATTACATACTTTTGATCTCGTTTATATTTTAACTACTTGATTTTTCGATCTATAAACATTACTTTTGTTTAGTGGATCGAGATAAATAGAAAATCAGAATTCACTGATAAAACTTGTGATAGTTGATCCAATTGATCTACACTTCTCTCTCATATTTATAAGTTTATTTTATTTTAGTAGTTTATTTTAAATAAATCATCTCATGCAAACTATTTTTAAATCGTTTCCATAAACCTGAATTGGGTTGGAAGTAAAAAATTATTTGGATTAACGTTGTCTCTGTGGTTCAACCCTTGCTTGCCAGATTTTCTTTTGTTCATTATTTTATCACCATTTACAGCTCAAACAAATTAGCGTCGCTACCGGGAAACGACGATGTAATCCAATATTTTTTTTATTCGAAAATCTGACTCGATTTTCTGTCAATCAAATTTTTTATTTTAGAAAAATCCAAAAAAAAAGTACTGCTGGATTCTTGAAGTTAGCATGAACAAAATCCTAAAATTTGAGTCAATTTCATAAAAAAAATTTCACCTGGGTCAACTATGGCACCATGGTCAAACCTCGAGATTCGTACTTCAAATTTTTGCATAATTTTTCTGAAGACTTCTGGATTTTAATAAACATATAATTTTTTTGAAATTCTAATTTTTATTTGTTTTCTATTTTCAATCGAAGGATTCGACGAGGAGCAATATGGTTGATAAATTTTATTCCATGACCCGGATCCAATTCTTTGACGAATAACCAAGAATTCATTTTTTTATTTAAAATAGAACTATAGTAGGATTTTATTTTTTTTATTTTTTAAAAGTTTTTAGTTTATTTTCATAATTTTATTTTAATTATTTCGAGAAGGCTCGGATTGTAATAGAATTAAGGGAGGACGACAATGAGTCGTAATTGTCTCAAATCCTCGGGTTCATATACCAAGTTTGGTATCGATAGCTCAAGTCGACTCAACTCGATCATCGCCCGTCTAAAACTGGAGGTAAAACATTAAACCCCCATGTATCCCTTGCAAGTGGGTTTCTATATTGAATTTGAATGATTTAATTGCATACTTCTAATTGTACAATAGTAAAAATGGCACCTTTACGAAGATGGCAGAAACAAGATAAGAATCGGATTTCATCACCGCATTCTTGCCCTATTAGGAAATTAATTCATACAAGCCCAAATTTAATTAAAATCTGATTAGACTTGACCATAGGTCCCATCAAGATTAATAGGCAAAACTAGCCTAAGTTGCACCAATTAAACTTCTTGATCGAAGTCAATGCCTAAAGGCAATCCTGTCCCGTTACTGTACGAGGGGGATAGACTACGTCTATTCTAAAAGAAGAGATGATTTAAGAGTGCCCTTGCTTAACATCGTGAGTCACCTCTCATCTGGAGATTAAATTGGATGATTTCAATTTCAAAGAACTGGGTTGGAGGCTCAAGCTATCCCTTTGAAACAGTTAGGAGCTGTCTAGTTTAATAGGAACCCAGTGTGAAGTTCCTCCCTACTATCTGTGTTTATCATTAGTACATGTTAAGTATGAGATCTCAAAAGAATCCACTTGAACCATTCGATCCCGAGATCACAAGATCTCATCCACTTCAAAGATTAGAAGAGAATTTGATTCCTCACTTATCTCTCAGCCACCCGAGATGGCTCAACCAATTGCCCCACCTCAAATGATTCAAGAAGATCAACGAACTCTAAATGAGTTATTCACACCACTACAGCCACTCCCCTTTCATGTATTGCCTTGCTAGCAGCTAATGTGGTATAATTCGAAATTAGGGCAGCCACCATCAATATGCTTCCAAAGTTTCATGGGTTCAAAAGTGAACAACCCTATAACCATTTGAACAAATTTTTGACCATATGTCAAACTTTTCGAAACGGTCACCTCGATGATGAAAATGTCAAGTTAAGGTTGTTCCCTCTATCTCTAGAAGATTATGCAGCAACATGGTTGAATTCGATGCCCTCTGACTCGATCACTACTTGGGACGAGTTATCCCATAAATTCATAGCCAAGTTCTTTCTAATGGCAAAAACAGAACAAATCAAAAATGCCATTAGGAACTTCAAGGGCAAACCCGATGAAGAATTTTCCCAAACCTAAAAAAGATTTAATGACTTGCATGTAAAATGTCAGTATTATGGGATTGATAAAGTCCAACTGGTCAATTTCTTTTATCGTGGTCTTACCACAGCACAACATATTCTTTTGGAGTCTATACACAAAGAAAAATTCATGAATCAGACTCCAAATCAAGCTTACGACTTTCTCATAGAATTCGTTGAAAATGCTCGAAATTGGAACACCAATTTAGGATACTCTGATAGGAGTGACTTTGGAACCAATAAATCAGAAAGTACAAGATCAAAAGTGATTCTAATCTCAAAAATATAATGACAACTCTGGTTAGTACTATGCAAAACTTAAATAAGAAATTTGATGCTTTTAGCATCAAAACTAACCAACAAGAGGTACATCCTACACTCCAAGTCAGTTCAGAAATACCTTTTGCATGTAACATATGTGAAACTTTTGACCACCTCACGGAGAACTGTCATATAGCCAACACAGAACAAGCCAATATTATTGGGTCATATAACACTTTTAGAAAATTCACTCCAAATTTATATAATCAAACTTACCACCCTGACAATAGGTTTCACCCAAACTTCTCCTATCGTCAGAATGAACCTATCCAACAGAGTGGTGCTCCTAGTTCTCAAAAGGCTATAATAGGCAGTCTCAATCTAATGCGAACCTTTATTTGGTTCCACAAGCATCTTACTCTTCACCCCATACGTCTGATCAAAATGGCATTAGAAACAATGGTGACAGAGATGTTCAAGTAACAACAGCTTACAACTCAACAAATATAGAAATTCATGCAAGACTAAGATCAAAGGAATAAAAATCATGAACAATCAATTAAAAATCTTGAGACTTAGCTAAGACAATTATCTCTATCTCTTGGGGAGAAAAACAAAGGACAATTTCCATGTCAAACTGTGCCTAATCCAAGAGGACAGTATGAAATAACAAGTCAACCTGGTTCTTTTAATGACTCTATTCAAACAGTCAACACATTACGTTCTAGTAAGTTAGTGGATAACCAAGTACACATGCCCAATAATGTCCCAATACAAGAGGACATCCAAAGTACACCTTCAATAGAGGAAGAGAACCAACAAAAAAAAACTCCTCCACAAATGGAAAAGGAAATTACTATTCCCAATGCCCCATTTCCACATAGATTAGTAGACAATAGAAAGAAAAAGCAATTAAAAGGTATTCTTGAAGTTTTAAGGAATGTTCAGATTAACATCCCTTTTCTAGATGCTATCCGTCAAATCCTTTCATATGCTAAGTTCCTTAAAGATCTCACTACGGTGAAAAGAAAAACCCTTGTGCCTAAAAAGACTACAATGACAGCCCAATCATCTTGTCTGATTCAATAGACAATTGCACCTAAATTCAAGGATCCAAGCTGTCCAACAATCTCTGTGCATATAGGGGAAACAATGATTGAGAAATGTATTTTAGATCTAGGGGCCAGTGTGAATTTTCTGCCCTTTTCTATCTACAAACAACTGTTAGTACCATGTTTTGTCAAATTACAAGGGTAGTCGTGTGATGTCATGATGTAACTACTAAAAACATTGTTGTGCGCTCATAACTCAACGACAAATCCAACATATATCAAAACCAATCAAGGTCAAGGGTCATCATCTCCCGTGGAGCATCAGAACAGGTATATCTCAAGGGGATCAGAAGCTGTCGGCAGGAGTAAAGGATCCACCGCCAGCCACCGACCGATTATTTTGGGATACTTTCTATCGGTGGCAGAAGCTCTAATCTATCGGTCCCACCGATAGAATATTCATCGGTCCCACCGCTGAAGACTTGACGGTTCCACCGTTAGCCATCGACAAATTAACATGGGATACCTCCTATCGGTGGCAGAAGAGCAATTCTGCCGGTCCTACCGACATTTTAGGCATCGGTTCCACCGAACAACACTTTATCGGTCCCACCGTCATCCACCGCCAGAACTAATGAAGGAGTGTTCATTCGGTGGCAGAAACATACTTCTGGCGGTTCCACCGTAAAAGTACTCATCGGTCCCACCGATGAAGCTTGGAGGTTCCACCGACAGTACTGCCGAAAACACGAAACGGTAAGATTTTCGACCGTTAGGATTGGTCGGTGCCACCGTTGGAATTCAGGTGCCACCGACAGAAAGCCGTTAAGAGCTCTGCCTATAAAAGAAAAGCTCTTGGCCTCTTCTATTTTTGATCAACAACTCCAAAGTTCAGCCCAAGCAAATAAGCATACTTTAAAAGGCTTAACAAAGGAAGAAGAGTCGTGAAGGGTAATCAAAATTATGCATACCAAACTACCACGTCTTAGTTGATCAAGCTTCACTTACTCCATACTTCGAGAGTTGCAGTCTAACATCGAGCGAGGCAAGAAGCCATTGTTGAAGGGAGTAATGGAGAGCTGAAGAACAACACACTCACTACCATCGTCATTACTGTGAGTTTGATTGTTCGTATCTTAGATTCTGAAAAATACACTTGTAATAGTTCACTTGATTTCTTCTTCAAAATCAGGCACTTGACTGAGTTGCGGACTCATGTTGAGTGACAAAGGTTACTGAGTTTCCTAAGTGTAAAACTCAAGGATTTTGAGTAGATGTGGTCCATTCAATCGTAGGGTTGCAGAGTTGACCCGAAAAATTCTGTGTGCGGTTTAAGGTGAACCAAAAACCTCAGTATTAGTGGATACCAAAGAACCATCAATTTGGGTTCTCTTGGGAGTGGATGTAGGCACGGGTGCCGAACCACTATAAATCCTGTGTATTCTATTTTGTCTAAGATTCTCGTATCTTGATGCCAATTTGGATGCATATCATGACAGATCATATCTTGCATGAATATATTGCTACATGAATGTTTTTGTGGATGCTCCCTGACATTGAAACTTATTCACATCCCAACATCCACATTCAATAGAATTTTAAATTAGTCCTATTCACCCCCCTCTAGGTCACCATCTTGTCAAAGCTGGTAATTTCATTTGGTATCAGAGCGGGTTGCTCTATAAAGGTCTAACCACCCTGAGTGATCCGTGACCTTTCACCATGTCTAGAGCCGATAAATGGTCCTCGGCTCGACCACCCATGTTCGAAGGCATTAAGTATGCCTTCTAGAAGAATAAAATGATGATATACATCAACTCACTAAGTAGAGATGTGTGGGACATGATTGAGGAAGGTTGGGAACCTCCCGTTGACATCATCGAAGTAAATGGTGTCACTACTTCTGTTCCGAGACCATCAAGGAAATGGACAGAACAGGACAAAATAGATAGTAGCAACAATTACAAGGCTCTAAATGCCATTACGAGTGCCATTTCCGACGATGAATATCAACGGATATGCACGTGTCAGTCGGCTAAGCAAGCATGGAAAATTCTAGAAGCCGCTCACGAAGGCACAAGTATAGTGAAAAAATCTAAACTTCAACTCCTCCGCACCCAATTTGAAAATATCAAAATGGAGGAAAGCGAAACTGTCCAAGAATTCTACGCACGTTTAAGTGACATCTGCAACTCTATGTTTTATGTTGGTGAAACCGTCCCTCAAGGTAGAATTTATGCAAAAATCCTAAGATCCCTACCCAAGAGGTTTGCCTCTAAGGTCACCTCAATTGAGGAATACCGAGATGTGGAAGCAATGACCGTTGAGGAACTTATGGGGTCTCTCACGACCTTCGAACTCCATCTCGAGGGGCCTCCCTCAAAAGGGAAGACTCAGGTCCTAAAGTCATCCTCCTCAAAGTCTACATCCAAGCGAACATCGCATATCGGTTCTCAATCCTCCTCCCATGATCATAAGAAGGTATCAATTGATGAGGATAAAGAGACTGACTCGGATGAGGAAGACTTGGCCCTGTTAGCCTCAAGGTTTCAAAAAAAATTTAAAAGAAGAGGACCAGGTAACACTAGTAGACGTAATCATCCGATAGATAGACATGCGCCTGTAGGAAAAACCATGTCTAAACCGAGGGAAGATACGGAGTGCTACACATGTGGCGGTCGTGGTCACTACTCAAATGTGTGCCCCTCTAAACCCAAATCCAAAGGTCTACCTAGACCTAAGAATAAGGGAACAACCATGGCTGCTAAGGCCACATGGGATGACTCTGAAGAATCTGGAGACGAAGACGAACTAGGGTCTCTATCAGATAATGAAGATCAAGACACTCTTCGAATCCTTATGGCTTCTACCATTGTCAACATTCCAGATGGGGATGAACTTGAAGGAGATCTGGACTGTGAAAGTCAGAATCGCTCCTTAGTCACTTCTTCCTCCGATGAAGAAGGAGAAGATGAGGACAGTGATGAACTTGAACTCCAATCTGCATTTGACCAACTGTTCGTTAGTCATGTAAAACTAACCAAGAAACACAGTTGAGAAAAACTCCAAAAAGAACAGTGGCATGCCCAATATGAGGAAATGTGCAAGGAAAAACTCTCCCTAGGACTTGAATTAGAAAGCATTAAGACTCAGCTCTCTACAACCTTAGAAAGACAATCTAACTTGCTCTCTGCATCTGAGACAGTCCTAATTGAGAAAGAGGAGATGGTAAAAAATCTTCAACAACTTAAGAATCTCCTCTCAATGGCCAACTCCACAATAGCTCGTCTAAACTTAGAATTGGTCAATCTCTGTGATGAAAACAATGTTCTTAAGTTTGACGTCGATAGACTGCAAAAACAAAATACTAGACTTGAATATAATTACACTCATGGTAGCTTGGAGTTACAAAAACTTCTAGGAGTGCAAAAATCCTATGGAGATAAAAGAGGAATAGGCTTTGATAGTTATACCGCTGCATCACCCCCAACTCCTCCCACACTTGCACATGGAGAGTCATCAAACATTCAGAAAGACTCCAAAAAGACTATCACATGCAACTTCTGTGGTAGAACGGGCCACATGAAATTTGAATGTATCAAATACAAAACTATCTACACCGCAACCTCTCAGACCTCTATTGGAAAATCTTTATCGGTTGAACAGAAGAAGCATGATAAGGGAAAGAATCCGTTGGTGAACAAAGTTGAAAAAGCAAAGAAAGAAAAGTCACCAAAATGGAAGGGAACAAAGAATTCATCCTCTCCCAAACAAAACAGCAATATTGGGGAACTCTTCAAACAGATTGCCTATCTAAATCTAAAAGCTAAAGCTCTTGCTGAATCTAGTATGGGTAATCAAGGTGGAAGAAGGTACAAAATGAAAAATCCTTCCTCAAAATCACCCAAGAAGGGTAGGTTCCCTAAGAAAGGCTCACCTAGTAAGAAGGACTCTCCTACTAAATACAATCCCCCCAAGACAAATTTACAATGGAAAGTCAAAGATGGGGACAATAAGTGCCTTGTAATTCACACAGCCCTCAAAGCTGGAAATCATTCACGTTGGTATCTTGATAGTGGTTGCTCGCGACACATGACCGGTGACCGAAGTCAATTTAGCCACTTGGTTGATTTTGATGGAGGATCAGTCACTTTTGGCGATGGCAGCACCGCTAGGATTATTGGGCGAGGAACTGTTAGTGGTCATGGATTGCCCACGGTGGAAAATGTATTGTGCGTAGATGGTTTGAAACATAACCTTCTTAGCATATCCCAAATTTGTGACAAGGATCACCGTGTGAGCTTCAATCGAGAAGTGTGCGAGATCTCCATGCCAAATGGAAAAATTATCATGAGAGGCCTTCGCACTTCTGATAACTACTATGTTATCGAGAATTCAAGAGATATCACAGTTAGTAACATGGCTCAAATTGATGAAGTTCAGTTATGGCATCAACGTCTGGGTCACGTTCACTACAAGAACCTGTTTAGACTTGCCTCGAAAGGGTTAGTCAGAGGATTACCCAAATTGGGTAAACAAGCAAGAGATGTCTGTGGGGAATGTCAAATTGGTAAACAAATTCGAAGTACCCATAAAAAGACAACCACTCTCGCAACCTCGAAACCCCTTGCGCTCCTACACATGGACCTTGTAGGTCCCACTAAAGTACAAAGTCTAGGAAGAAAGAGACATTTCTTGGTAATCGTTGATGATTACTCTAGATTCACTTGGGTTGTGTTTCTAAGAGAAAAATCAGATACTTTCGATGAATTCAAAAAGATCATAACGCGTATCCAAATAGAAAATGAATCTGCTGTTGATAGGATAAGAAGTGATCATGGTGGAGAATTTGAGGATAGTCGTTTCACACAATTCTACGATGATCATGGAATTCAACATGAATTTTCTGCTCCGAAGACCCCTCAGCAAAATGGAGTTGCCGAGAGAAAGAATCGCGTGCTTCAAGAAATGGCCACAGTCATGCTACACAGTAAACATCTTCCTAAAAGTCTGTGGGCCGAAGCTGTAAACACTGCCTGTCACATCATCAATAGAGTATATCTCCGAGCAGGCCTGAATAAAACAGCATATGAACTATGGAACAACAAAACTCCGAGTGTTAAGCACTTTAGGGTATTCGGGAGCAAGTGTTATGTCCTTAGAGATAGGGAACATTTGGGGAAGTTTGATTCAAAAAGTGATCCAGCAATTTTTCTAGGATACTCCTCAAACAGTCGAGCTTTTCGAGTATTTAATCAGAGGACCTCCACACTTCAAGAATCCATAAATGTTGTGATCGATGATCAACCCCCTCTCAGGAGAATGGTTCCTCTGACACTGAAGGTGAGGACGAGGGAGTGTTCCCTCTTACACCATTGCCTGCCCCAACGTCTCTAGTTCCAGAAACACTACCTATTGTTAAGGGTCATCCCTCTAGTCAAATCCTTGGAGACCCCCACATCGGAGTAAAAACCCGACGGGAACTAGAGATGTTAAATAGTCATCTTTGCTTCACATCCAAGTTGGAACCCAAAAATGTTGATGAAGCCCTCCATGATGAATACTGGATCCAAGCCATGCAAGACGAAATTCTTCAATTTCAGAGAAATCAGGTTTGGCAGCTAGTACCAAGGCCATCTGACAAGAATGTCATTGGGACTAAGTGGATTTATAAGAACAAATCTGATGAACTTGGCAATGTTGTCCGCAGTAAAGCTCGTCTGGTTGCACAGGGCTACTCTCAGATTGAGGGGATTGACTTTGATGAAACTTTTGCCCCGGTGGCAAGACTTGAGTCAATTCGGATTTTGATGTCCATTGCATGCGCGTTGAAATTCAAACTATTCCAGATGGACGTTAAGAGTGCATTTCTCAATGGCTTCTTAGATGAGGAAGTCTATGTTGAACAACCAAAAGGATTTGTTGATCCCAAACATCCTCACCAAGTATTCAGATTGAAAAAGGCTCTCTATGGTCTCAAACAGGCCCCCCGCGCCTGGTATGAAAGACTGACTCAGTTTCTGCTCAGTCATAAATTTGTTAGGGGGAGCGTTGATAAAACGCTGTTTGTTCAAAGAATTGGTGGCGACACTTTCATTGCTCAAATCTATGTAGACGACATTGTGTTCGGCAACAAGTGTCAATCCATTGACATGGATGATATAGAGAATGTCAATATAATTGATACATTGGTCAGCAGAACATTCTAGGAAGGGGAAAATATTGACCCGCTAGAAGAATACTTAGGTCAATTTGACTTCGAGTTTGAAGAAGAACAGTCCATCAATGAGGTAAATGCCTTCATAGAATCCGTCCTTAAGATGGACTTTGCAAATTGGCAACCTAAAATAGAGTCTCCCCACCTTCAGTTGAAGAGACTCCTAAACCTGAATTCAAATAGTTTCTTAACACGCTGAAATATGCGTTCTTAGGGAAGGCCGAAACTTTCCCCGTAATCATATCACCTGACTTAGAAAAATATCAAGAAGAGTAGTTATTAGAGTTCTTACATGAACATAAAGAAGCTATTTGTTGGACCATAACTGATATCAAGGGCATCAGTCCCTTTGTGGTTATGCACCAAATACACCTCGAGGACAACTACAAACCATCGAGATAACCACAAAGGAGATTGAATCAGATCTTACAAGAGGTTGTTCGAGGAGAAGTCCTCAAATTGTTAGATGTGGGTATTATATATCCCATCTCAGTTAGTAAATAGATAAGTCTTGTTCAAATGGTTCCAAAGAAATCTGGTGTCACCCTTGTGACCAACAAAGACAATGAACTAGTACTAACTCGTATCCAAACTGGGTGCCGAGTTTGTATAGACTACATGAAGTTACACAAAAAGATCACTTCCTTCTCCCATTCATAGATCAAATGCTCGAACGCCTAGTGTAAACACCCTACTTTTGCACAAACCTGATTAATCAACTCGTCAACCTGATTGCAACGGTTCTCAATGATGGATGATATTCCAATGTTTCTTATTTGTTACTAGATATGTTACCAAAATTTGGATAAGGTATCTCAAACTAATAAAATTGTAGAAACCACGTTACACTAGGAAAATATAACCCCAAAGACATAGAAATCATCATTTTACAGACAAAAAGAAGCTTTAAGATAAAAATCACTAAAAAATGATCAAATTATCAAAATACCCCTAACATCAAAACATCCTTAGAACCCCCTTATGCTTAGGAAAACCCTTTGGAACACATAAAATAATAAAGTGAAACCAAATAAACTATTTTGCCAATTTTCACTACATTCAACAAAATTATGGAAATACCCCTTATAGGGTTCACCATCATTTCATATAAACAAAATTCATAAATGACACAAATCGATAATCGCATCGAATTTCTTAAGAAAAATTGATTCCAAAACATCCCGGAACATTGAAAAACGACTTGAAATGCAAAAGTCCTCTTCGGGGGGCAAAACAGTAATTTTTAAATTTTAATAAATTTAAATTTCAAAATTAATAAATAAAACATTAATTAACGTAAAGTAAAATTTTAATAAAATTAATTTAGAAGTCCAAACCAAGAAAATTAATCAATCAATCCCTCAGGCAAAATTGTTGATGGTTGCCCACTTATTTAAGTGGAGCCCCCTGATATTTATTAAAATATCCTTCCATCTGGGGCCTAAAGAATTAAAATATAATTAAGGGGGATTCTTAAAAAACTAAAAATATATTCTTTTATTGTACGTAAGAATTAAAACCCTAATCTAAAGAAACCTAGTCAATCAAATAAGACTTATGTCAAAACCCTAATTAAAATCTTAATCCAAAGAAACCTAGTAAATCAAATAGGACTTAAGTCAAAATCCTAATTAAACAATCTTATCTTATCTAAAAGGAGGCCTAGTCAAACCTTAATTCTTTCAAAAAATCTATAAATAGAAGCCTCACAACCTAATCTCACAGGTCAAAATAAACCCTAAAAAAAGTAGGTCAAAAAGTCTCACTAACCTTCTCCAAACCCTAATTTTGAAGCCCTAACTCCGTACCTATCATTCAAATCCCATCTTTTACTCAAAAAATATTCAGAAACTTTCCAAAAAATATATAAAATACTCAGATCTAAGAAGAAGACACCTCAACTTAGAGATCTGAAACAGATCCAATGACAGAGGAAAAATAATAAAACTCATATAAGAACGCTCCCCGCTAGTACTGAGGGAACAAATCATCGTGATCATCTAGGTACATATTTTTACTTTTTTATTTGTTTTATCTTTTTGTTTTAGGTATTTTAGCAATGTAATCATTTTTTGGGAAAATAGTAGAGACCGGCATTTGCCGGACGGGGTTGGTGTCTAACACCTTCTAATCCTGTAACGTGATCCTCGGACCATAGTCTCTTTTTATTCGTAGATTAGTTACTTTCATCTATTTAGAGTCAATGCTCAATTCCTAGATCGTAATAACTAGGTGGTGACTCCCAAACCTCAAAATGCAAAAGTGGATCCACACACCCCGCGGATCGAGGGCGCTTTCAATGGCGACTCCACTGGGGACTATTGAGGATCAAACTTGAAAAGTCCCAAGTATGGGAAGCATTGCTAGAACGACCTAATTTTTTATTTTATTTTTAGTTGTTTTTTTTTTTATTTATTTTTATTTTTTATCATTCTTTTTTGCTCGATTATTGATTACATGTTTGAATGGTGAATATTTTGTTTTGGCACATTCTTTCTATGATTTAATCTAGGGTCATTTTGGGATGCCTCTAAATAACGAAATATTCAAATTGACATAAAAATTGAGAACGAAATGATGGTGGTTGGGATGAGGAGCCATAGACTTTTAAAAGAATTTTTTTTTTTATGAAAATCTTTTTTAACACGTTAATATGCATGGGTGATAAGTTGTTAAAATAAATTATTTGTGAGTGATGCGCTAAGAAATAAAAAAAATCACCTTTTTTAATATTGTTCGTGATGAGGAGAGAATTCCAAGAAAAAAAAAAAATATATATATATATATATATATATATATATATATATATATATATATATATATATATATATATATATATATATATATATATTTTTATACGTGGTGTGCTATTAGCAGAAAACGTTTTTTTACTGTTTCTATCTTCTTTTCCAATGGAAGAAAGAAGGGGCAGCGAAGAGAGACGGCTCTCTCTCCTTCTGATCTCTCTCTCTCTCTCACGTAAATTCGTAAAAATGTTCATCAATGCCGAATGAAACGATAGTTAATGGTGTAGCATATGATGTTGATGATCAAACAACGAAGGATGAGGGAACATTAATGTGTGATCTTGATGTTGTGAAGGATGTCGAAGTTTCAGAATTTGATAGAAAGATTGATGTTCTAGAACAAGAGAAATCCAAATTGATGATGGAGAATGATATGAAAAACGAAAAATCAAGTTTTCTCCAGATGAAGTTTTTTTTTTCGTTTCAGATCGAGACTTTGGAATAGAAATCAATTGGTTCGATTGCTAGGGGCTTGGATTTCTCTTCATCTGGAATTGTGATTGATGGATGGAGTGCTTCGATTCTTGCTTGATGTCAAGTGAAGAAAATTATAGGGACTTTATGCATTTCTTGGCATAAATCTGAGTTTTAGACAGTGTTGTTGGTAAAATCTCTGCTCATAGATTTGTCGACTAACGTGGATTTTAGCATTGATTTACTAAGGTTTGATCAAGTTGGTGATTTTGGGTTTGATTATGAAATAAACACCCGAAAATTTTATTTTTTTGAATCTGAATTAGGAAGATTATTAGTTATTTTCTTAGGCAACAAGCTTCTTAAAAAAAAAAAAAAAAAAACCAATTGAATAAAGGAGACCTTGATCCAGGTTCGAGTCAAACTCGGTCAAGTCAAGTTTGCTGAGTTACAAGCCTGTATTGTACTTCATGAGTCGGTTTAAAAAAAAAACCAAATAAAATGAGGTGTGCATCTGTCCTTTAGCAGCCAAATAAAAAAACAGCAAAGGTGTGTGCTGTTAAGCAACATCAAGAAAAAAAAAAGGAAAGCTTGCCAGCATCACTAACCTAGTGACATTTAATTCTTACTCATGTGACATCCCAAACCACGTTTCAATGCCACAGTTGCATGGAGGACGAAATTCTTATTTTATTTTATTATTTTTTTTAAATTTGTGTGAGTTAAGGGTTGTGAGTGTTGTTGGCAGGAACATAGAATTTAAAGAAAAAAATAAAATGAGAATGGTCTAGTCTTACTAGCTTAGTAAGTTTTTTTTTCTTACTAAGGGTCATTGACCTCCCCACGTGGCACCCAAAAAGGTGATCCAATGTCATGTGCTTATGGCGGATGAAATTTTACGAACTAAAAAAAAAGAAAATTTCAAGAAAATTTTTAAAAATTAATTTTCATTTTGAATTTTGATTTTAAATTTGATTTCATAGCCGCTCATTTTCAAAACATTGGATCAAAGTAAAAAATGTGAATTTCACTTTTAGATCCAAGCTTTTTCATTAAATTAAGAAAGCTATGGTATTGGATTACCGATGAGATGACCATATTGGCTTAATGACCCTAAGTAGAATTTCAAACCTTATGAGTTATTCAAATTAGTCTATCTTTTCAAAAGATTTGCTATACATGTCTTTAAAAAAAAAATGTTCATCACTCCTTATCTCAACAACCATCAATTTATCCTCAATTCAATGGTCGTTGAAATCTCAATTTGTTTTGGGTTGCCCAAAATGATCCTTGATTGGACCATAAAAAATAAATAAAAATTACTTTATTTTAATTCATATTAAAAATAAATAAATAAATAAATTTTTTTTGTCTATCTCAATGATTGATATTGTTTTTGTGCTATCTTAATTGATTGATCATCATTCTCTTTTGCAATACCTTGATTGATTGCCTATTTGATATGTCATTATCCTAATTAATATATATTTTGATGTGCATGTTTTGATCCTGATTTTGATGCTATGGATACTATGTATTTTGATCAATATTTATTTGATTTCCATGTTGTAATCATCTGATCTGGCCCATAGGCCCATATATTTGAAAAAATGCCCCAGGCAGACCCCACCCTACTTGGCACACACCACTAGCATGTTTATTTTATTGCATTGCACGCTAGCATATCCCTTCTAGCAAACATGACATTAGTGTATGGCCTGGTCTCCTCATGAGATGCGACGTCATGCATGAAAACCACAACTCTAGTCACGTACATTTACTGTATATAAAACTGGGACATCAATACCGTTTGATCAAGTGACATTGAAAGGTATATTGATGCACCCAGGTTGGAGCAACCTGAGCCTTTGTCCTATTGTAAGCCACAAAGTCACATGTCCCGATCGCCAACCCTAGACTTGTACCTATACGGTATATCAAAGTTAATCTAAGTTCCCCAACTCCACTTCTTGATTAAAATCAGTACCTAAACGAGATCCTGTCCTGATGTACTATGGTATAAGGGAGATAGACTACGTCTATTCTAGAAGAGAGGTGATTTAAGAGTGCCCTTACTCAGCATCGTACGTCACTTCTCAACTGGGGATTAAACTGGCTACTTTTGACTTCAAAGATTTGAATTGGAGTCTTAGATTATCACCTATACGGTATATCAAACCAAGTCACCACGTACCGTCTGGTTGAGTATGCTCGAGAGGTATATAGGTGCACTTGGGTAAAGGTGGCCAGATAAATTGCATTGCACGTAGTGAACCTAGAGTCTAGAAACCTCCATATAGGTCACGACTCGAGCTTATCATGGGTGTTCCTAGGTTATTTTTTTGGAAATGGACTTTACAAATGTTGAGATCAAGAAATTACAATTTTTTCCTCAAGATGTCAAATTTTTGTTTAATTTAAGGCTGGGTGCACCAACCCAATAAATGATCCATTTTAATTGTGACAATGATTCATAATGACCCAATTCATCTCGATCTAACAATCATGATGGGATTGCACCGTGTAATTAAATATTATATCAACAAAGTTGCCTCCGGGCTTTGCCTCGTGTTGCCTCGTTTACTTGTTTGCTAGCTACGTGTGTGTGGTGTACGATCATTTTACAGGCTTGCAAGTGGTATTCAAACTCTTTTTCTAATTCGGGTCTTAACCCATTTTGAAAGAAGGAAAATGTTTTTTCGAAAGAAAAGAAAATGAAGGAAAAATGATTTACAAAAGATCTATTTTTTGCATGGATCTTGAAAAAATTTTGAAATATGTTTAAAAAAAAGATTTTTACAAAAAATCTATTTTTTGCATGGACCTTGAAAAATTATTAAAATATATTTTTCTAAAAGGAAAATGATTGTAAAAAATAATCAGATTTATGAAAGTTTTTATTCAATGAAAACATTATTTGTCAATAATTTTCAAGAGTGCAATATAATTATTTTTCTTCTAAATAATCATTGCATGAATGGATTGTTTAATAGATTGGTGCACATAATTCAATAAAATCTCCGGATTCATTTAAAATATTATAAAGGGGGTAACACTAAAATTGATAATCCACCTTGAATAGGTTACAAGGTTATCATTGCACCTAAGCTGAATCGTTCATCATTTTGCTAGGGTCACTAGTCCGGTCAATTAGAACGAATGTCAACACCAAATGAATTGTCAGAAATGACCCCAAAATCTCTCAAAATTACACAGTTGTTTCCTGAAGATCATAGTACCTCAGTCTTGCCGGTTGTAAACAATGTCTCAATCCTCAATCCATAATCAAGCCCGTTGCGGTTACTTGTCTTGAATTTTCATGAGTCATGTGGGTTAGCCTAAGTCCATTTTTTTATCAATCCGTCAATGTCATGTTTTCTTTAGATTGAGTTTACTCTTTCCCTGTTGAGTCAAGTTAGTTTATCGAGTTTATAGAGGTGTCTGTTGCCCCATCTGAATTTGATTGGATAAAAAAATATTTTGAATACCTCGAGCGCATTAACGAATTAACTAAGAATCTAATAAATTTCTCTCTTGAACAAAAGGATAAAAGTCGGACTCAACCTTTAATCGAAAAAGCAAAGGTCATTGACCTTAGAACAAAATAAAAATTCCCAAGAAATTCAAATAGAAATCATCATATCCCTATAGGAACACGAGGGGATAATGAATTTACTCAGAAATTTAAAAAGATTTGTTTATGTGATCCTATAAGGATATATTAGGTGCAAACTTGGGCATTATCCGACACGGAATATATACTCGCTCGATGAAATGAAAATACTAATGAGATTAAAGAAGATGTTACAAAATGTATTAGTGTTGGACTTTTCAACATGGTAGAGCTCCCAGAATAGATTACCATTCTCAGACTAATGAAACAGTTGAAGCGGAATTGATCTCTTATAATGGGTCACACTTCAAAGTCGAGATTATCACTCTGTTCAAGATCTGGCGTCACAAATCATCTCCCCACCTCAGACCAATTGAGCAGTTGAAGTAGCCAATAAAAATCTCAAGGCAATTATTAGGAAGATGTGTTAATCACATAGAGATTGATCTGAAAAGTTGTCATTTACACTGTGGGCATATCGTACTTCAATACAGTCTTCCACTGCAACTACTCCCTGAAAGCGTCCTTGATCCGCGGGGTGCACGGATCCGCTTTTGACTTTTGAGATTTGGGAGTCGCCACCTAATTATTACGGTCTAGGAACCGATCATTGACTTTAAAAACAAAGACAACTAATCTACGAAAGAAAATACGGGTCTGGGGATCACGTTACGGGATTGGAAGGTGTTAGGCACCAACCTCGCCCAACAAATGCTGGTCTCTACTATTTCCAAATAAAATTGAATTGTCAAAAAGACCTAAAAAAATAACAAATAATAATAATAAATAAATAAAAAATTACCTCGCGGATTACAGCGATTCCCTTAGCACTAGCGAAGAGTATCCTCGTATGTATTTCCTTGCTATTCGCCCGTCACCGGATCTGATTTCTGATCTCCAAGTCGAGGTATCTTCTTCTTAGATCTGTGAGTTTTCTGATTTTTTTAAGGATTTCAAAGTTTTTTGGAAGGGTTTTTAGGTGTTTTTTGAGTTAAAGTTGGGGTATGGATATTAAGTAAGGAGTTAGGACTCCAAAACTACGGTTTTGAAAAGGTTGGGAAGGCTTCTTGACCTATTTTTTCTAGGGTTTATTTTTGATACGAAAATAGGTTGTAGAGGACCTTATTTATAGATTTTTTTAGGAGCATTTTAGATAGAGTTAGTGTTTAATTAGAATTATATTAGGTAGTTTTAGAATTTAATTAGAATTCTATTAGGGTTTTGACTTAAGTCTCACTTGATTGACTTTAATTTTAATTAGGATTTTTACTTAAGTTTTACTTGATTAACTTTAATTTTAATTAGGATTTTGACGTAAGTCTTACTTGATTTAATTTTAATTATGATTTAACTTTACATTAATTAATATTTTAATTATTAATTTTGAAAATTTTAATTATTAAAATTGTAAAATTACTATTTTACCCTCAAAGAGGATTTTTTACGTTTTAAGTCATTTTTTTAATGTTCCAAGATGTTTTGGAATCGATTTTTCGTAAGGAATTCAATGGAAATATTGGTTTGTGTCATTTATAAAATGTTTATGTGAAATGGTCGTGAACTTTATGATTGGTATTTTCGTAATTTTGTCAAATTTTGTGAAAATTATCGAAATGGTTTATTTGATTTTAATTTATTATTTTATGTTCGAAAGGATTTTTCTAAGCGTAATGTAGGCGTTAGGGATGTTTTGAGGTTAGGGGTATTTTGATAATTTGGTCATTTTTTAGTGATTTTTATTCTTAAAACTTCTTTTTGTTTGAAAAATGATGATTTCTATGTTTTTTGGAATCATATTTTCCTAGCGTAGCGTGGTTTCTATAATTTTGTTTGCTTGAGATACCTTATCCGAATTTCTGAAACATATCTAGTAACAAATAAAGTATTGGAAAAACCATCCATCATTGGGAACCGTCGCAGTCGGGTTGACGAGTTGATTAATCAGGCGAATGTAAAAATGAGGTGTCTACAGATGCCCCCCTTTGGCAGAGGGTTAAAAAAAAGTAGATAGCAAATTTATTTTGGTAGATAGTGCGATATCTGAATGCCAAAGGTAGTGACAGTTCATTTTGCTGTCTGATTTAGCAATTCGTCGGGGCGTTCGGATGCTTGAGTGTAAAACTCTCCTTGAACTAAAAATTTTTCATGTCCTTGAGCACGTACTCTCATTGACAGCGTCAGATACTTGAATTTTAAAAAATTCTCCTTGACTAATGAAACAAATGTGCAAGTGTGTACACTTAAAATCTGAGATAAATCTCAGAGGGTCTAAGTGAAAACTGAGTAAAATCCGAGAAAACCATTGATGACATCTGACTGAGCATAGTCCGAGTAAACCCTCGGCAGCATCTGGCTGAGCATAATCTGAGTAAACCCTCGGCGACAACTGGCAAAATCCAAGATAATCCTTGGCGGCATCTAAGCAAAATCCAAGATAACCCTTGGCAGTAACTGAGCAAAATTCAAGATAACCCTTGGCGGCATCTAAGCAAAATCCAAGATAACTCTTGGCGGCATCTGAGCAAAATCCAAAATAACCCTTGGCGACAACTGAGCAAAATCCAAGTTAACCCTTGGTCGCAACTGAGCAAAACTGGAAATGAATGAATGAATCTGGGAAAGAATAATTGAAAATGAATCTGGAAAAGAATGATTGAATCTGGGAGTGAATCAATGAATCTGAAAAAGAATGAATAAATCTAGGAAAGAAAGAAAGAATAAATCTGAGGAAGAATAAATAACTCTGGAAAAGAATGAATAAGTATGGGAAAGACATTAGTGAATCTGGGAAAGAGGGAATGGCCTATTTCCTGCTCTAGGTAAATGTGTTATTCTCTAGCCCAAATATGAGATAAAAAATGCTTTTGTTTGAACCTCAAGGTTTTTTTTCAAAAATTTTATAAATTTAAAAAATCAGAATTTTAATTTCTTTGAACCTCAGGGGTTTTTCAAAAGATTGCTATCAAGAGGGTAACCTTAAGTTTGGGATTCCTATTAATCTTTAGGACTAACATTGATCAACCTCGAGAATAAAATGCTCCTAGTTTAACAGAAAACATTGTATTGGACATAATGTAAAATTAAAAAAAATGCCCTTAGTATAAGGGGGAAGTTACATATTAGAGGAAAGAGAAAATGCCCCTTCTATGAAGGTTTGAAATATTTGATTACAACAAGCGCAATAAAGATCCAACTTTTAATTTTGATTACTTTTATTGAAGATTTTGAGTCAGGTTCAAGAGAATAAAATATTTTCTTCTGAAACTCATCATGGAATTCACTCTTCTCCCCATTTGATTCACTTGGGGAAACAAAAAATTTCAGATCAATCGTAGATGATGCTCGTGATTTATGAGTCTTTGTTTGGTTTAAGTTGGGTGTTAAATTTGATTATTCGGACTTCAGATGTTTCGGTTCGAACCACCTTTTAGCTTTTCAACTCTATGGAGATTTTCTTCTGTTTTTCTTTGTTGCTCTAACTTTTTATTAGATTGCCCTTTCAGGTTTTCAAACTAGTGAGCATACTCTAACTTTTGCCTAGATCGCCTATTTAGGTTTTCGATCTTAGCGAGTTTTAATTCTTCTTTTGCTCTGATTATTGTCAAAGTCGTCCTTCCGGATTTTCAGCCTTACGAGCTTGCCTTAATTTTTGTCTAAGTTGCCCTTTCAAGTTTTCAACCTAGCAGGCTTCATTCTTTTTTTCTTTTTCTTCTGAACTTCTAGAGTTATTGTCTGATCATGTTTTGCTACCTTCCTTGACTCTTTCACACGGTACTTAGGAGGACTTTTATAGGTAGGCTTGGGACTGGGTATAAAAAGAAAGAAATTTTAAGGCTCAAAAACCCGAATGCCCCTTGTGTAGCATTTTCTCTTAAATTTTCTTTTTTTTTTCTTTGAATTTTCTTTCCCATTTTGACAATATTCCTTTCTTTTGAATTTTTTTCTTTTCTTTGTGGGGAATCTATTTTTTTTATTTTGATGTGGTCGGGTCTGAAGTAACTTCTCAGGTTTCCAACTTACCCCAGATTTTTGGGATCACACCAAAACGTAGTTCGAATTTTTACCTCCCCTAGGTTAGGTGATCGGGCTGAGAAAGAAAAAAGGTATTATATATATATTTTTTTGAAAATGCTGCAAAGGGGTTGAGAAAGGATATATTGAACTGGATAATAAGAGAAGAGATTCAACCAAAGATGGCGTCCTTAAATGTAGTATTGTTTGATTTGGTCAAGATTGGTTGGCTCTGGTAATTCAATTCCATCATGGTCTTGAAGTCTGGCAGCTTTTCCTGGTAATATTTCCTTGATGATGAATGGACCTCCCCAATCTGGTTTGAACTTCCCTCTAGGGTTAAAGATAGGTGTCGATTATCTTTGAATACCAAATCCCCGACTTGTAAGTAACAGGCCTTGATCTTTTTGTCAAACGCACGGACGACTCTTTTTTGATAAACATGCACGTGGTACAAAGCTCTTAGTCATTTTTCTTCGATAAAATTTATTCTTCATACCATTGACGAACCCAATCTACTTCTAACAATTGACTTTCTAACAAGACCCTAAGAGACGGAATTTTCATTTCGACTAACAAGACTGCTTCCATGCCATACACTAAGGAGTAAGGAGTAGCTCCAGTAGAAGATCAAATTGAAGTTCGATATGCCCATAGTACAAATGGCGATTTTTCTGACCAATCTAGATGTGATTGACACATTTTCCTTATGATTGTCTTCAGATTCTTATTGCCCACTTCAATTGCTCCATTGGTCTGAGGACGGTAAGGAGATGATTTGTGGTGCAAGATTTTGAACTTCGAACACAGTGTAATAACGTCAACTTTAAAGTGTGATCCATTATCAGAAATCAGTTCCGAAGGTACCCCGTATCGACTGATGATGTTCGTTTGGATAAACTTTGCAACTAGAGATGCAGTGAGGACAGCATAAGAAGCGGCTTCGACCCATTTAGTAAAATAATCAATACCAACTAGAATGTATTCATGCATGTTTGATGCCTTAGGCAATATTTTACCACTAATGTTAATTCCCCATACTGAGAATGGCCACGGTGAAGTCAGACCAACTAATTGAGAAGGTGGCACATGTATGAGGTTTGCATGTATTTGGCATTTATGGCAGGTCTTGACCATGTGATGACAATTTGTTTCCATCGTGGGCCAGTAATACCCTTGTCTCATAATTTTCCTGACTAACATTTTCCCACTCATGTGAGGACCACAGTCCCCTGAATGTAATTCAACCATTATCTGTTCAGCTTGATCTTCATTAACACATGACAAATGAATCCCATCATAAGACCTTTTGTATAAACTTCCTACGCACAGGATGAATTGAGATGCTAATCTTAGTAAGGTTTGTCGTTCCTTCCTCGATGCCTTTTTCGAGAATTCTTATTTTTTCAACACTCTTTTTATATCTGTATACCACGACTTTCCATCGGGTAGTCGAGTAGCAATATTGATCTGATAGAAATATGCAGGTTTGTCTTTGACTTCGACGGTGATCGGCTTCAATTCCATGCTAGGGGGCAAATGGATCATAGAAGAAAGAGTGGTTAACGCGTCAGCAAATCTATTTTCTTCCCTTGATAGGTGCTGGAATAGGATAGCTTTAAACTTACTCACTAAGTTTAACAGGTAGTCATGATAAGGCTTTAACTTTTCATCCCTAATCTTCCATTCTTCCAACGACTGATGTATGACCAAGGCTAAATCCCCAAAAATTTCAATTTCTATAATGCCTAGATTCAAAGCAGCTTTAAACCCAGCGATGTACGCTTCATATTCCGCTTTATTATTGATGTTAGAAAAGGCTAACTTAATAGCGATAGGAATGTGGTATCATTCAGGAGAAAATAGAACTGCCCCTATACCATACCCATTTTGATTGGCGGCCACATCAAAGTATAGCTGTTATGTTTGATTATGCGGTTCTTCCTCAACAAGCAATATATTCTCATCTGGGAACTGATCAACAGGCCTTATTCCTTCTACCACTCGATGATCTACCAAGTATTCGGCTACGACTCTTCCCTTGATAGATTTCTGTGTAACATGCGTGATATCAAATTCTGATAACAACAACAGCTATCGTGTGGTTCTCCCTGTCAGTACCAATTTCTCGAAAAGATATTTGATAGGATCCATCCGAGATAACAAGATAACTAAATGAGATAACATATAGTGTCGGAGTCTCTAAGTAGTCCATACCAGTGCTAACCAAGTTTTTTCAAGGGTCGAATACTTTCGTTCATATTCTAATATCTTTTTGCTGATATGGTAGATAGCCATTTCTTTGCGACTATCTTTGTCATACTGTGCAAGCATGCATCCCATAGCTTCTTGTGTGACTGACAGATAAAGAAGAAGTGGATCACTCGGTGTAGGTGGAACCAAAATAAGCGGGTTCAAGAGATATTCCTTGACTTGATCAAAAGCCTTTTAACATTGTTCATTCCAAACTGTTGGTTCATTTTTCTTGAGAAGCTTGAAAATAAGTTTGCACACATTGGTGAGTTGAGTGATGAATCTACTGACATACTGGATTCTGCCTAAAAAATCTCGAATCTGCTTTTCAGTCTCAGGCAGTGACATTCTTGGATAGCTCTAATCTTTATAGGGTCTACTTCGATCCCTCTTTGACTGACCACAAATCCCAACAATTTTTCAGAAGTTACTCCAAATATACATTTCTGCGGGTTGAGTCGGAGTTGGTATTTTGGAATCCTTGTGAGAAACTTTTCTAATGCAGCAACGTGCCCTAGTCGTTCCTTAGACTTGACTATCATATCATCTCCATAGACTTCGACTTCCTTGTGTATCATGTCATGCAATAAAGTTGTGGCTGCTCTTTGATAGGTGGCTCCAGCGTTCTTCAAACGAAAAGGCATAAGCAAAAGGTTCCCCACTGTGTGATGAACGGCATTTTTGCATATCCCAATGATCCATTTTTATCTGATTGTACCCCGAAAAATCATCCATGAAGGACAATAAAACGTGCCCTTCCGTACTATCTCTAGATCATCTATGTGTGGTAAAGGAAAACTGTCTTTTGGGCTTGCTTTGTTTAGGTTTCTAAAGTCCACACACATTCTGACTTTGCCATCCTTTTTAGGCACTAGGATGACATTGGCGATCCACTCAGGGTATTCCAAAAATCCAATATTAATCTGCTTCGTAACTTCTTCTTTTATCTTTAGAGTCCATTCTGACTTCATACGTCGAAGTTTCTGTTTGATTGACTGAGCATTAGGATATAATGGAATCCGATGTTGAACAATATTTGTGCTCACTCCTAGCATATTCTCGTAAGACCATGCGAACACGTCTTTGAACTTTCTGAACAAGTGTATTATCCCTTTGCGTTCATTAGGGGATAAGGTGATCCCAATCTGAATCTCTTGAGGACTTTCTTTTGTTCCGAGGTTGATAACCTCTACTTCCTCTATTAGAAGTTGAGCCCGACGTTCATTTTCTTGTTCAAGTAATTTGATTATTTCAGGGGGAGGTTCTTCGTTAAAAGATTCTCCTTCCAAAGCTAGATTATTAGTTAAATTATCATTGCGCTCAGGGTAATCAAAAATTTCTTTCATTTCATTAAAAAGAGATGGGGTAACAAGACTCATTGCAGACTTAATAGACTTACTTGACTCAGCAGGAAAAATAAACTCACTCGACTCAGCAGAAAAAACTAACTTACCTGACTTGGCAGAAATAAAGGACTCACTAGACATGTCGGACTGAACAGGATTGACAGAACTAGTCTCGACATGTAGCACAGGAATCATTACATGATAATTAGAAAGAAACCCGACCGCGGGTTTGATTACAGACTGAGGATTTGGGATCCCCTTATCAACTGACAACACTAGGACACTGTGATCTTCAATGAATAACTGATCAATATTGAGGGAATCCAGATTCAGTTGCCAGTCTTCGACTTTCTTTTCTTCAGTTTCTGTGCTTGCTTCCTTTTCAGGTCATTCCATGCCAAAAAAGATTTCAAACCCCGGCAGACGAGTACCTGTGATGTAATCAATGAACGGCTCTGGGAACCCACAATAACGGAAATCTTCTTCTTCTTTCACGAAATAGCCATTAAGGGTCTTACGATAAGGCTTCATTTCAATCAGATTCGTGGTGTGCCCTTGCCTCTTTGCAATTTCCTTGTCCTGCTTTGTCTTCTAGTATTGGGCTCAATCTTCCTTAGTAGGCTTATATCCTAGCCCGAATGTGCCAATGACTTCTTTAATCACTGGTGCCTCTTTAATATCTTGTTGCTTGCGACCTAGGCCCATACCAGGGAAAAATCTCATTTTTTTGAACATATTGGCCATGTAGCAGTTAGAGGTATTCTCAATAGGGAAATATCCTTTCACCGAATGATCCCATTGGATTAGGAATATCTTTTCAAATTCAAACCCACTAATCTCTACCCCCTGTTGTTCTAGTTGAATCTTAAGTAACGGTTCATTCTTGGCTTCGGTATTGTTCACAATCCCCACAATCTCAGCATCTCCATGAAGAGTAATCCAGAGCCCATCTTTGATAAATTTGATCTTCTAGTGCAGTGTGGAAGGTATGGCTTTGATTTCGTGCAGCTACGGTCTTCCTAATAACAAATTAAAAGAAGATCGGATGTCTATGACCTAAAATTCTACAGGAAATTCAACTATACTTGTGGACAATCGGAGGTGCAAAATTCCCAGTACATCCCTCTTGGTGTTATCATAAGCCCTAACATCTTGATTAGTGGGCTTGAGATCTTCCGCCTTAAACCCGAGGCAGGTAGTAGTCTTTAAAGGGTAAACATTCAGTGCACTCCCATTGTCAATCAAAACCAGAGGTACCCTCATCCTGTTACAGTCAACTGTGATGTGCAACGGCTTAGTATGGCTTGCTTCCTCTTTTGGGAGATCTGAGTCCGAGAAGAACAAGATATTTTTTACGTAAGTTGCCCTTACTATACTGGCCAGGTGATTTGGAGAAGTATCAAGGGAGACTTGGGCTATACTTAGTGCTTTGAGAACGGCTTCTCTATGAGTAGTGGAAGCCATGAGTAAACCCCAAACTGAGATATTGGCCCCTGATTTCTTCAACTACTTGATCACGGAGTTATCTTCTCTTTCTTTTCTTGCCAAGGCTACAGGATTATCAACACAGAGTTCTTGTGGCTTAAAAACTCTTCCCCCTCGAGTCATATGTCTAACTTCATCACAGGTGAGGGAGAAAGGCTCATTTTCTTCAGTCAACAGTATGGATCTTCATCTGTCAAGGAGATAAGACTTTCTGGGTTCATTTGAGCCAAAAGATAACTGGTGAATGTGAGGCTATTATAATGCGGTGGGGATAGACAATACGTATCATCCGAGGTTATATCAAATGGTGCATAGTTTGTGGTGAAAACCTCATCAGTGAAAGCTATCCCGACAAGGGGGTAACTAGGAGGTTTGACTTGGATTAGATAGATGAGAGAGACGGGATCGAATAGTAATGGGGTGTGAGAAACCATGTTCAGGGTTGATGGAGGTTGATAGGTGGATAGTGGATTAGTGGTGACATTTGGCGATGTTGGGCTGGGGATTGTGACCTTTTTGTTGTCAATAAGATTTTGAATGGCATGACGAAGAGTGATACATCAATCAGTGTGATGACCAGGATTTTGATGAAATTCGTAGAACAAGTTAGGGTTGTGTCCAGCTGGCAAGGTATTTGGTAAAGGTTAGGGTTGAATCGGGGTAAGTAGCCCTTTTTTTAACAGTTTTTGCAAATCTACGGTAAGGGTTATCCTTAAATTAGTAAATTGGCGCGGAGTTCGGGGTTGACTTGGGTGAGCTTGATTATTGGTTCGGGTGGGTGATTGAACTAGGGTAACTGAGGTATTGGCTATGTAAGCATGGTTGATACTGGGTTTGGGAACATAAGGTTTCTTGGACTTGTTATCCGAGGGGTTGGAAAGAACCCCAGAGGCAAATACATCTTCGAGTTGACTTCCGACTCGTAATAGGGATTCAAAAGTGAGAAGATACTGATCAACCAAGTGTTGGGCATATCCTTGTGTAAGGTTTTTCAGGATTATTGCTACTTGTTCCTTTTCTGAAGGTATATCCCACATTTGGTCAGCCTTGGCTTTCCAACGGCCAATGAAATCTGTAAACGTCTCCACGTTCTTCTGTTTAGTTGACTCCAAATCCCTTCTTGAAGTCTCAATCTCGGTACTGTACTTATACTGATGCCAGAAAGCTTTTGACATTTTTTCCCATGTACCTACTATAGTTGGGTCTTGAGACATCAACCATCGTAGAGCTGATCCGGATAGAGTTCGCTGAAATAACAACGTCATCTATTCATTACTGAGCCCTATAGCATGCATGTTAGTAACATACACTTTAAGATGCGTTTTTGTATAACCTACCCCACGGAACTTGTCCATTTCAGGCATTACAAACTTCTCTAGCAAATGAATTCTAGGGATACGATTCAGAGCTTCAATGCCTCCTACAATTTCATCGATACCCTTTATACTCTTCATAGTTTACTCTAACTGAGACATTCTGTAAACTAACACCGGATATTCATCGAAATGTTCTTCATCTCCGTCAAGCTCAAAAACCTCATGTGCACGTCTCGCTGCATTTTCTTATACCCTTTTTCCTTTTGGATCATTAAAGGGATTGCTCGTTGATTCTGAAATCTGTTCTAAGACTTCCACTTTGCCTCTTATACTGTTGATATCATTGGCAAAGGCTGCCAAAATCTTACGAATCTCTGTAAGCTCAGACTCTGAAGTCATTTCTCCTTGTTGACTTGGTACTGACGTTCACTCTAACCGACTGGACTTACGACTCCAACTAGGAGGTAGACGCTTGAGTTTGGGCGCAATGATAATCTTAGACACTCCATTAAAGATAAATTTAGTAAATTTCAGTATTACCCTCTTGATAACATTTTAATGAGTCATTTTATTGAAGTTTGTGCACCAATCCATTAAATAATCCATTCACGCAATGATCATTCAAAAGGAAAATAAATGTTTATTCAAAAGAAAAATAACTTTATTGAAAATGATTGACAAATAAACGTTCTCATTAAAACATCTATCAACAAATTTGACTTAAACTATTTTTTACCTAGACGTTTGGCTTTGTCTTGATGGTCATCAGGATTAATATCAGGCTTGATCCTCTTGGTTATAATAATGGGCTCTTTGAATTCTGCTAGTCCGTATGGTACCCTAAGGTGCATTTGTTCCAAGCCTTCTCAATAAGATGTACTAACTTTTCAGTCAATGGCTCGGGAGGGAAGAAAGCTTTGTGCTGAGGTAAAGATAACTCTATGGGTACGTCGTACTGCTCTGGGATCAATGCAGGTTAGTAGAAAAATGTTTCTTCTAAATCGATCAAACGGACATAATAAGATCCTTTGTTTCCTAAAACAGGGGGATCAGTCATCCACCAAGGACAACTTAAACCGATATGACGGGCAAAGCGAGAATCCAACCATTTGCTTTAAGCCTTGACCAAGTTGTGACGCACTAACAAGTTTCTTTTCGAAAAGTGTTCTGACCCATACTCGAGGTTTGAAAGGACATCTATAATTTTGAGACGATCACAAAGCCACATATAAAGTAGGTGTGGGCTTCCTTTGAAGCTTTCCCTCTCACCATTCTTTATGGCATTTAAACCAGAGAACGTTTCAGCTAGGATAAGAGGTACAGGGTTGGCTTTCCTTAAGAGTTGAGAGGCTATATCTATGAAGGACTCAGGAATAGTTTGGCCATCACTTTTGGAGGTCAATACATATTGGGCTAGGATTCCTAGGCATAATCGATAATCTCTAGTGGCTCGCCAGGCTTTTGATTTTACATTGACGGGATGACTACGGGAGTGATACGGGCCTAGTAAAGGTACTAAGTCCAATCTTCTGTTATGAACTAAGGCATTGGCTTCTTCTTTTGAAATGTTCAATCCCGTGGCAAGGCCACCAGAATATCCTGTTTTCAATAAGGGCCTAACTAGAGGTCCTAAAGTGGATATTCCCATAATGCCACAATAATCCTCGTGAGTGGGGCACAAGTGCATATGTCCAATATGGAATATGTGAAGATAGGGGTTCCAGCGTTTGGCCATAACACGTAAGAGGCTCCAGTCTATCTCAAATTCGTAAAAGTATAGAGCACTCCTCAACATGAATTTCTCAAAATTGATCTTCTCTACAGGGTGCATCCCTATGATAGTTGTTTTGACTAACTGGTCGATCGGGTTATTACCGGCGGCTAACATCCTGGTTTGACACAAAATAGTATTTTAGTACACTTCCAAGATCTATGTAAAATATTTATTTAAAGAAATCAATTTGTAATTTCCTTTATCTTCTTTGCTTTGTAAAACATCTTTTTTGGAAAATATTTTCTTTTGGAAAATATTTTCTAGAAAATACTTTTTCTGAAAAATATTTTTTTCTAGAGAACACTTCTTCGGGAAAACACTTTCCTTTTGTAAACTATTGTAGACACCCCATTTTTGCACTCGCCTGATTAATCAACTCGTCAATCCGATTGCAATGATTCCCAATGATGGATGTGTATTCCGTTGCTTTATTTTGTTACCAGATGTGTTTCAGAAATCCGGATGAGGTATCTCGAATTGACAAAACCTTAGAAACCACGCTACGCTAGGAAAATACGATCCCAGAAACATAGAAATCATCATCTTGCAGACCAAAAAGAAACTTCACGATAAAAATCACTAAAAAATTACAAAATTACAAAAATACCCCTAACCTCAAAACAACCCTAGAGCCTACGTTACGCTTAGGAAAACTCTCTCGAACACATAAAATAACAAATCGAAACCAAATAAATCATTTCACCAATTTTAACAGAATTTGACAAAATTACGAAAATGCCCCTCATAAAGTTCACAATCATTTCACATAAAAATTTTCATAAATGACACAAACCAACATTCTCATTGAATTCCTTACGAAAAACCGATTCTAAAACATCCTAGAACATTAAAAACCGACTTGAAACGTGAAAAGTCCTTTCCGGGGGCAAAACGGTAATTTCACAATTTTCATAATTAAAAAATTCGAAATTAATAAATAAAACATTAAATAATTAAAGTAAAACATTAATGAAATTAATTTAAAATTTTGAACCTAAAAAATCGATCAATCGGACTTTCGGGTAAAATTGTTGAGGGTTCGTGGGATATTTCTTTAAGGACCCCTCCATTTGGGGGTCCAAAGAATTAAAGAAATAATGGAAGGGGGTTCTCCAAAAATTTAAAGTCAATCAAGAAAGACTGTAGTCAAAGTATTAAAGTCAATCAAGTGAGACTAAAGTCAAAATTAAAGTCAATTAAGTAAAACTGAAGTCAAAATATTAAAAGTCAATCAATTAAGACTAAAGTCAAAACATTAAAAGTCAATCAAATAAGACCAAAAGTCATAATAGAATTCTAATTAAATAATAACTCTATCTAATAGAGTTCTAACTTAAAAACAATTCTACCTAAAATAATTCTAATTAAAACACAATTCTACCTAAAACAATTTTAACTAAAACACAACTCTAATTAAAAGATCTCTAATTAAACACTAACTCTATTCAAATCAACCTTAAAAAAATTCTATAAATAGAGGTGCTCACACCCTATTTTCGTATCAAATGATAAACCCTAAGAGAAGTAGGTCTAGAAGCTCCCCTAGCCCCCCATAAACCCTAGTTTTGGAGCCCCAACTCCTTACCTAACATCCCTCCTTCAATTTTAGTCTAGAAAACACCTAAAATCCCTCCAAAAACACTCCCAAATCCACAACAAACTTGAAGAGTTTAGATCCAAAAACAAGGAGATACCTTGATCTAGGAGATCCGAAGTCAAATCCGGAGACAGAACGAAGCAAGGGAGTACAGTACAAGGAGCTCTTTTTGTCAGATCTGAGGGAACAAAATCCTTGCTATCGGAAAGGTATGTAATTTTTTTTATTTTTATCTAGGTTTTTAGCAATGTGATATATTTGGGAAGTTAGTAGAGACCGGCTTTGGCCGGGCGGTGTTGGTGCCTAACACCTTCCAACCCCGTAACATGATCCCCGAATTCAGATTTTTTGTGGTAGATTAGTTCTTTTTATCTATGTTTGAGTCAGTTTGGTTCCTAGACCACAATAACTAGGTGGCGACTCCCAAACCTCAAGAGTCAAAAGCGGATCCGCGCACCCCGCGGATCGAGGGCGCTTTCAACCATTTTTCTTCTTTGAACATGGGTTGAAACCCGAATTTAGAAAAGAATTTGATTTCCATTTTGATTTAAGAACTCGACCCATCATGATTGTTGGATCAAGATGGACTGGGTAATTATTGCAAAAAATGGATTCTTTATTGGGTTGGTGCACCCACTTTAATCAAGTAAAACAAAACCTTAATCCTTGATGACAAAAAAAAATTTTGATCCCATCATTCACATACATTCATCATTCATAAGATCCTATTCAATAAACAACCCGGGAACACCCACGATAAGTTTGAGCCGTGACCTACAGGGGAGGTTTCTAGACTCTAAGCTTAGTATGTGCAATGTATTTTTATCTGGCCACCCTTGCCCAAGTACACCTATATACCTCTCGAGCGTACTCAATCAGATGGTACATGGTGACTTGGTTTGATATACCGTATAGGTGATAATCTAAAACTTCAACCCACTTTTCTGAAGTCAAAAACAGCCAGTTTAATCCTCAGATCAGAGGTGGCGCGTGATGCTTGAGCAAAGACACTCTTAAATCATCTTTTTTCTAGAATATACGTAGTCTATTCTCTTAGTACCATAGTACATTGGAACAGGATCTCTCTTAGGCACTAGTTTTGACCAAGAAGTACAATTGATGTACTTATATTATCTTTGATATACCTATGGGTACGAGTCAAGAGTTGTAGCTTTCATAAATAGTTTGGCATCCCACGAGGGGATCGACCACGTACTAGTACTACGTTGGCAAACGGGATATGTGACTGTGTGGTTTACAATAGGACAAAAGATTCAGGTCGCCCCAGTATAGGTGCATCAATATACCTTTCAGAGTCACCTGATCAAACGGTACTGATACCCCAGTTTTATATACCCTAAGGTACATGACTGGAGTTGTGATTTTCATGAATGACGTCGCATCTCCAAAGAGACCGGGCCACACACTAGTGCTATGTTGGCTAGAAGGGACACGCAAGCGTGTAATGCAACAAAATAAACGTGCTAGTGGTGTGTGCAAAGTAGGATGGGGTTTGCCCGGGGCATTTTTTCAAATAAATGGGTCTGTGAGCCATATCAAACCACAAAATATGGATATCCCATAGCATCAAAAATTAAAACCAAGGCATGCACATAAAAATATATATCAAACAAGATCATGGTATGTCAGATAAGCGATTAATCAGTATAGCATAAGGAATAATCAATCAGATCCAATATTGAAACAGGCACAAATTTTTATTTTTTTTTTATTTTTTTTTGTTTTTTTGTTTTTTTTGTTTTGTTTTTTTTATTTTTTTTTTTGTTTTTATCTATGGTTCATCAAGGATCACTTTAGGTGATCCAACATAAATCAAGATTCTAACAAATATTGAATTGATGATAGAATGATGGTTGTAGGGATAAGGAGCGATGAACCCTTTTTTTTTAAATTATAAAAAAAAACTAGAAACACATCCCAAAAGAAAATCAAAGAGAAATATCCTAGTGCCAAATGAGCTTGCTCTTACAAAATAAATTAGGAACATTAACTGTGCTAACACTAGATAAATTCAGATTTTCTGTGAATTAAGAAAATACAATCCGAACTTGCATAGATGATATCTAAGGCTCCCGATAACGAAATTGAGTGAATTCTGATTATAAATTAATCTACTCGATGGGATCTACGTTTTATTAAGGTGCCCAGACCTAATTCTGACTAAAATGTTATGTAAAAACGTTTTAACATTGCTGTCCCTACCTTCTTTCAGCAACAATTCCAAATTTACAGATTAATCTGAACTTGCATTGATGATATCCAAGGCTTCCAATAATGAAATTGAGTGACTTCAGATTCTAAATTAATCTACATTTTATTAACAAGTGCCCAAACTTAATTCTCACTAAATTGTTCTGTAAAAACGTTTTAACATTGCTGTTCCAACATTCATTCAGCAACAATTCCAAATTTACAGATTGGTATTCTAGGTAAACCTTATGAGATACTTCAATGCCATTGTTGAGATTATTAAAATCCAAATTAGAATTCTCGAAATCACCATTAACTAGAGTAGATAAAGAGAGAGAGAGAGAGAGAGAGAAAAAAAACGTCTCTCTTTGCTACCCCTTTTAGCACACATATGGAAAAGAAGATAGAAAGAGAAGAAAAACGTTTTCACTATCGGAGCCCATGCTTAAGTGGTTTTTTTTTTTTTTTAAAGAAAAACATTATTCTCATCCCAGCCACCATCATTCTATCCTTTTCTTATTAATCTTTGAAATCTTGAATTATTTAGGATCATCACAAGTGACCCTTTATTGGATCATAGAGCAAACAAATAAACTAGAATACTCAAAAATCGAACAAATGATCTACAATCAAGCCAAACTAACTAAACAAATAAACCAAAATAAAATACAATAAAAACTTGGTCGATTTGGAAATGCTCCCATACTTAGGGTTATTCAAGTTTGATCCTCAATAATCCCCAGCAGAGTCGCCACTGAAAGCGCTCTCAATCAGCGAGGTGCGCGGAGCCGCTTTTGAATTTTGAGGTTTGAGAGTCGCTACCTTCTTATTACGGTCTAGGAACCGATCATTGACTCTAAAAACAAAGACAACTAATCTACGAAAGAAAATACGGGTCCGGGGATCACGTTACGGGGTTGGAAGGTGTTAGGCACCAACCCCGTCCAGCAAACGACGGTCTCTACTATTCCCAAATAAAACTACATTGCTAAAAAGACCTAAAAAAAGAAAATAGCAAATAATAATAAATAAAAAGAAAATTATCTCACAGATTACAACGATTCCTTCAGCACTGGCGGAGAGTATCATCGTATGCATTTCCTTACTATTCGCCCGTCACCGGATCTGATTTCTGATCTCCAAGTTGAGGTATCTTCTTAGATCTGTGAGTTTTTCAATTTTTTTAAGGATTTTAAGGTGTTTTGGAAGGGTTTTTGGGTGTTTTTTGAGCTAAAGTTGGGGTATGGATATTAGGTAAGGAGTTATGACTCCAAAATTAGGATTTTGGGAAGGTTGGGAAGACTTCTTGACCTACTTTTTCTAGGGTTTATTTTTTGATAGGAAAATAGGTTGTAGAGGTCCTTATTTATAGATTTTTTTAGGAGATTTTTAGATAGAGTTAGTGTTTAATTATAATTCTTTTAGATAGTTTTATAGTTTAACTAGAATTATATTAGATAGTTTTATAGTTTAATTAGAATTCTATTAAGTAGTTTTAGAGTTTAATTAGAATTCTATTAGGGTTTTGACTTAAGTCTCACTTGATTGACTTTAATTTTAATTAGGATTTTGAATTAAATCTTACTTGATTTAATTTTAGTTAGGATTTTACTTTACATTAATTAATGTTTTAATTATTAATTTTAGAATTTTTAATTATTAAAATTGTATAATTACTATTTTGCCCTCGAAAAGGATTTTTTGTATTTTAAGTCATTTTTCAATGTTTCCAGATGTTTTAAAATCAATTTTTTTTAAGGAATTTAACGGGAATATTGATTTGTGTCATTTATGAAATTTGTATGCGAAATGGTCATGAACTTTATGAGGGGTATTTTCGTAATTTTATCAAATTTTGTGAAAATTAACGAAATGGTTTATTTGGTTTCGATTTGTTATTTTATGTGTTCGAAAGGATTTTCCTAAGCGTAATGTAGGCTCTAGGGATGTTTTGAGGTTAGGGGTATTTTGATAATTTGATCATTTTTTAGTGAATTTTATCGTAAAACTTCTTTTTGTTTGAAAAATGATGATTTCTATGTTTTTTGGAATCATATTTTCCTAGTGTATCATTTTTTTCACAGTTTTATTTGCTTGAGATACCTCATCCGGATTTCTGAAACATATCTAGTAACAAATAAAGTATTGGAATAACCATCCATCATTGGGAACCGTCGCAATCGGGTTGACGAGTTGATTAATCAGGCGAATGCAAAAATGAGGTGTCTACACTCCCTGCATCTAGTATATGATACAAAATCAGTTTTAGTAGTTGAAATGGAAATCCCATATCTCAAGGTCTTGATGGAAAGTCAATTATTGGAAATAGACTGGGTCCGTTATCGGTATGTAAAACTAAAAAAAATAACTTAGAGTTTTGTACCACGTGCAAATTTATCAAAGTAAAGTCACTCGCACGTTTGACAAGAAAGTCAAAGTTTGACACTTTCAAGTCAAAGATTTAACTATCAGACTTCAAAGAAAAATGAGCACTCCTCCTCGACCATATGAGGAAGTGTGAACCCAATTGGAGAGATTCAATCATTAAGGAAATATTACCTAGAAAAGTCGTTAGACTTCAAGATCATAATAGAATTGAACCATCAAACCTTGAATAGATCAAGCGGTACTATATTTAGGGAGGCCATATGTGGTTGAATAAATTTCCTACTACCCAGTTTAATATTTCCTTTCTCAGTCCTTTGCAGTTTTTTTCAAAACAAAAAGAAACTTTTTTCTTTCTCAGCCCGATCACCTAACCTAGTGGAAGGAAAATTCAAACTACATTTTGGTCTGATTCCAAAATGTTGGAGTACGTAGGCAACCTGAAAAGTTACTTTAGGCCCAACCACATCAAAATAAAAATATATATTCCCCCACAAAAAAAAATTCAAAAAGAAATATCTTCAAAATGGGGAAGAAAATTCAAAATAATTTAAAAGAAATGCCACATAAGGGGCATTTGGGTTTTTGAGCCTCAAAATTCCTTTCTTTTTATGCTCAGTCCTAAGCTTACCCATGAAAGTCCTCCTAAGTACCATGCAAGAAAGTCAATGAAGGTAGCAAAGCATGATTAGACAATAATTCTAGAAGTTCAAAAGGGAAGAAAAAGAAAAAAGCTTGCTAAGTTAAAAATCCGAAAAGGCGACTTAGGCAAAAATTAAGGCAAGCTCGCAAGGTTGAAAATCCGAAAGGACGGCCTTGGCAACAATTAAAGCAAATATAAAAAATGCCTGCTAGGTTGAAAATCTGAAAGGGCGACTTTGGCAAAAAAAAAAGCTTGCTAGATGGAAAACCTAAAAAAGCGATCTAAGCAAAAGCTAGAGCATGTTTGCTAGTTTGAAAACCTGAAAGGGTAATCTAGGCAAAAGTTAGAGTAATAAAGAAAAACAGAAAGAAAACCTCCATGAAGTTGAAAAGCTAAAAGGGCAGTCCGAGCCGAAATATCAAAAGTCCGAATAACCAAGTTTCAATACCCAGCTTAAACCAAGCAAAGACTCAGAAGTCACGAGCATCATCTATGATTTGAAAATTTTCTACTTCTCCAAGTGAACCAAGAGGAAAAATGGTGGATTCTACAATGAATCTCAAAAGGCAATACTTTGTTCTCTTGAGCCTGACTTAAAACCATTAGTATAAAAAGTTAAAATTAAAAGTTGAATCTTTATTGCACTTGTGGTAATCAAATATTTCAAACCTTCGTAACATGGGGCACTTTCTTTTTTTCCATAGCATGTAGTTTTTCCCCTTACATTAGGGGCATTTTTTTAAAAAACTGTGTTCAATTATCTCGAGTGCAATGTTTCCTGGAGTATTTTTATTCTCAAGCTTGATCAACGTTAATCCTAAAGGATAATGGGAACCCCGAATTCAAGGTTACCCTCTTGATAGTAATTTTTTTGAAAATCCCTGAGAGTCAAAGAAAATTAAAATTTAGGTTTAAAGTTTATAAAATTTTTGAAAAAAACCTTGAGGTTTAAACAGTAGAGATTAACTAATTATCCTTCCACATAGAATAGAAGATAGGGCATCCATTATTTCCCAGATCTATTCATTCCCAGATCCATTCCCAGTTTTACTCAACCAGATACCGTCGAGGGATTATCTTTGATTTTACTCAGCCAGTTGCCACCAAGGGCTTTCTCGGATTATGCTTAGTCAGTTGCCACTGAGGGCTTTCTCAGATTATGCTCAGCCAATTGCCACTGAGGGCTTTCTCAACCCTTGGATTTTCTCAGCTAGTTACCACTGAGAATTTTCCAAGATTATGCTCGACCAATTACTACCGAGGGTTTTCTCAAATTTTATTCAGCCAGTTGCCACCGAGGGCTTTCTCCGATTTTGCTCAGCCAGTTGCCACCGAGGGCTCTCTCGGATTATGCTTAGCCAGTTGCCACCGAGGGCTTTCTCGAATTTTACTCAGCCAGTTGCCACCGAGAGTTTTCTCGAATCATGCTCAGCTAGTTGCCGTCTAGGATTTTCTCAGATTTTGTTCAGCCAGTTACCACCGAGGGTTTTCTAGGATTATGCTCGATCAGCTGCCACCGAGGGCTTTCTCGAATTATGCTCAGTCAGTTATCACCGAGGATTTTCTCGGATTTTGTTCAGATTTTACTCAATTTTGATTAGATATTGATGAGACCCCCTTGAGATTCATCTCATATTTCAAATGCACACACTTACACTTTTTAGTCAGGGAGAATTTTTCAAAATTCAAAGATCTAACATTGTTAGTGAGAACTCGTACTCGAGGACCTGACAATTTTTTAGTTCGGAAAGAGTTTTACCCTCAAGGATCCGAACGCCTCGACGAATTGCTAAATTAGACTGCAAAATGAACTGTCACTACCTTTGGCATTTAGATATTGCACTATCTACCAAAATAGATTTGCTATCTACTTTGCTTCAATCCTCTCCCAAAGAGGGGAATCTGTAGACATCTCATTTTTGCACTCACCTGATTAATCAAATCGTCAACCCGATTGCGACGGTTCCCAATGATGGATAAATATTTCAATGTTTTATGTTTGTTACTAGATATGTTTCAGAAATTCAGATGAGGTATCTCAAACTAACAAAACTGTAGAAATCACGCTACGCTAGGAAAATATAACCCCAAAAATAAAGAAATCATCATTTTACAGACAAAAAGAAGTTTTAAGATAAAAATCACTAAAAGATGATCAAATTACCAAAATACCCCTAACATCAAAACATCCTTAGAGCCCCCCTTATACTTAGAAAAATCCTTTCGAACACATAAAAAATAAAATGAAATCAAATAAACCATTTCACCAATTTTCACTAAATTTGGTAAAATTATGAAAATGCCCCTCATAGGGTTCAGCATCATTTCATACCAAAAAATTCATAAATGACACAAATCGATAATCCCAACGAATTTTTTAAGAAAACCCGATTTTAAAATATCCCGGAATATCGAAAAACGATTTGAAACGCAAAAGTCCTCTTTGGGGGTAAAACGGTAACTTTTTAATTTTAACAATTTTAAAATTTGAAATTAATAAATAAAACATTAATTAACGTAAAGTGAAATCTTAGTAAAATTAATTTAAAAATCTGAACTAAGAAAATTAATCAATCAACCCCTCAAGCAAAATTGTTGATGGTTGCCCACTTAATTAAGTGGAGCCCCCTGATATTTATTAAAAGACCCTTCCATCTGGGGCCTAAAAAATTAAATATAATTAAGGGGGATTCTTCAAAAACCAAAAGTATATTCTTTCATTGTACGTAAGAATTAAAACTCTAATCTAAAGAAACCTAGTCAATCAAATAAGACTTAAATCAAAATCCTAATTAAAAGCTTAATCTAAAGTAACCTAGTTAATCAAATAAGACTTAAGTCAAAATCCTAATTAAACAATCTTATCTGATCTAAAAGGAGGCCTAGTCAAACTCTAATTCTTCCAAAAAATCTATAAATAAGAGCCTCCACAACCTAATCTCGCAGGTCAAAATAAACCCTAGAAAAATAGGTCAAAAAGTATTCCTAGCCTTCTCAAAACTCTAATTTTGAAGTCCTAACTCCCTACCTATCATCCAAACCCCAGCTTTTACTCAAAAAACACCTAGAAATCCTTTAAAAAATATAAAAAAAAGTACTTAGATTTAAGAAGAATACACCTCTACTTGGAGATCTGAAGCAGATCTAATGATAGAGAAAAAGCAAAAAAACTCGTATAAGGACGCTCCCTACTAGTTCTGAGGGAACAAATCGTTGCAATCATCTAGGTACATTTTTTTTACTTTTTTATTTGTTTTATTTTTTTGTTTTAGGTCTTTTAGTAATGTAATCATTTTTTAGAAAAATAATAGAGATCGATGTTTGCCGAGCGGGATTGGTGTCTAACACCTTCCAATCCCGTAACGTGATCCTCATAGTCTCTTTTTGTTCGTAGATTAATTTCTTTCATCTATTTAGAGTCAATGCTCGGTTCCTATATCATAATAACTAGGTGACGACTCCCAAACCTCAAAAATCAAAAGTGGATCCGTACACCCCGCGGATCGATAGCGCTTTCACCTAGTTGAACACGCATACTACTACTTTCTTGATGGATATTCGGGGTATAGTCAGATCCTTATCGTCCCTGAAGATCAAGAAAAAATAACTGTCACATGTCCCTTCAGGATTTTTGCCTATCGACGCATGTCCTTTGGGCTTTACAATGCTACTACAACTTTTCAACGATGTATGTTGAGCATTTTCTCCGATATGGTAGAAAAATTTCTTGAAGTCTTCATGAATGACCTTTCAGTCTTTGGATCTAGCTTTGACAATTGCCTACATCACTTAAAGTTAGTCTTAGCTAGATGCTACGAAAAGAATCTAGTATTAAATTGGGAGAAGTGCCATTTCATGGTCACTTTCGGGATTGTGTTAGGACACATCATATCCCACAAGGGAATTGAGGTAGATAAGGTAAAAATTAATCTTATCGCTAATCTACCTCCCCCTAAAACTGTAAAGGAAGTCTGTTCTTTCCTAGGGCATGTAGGCTTTTATAGACGTTTCATTAAGGATTTTGGAAAGATTTCCATACCTCTATGCGACTTATTATCCAAAGACGCAAACTTTGAATTCTTTATCGCCTGTTTAAACGCATTTGACAAACTCAAAACTGAAAACAACAGCACTTATCATCCAACCACCAAATTGGAATTTTCCCTTCGAGGTGATGTGTGATGCTTCAGACTACGCAATAGGTATTGTATTAGGGCAACGAGTTGACAAACTCCCCCATATTATCCAGTATGCGAGCAAAATGTTAAACGATGCCCAACTCAATTACTCAATAACTGAGAAAGAGCTACTAGCAGTAGTCTTTGCTTTGGAAAAATTATGTTCCTACTTAATATGATCCAAGATTATAATCTTCACTGATCATGCAGCACTGAAATACCTTCTTTCCAAGAAGGATGCAAAAGCAAAGTTAATCTGATGGGTTCTTTTACTACAATAATTTGATCTCGAAATCCGAGATAAGAAAGGATGCGAGAATGTGGTTGCCGACCACTTATCCAGACTAGCAGTTGAAACAAATTCTGACTCCCTCCCAATCTCTGAGAATTTTTCAGATGAACAACTGATGTCTATCTCCAATATGGATAAACCTTAGTATGATGATATTGTCAATTACCTAGGGATTGGGCAAACACCCACCTCATGGAAGAAACAAGAACGACTGAGATTTCTCGTCCAACCTAAATGGTTCTTCTAGGACGACCCGTACTTATTTAAGTACTGTTTAGATCAAATAATCCGTTGGTGTATTTTTGACTATGATCAAAAACATATACTTGATTTCTGTCACAACCACGCTTGTGGTGAACACTTTGGAGACAAGAAAACAACAACAAAAGTGTTGCAATGCGATTTTTACTGGTCAATTGTTTTCGTGATACCAACATTTAGGAAAGATTAGCCGAAGGAATGAAATGCCTCAACAACCCACTTTGATCATCAATACCCAAAATCCAAACAAATGATCCACAATCAAGCCACAAAAAAATAAATAAATAAACAAATAAACAAATAAAATAAATCAAACTAAAAAAAACTAGGTCAATTTTGCAATGCCCAAATATTTGAGATTTTTCAAGTTTGATCCTCAAAGTTACCAATGGAGCCGCCATTGAAAGTGCCCTCGATCTGCAGGTTGCGGATTCACTTTTTGGATGTTTAGGAGTCGCCACCTAGTTTTATAGTGTAAGAACCAAAACATGACTCAAAATTCGAAAAAGGTACTAATCTACGAAAAGAAAAGGTCCAGAGATCATGTTACGGGATTAGAAGGTGTTAGACATCGATCTCGTCTAACAAACATCGGTCTCTACTTTTCTAAAAATTATTACATTGCTAAAAATGACCTAAAAAAATAAAAATAATATTAAAACCTAACTTACCCGGGTGATTGCGACAATCGGTTCCCTCAAAGCTGGCAGAGACCGTCTTCGTGTGACTTTTCCAACTTTTTTTTCGTCACTAGATCTTCTTCCGATTTTCAAGTTGAGGTATCCTCTTCCTAGATCTAAGTATTTTTTGATTTTTTGAATATTTTTTATAAGGTTTCTAAGTGTTTTATAGCATAAACTAGGATTTGGATGTTAGGTAGGGAGTTGAGACTTCAAATTTACAATTTTAGGAAGGTTGAGGAAATTTTCTGACCTCTCTTTCTTAGCATTTATTTTGACCGACAAGATTGGGTTGTGGATTTTCATATTTATAGAGGTTTTTGGGAGTTTTTTAGTTTGACTTGGTTTCTTTTAGATAAGATTAGGTTATTTAATTAGGGTTTAATTAAGTTTTTAAATTAGGATTTTAGGGTTTTGATTCTTACATATAATGAAAGAATATATTTTTTTTAAGTTTTTGGGAGAACCGCCTTAATTTCATCTTTAATTATTTAGGCCCCAGATGAAGGGATCTTTTAATAAATATCAGATGGGCTCCATTTGAACAAGTGGGCTACCACTTAAAATTTGGGCTATGGACTTGATTGATTGATTTTCTTTTTTTAAAAATTTAACTTAATTTATTAAGATTTCACTTTATGTTAATTAATATTTTAATTATTAATTTCAAAATTTTAAACTTTTAGGTTTGAAAAATTACTATTTTACCCTCAAAGAGGGCTTTTGAGTTTCGAAGTCGTTTTTCGATATTTTGGGATGTTTTGGAATAAGATTTTCATAAGGAAATCAATAGGAATATCGGTTTGTGTCATTTATGGGTTTTTGGCGTGAAATGGTCGTGGACCCTATGAGGGGTATTCTCGTAATTTTGTCAAATTTGATGAAAATTGACGACCATGAAGGCTCAAGTTTACCAACTGCCTACTCCGTAGAAATCATCAAAAACAAGATCGTTGACATGTTACGTGTGGGGTAAGGTGGGGCATATCAAGAGAGAGTGCCCTCTATCACAGTCGCGAGCAAGGGTTGTGACCTAGGAGAAAGTACCTGTCTCCGATGAAATTTTGGAAGGTATGATTTTTAATTATTATATTAGAAAGTGGAGTTCTATTCAATACTGGTTCCTCTAGATCATATAGTTCTACTAAGAGTTCTCACACTTGCTAGAGCTAGAAACAACTGACACAGGTTAAGTAATAAAATTATCTATACCATTGGGAAGCCTTGCAAAGAAAGAATGAGATTTTTGGAAGATCATTTAAGAACCTGCAAAACATAGGTGTTAGAATGGTTGTAAAGTGTGAGAAGACGAGAGTGCGATTTGTAAGGCTAGTGAGGTGACTATGTAGCAAGTTAAAATATGTGTCATGTGGGCAAGATAAACTTACATGAATAAGGTTTAATCGATATTACAATGATATTTAAGTAGCAATTAGTAGAAGTTGTAATTTTGGGGGGTGGAGTAAGAAAGTGTGTGTCTTGCAGAATGATTCTACCACCGCAACTCGAGTAAGCCTTCAATGTGTTCCACGTGTCCATGCTGAAGACGTATTTGCTAGATCCTTCACACGTGGTTAATTTGCAAGACAATTTATTGGATGTGTTTAAAGGAGAAGTGTAGGTTGGTTGATGTAAGGTAGAATGGGAAGTACATATATATCTCGAATTAGAGTTGATGGGATGTAGGATTTATCCCCTCGAGTAAGATTTTAAATTATAAAAGGTTATGACAGAGGTTTTGAAGAAATATCACAATAAGTAGAAAATGTAATATTGAATTGAACATAAAGATAGTGGTGTGTTTGCAGTAAGACTATGCATTGAGGAGTAATATTCATAGCAAGTATGAGTAAAATATAATAGACGATGTAATTGATGAGAGAAATAAAGATAAAGAATAGAGAAAATGTGAGAGGATTGTTGTTGATAAACATTGACATGAAAGTGATACAAGGTGAATTGATTCTTATCTTAAGGTTATGCAAATAATGGATTAATTGGAATATAAGTTTAAATTGGAGTAATTAATTAATGAATGTGTTGGGGTGACGCAATATAGGTGACATAAGGTTACGAGTTATAAATAAGATTGACTTGGGACTAAGAAAAGAAGATAATTATACATGTCGTGTTCGTGGAATAATAACAAAGCTTGATAAGGTATGATTTTAATTTCGAGGACAAAATTTTTTATTAAGGAGGGGAGAATGTAAAACCTCGAGTTTTCGATTCGTATCTTAAGGAAAAATAAATAGTTGAATTTTGAAAAAAATCTTGAAAGTGAGACTTATGGGTAAAATTTTAGGATGTTTCTGATCATTTTTAATGGAATCCAACCTCACCATTGAATTCAAAATAATCGAAAAACATACTTTAGCCTGTAAGCACGCTCAAATGTGAGTTCGAACAGAAAAATTACAAAATCCTCGATTATCGAGTTAAACCAGGCTAAAATAATGACTTTTTTCTAAAGTAAGAATTATTAAAATTTGATCATAACATTGGGTTCGTAACGAAAAATGATACAAAATGGACTATTTACCTGTTATTTTTGGAGATCAAAAAGTCGAATTATCGTCAAAAATGAAATAACATCAATTTTAAGGTCCAATTAGGCTAAAAGTGTAAATTTTTGTTAGAGATAGAATTTATAGAAATTGATCACACCATTATATCCAAAATAAAAAATTAGACAAAATAGAATATTCATTCGTTATTTTTGGAGTTCGGACGGTCAAGTTATTGTCGATCGAAACAATAGGCAAAATACCGATTTTGTCCCCAACATTTATATAAATAAATTTTAAATTTTTTTTCACTATTCATCTTCGAAATATGTTAAAAAACCAGCCAAGGCATTTTTTTCAAAAAAAATATTTTTTTCTCTGACTTTCAAACTTAGATCCGTCGCGATTGGGTCACCGTCGACTTCCGACGTAGAAGGAGAAAAGGTCCACAACTTCGTTCTCTACAAAATCCACCTAAGTTCCTTCTATTTTCTCATCTTTTTCACCCCATATCTTCAAAAATCAGTCATATATATACGGGGATTTCACAACTTTGACCTAGGATTTCACCCGTTTCGGGATCAAATCGTCCTCCGTCGCAGAAGGGAGAAAGGACAACGACGTCGAGATCTTCGAAATCACTAGGTTAGATTCGAAAATCAAGTGTCGAAGTTCGTACCACCTCGATTTTTATTACGCACTTCAATTCCTTCGCGTAGAGATTGTAAAGAACCCTCAATTTCTATTAGTAATCGTATATTGTAAAATTTCATTTAGGGTTTTATTAAAAATTTGTGGTGAGTCTCTAAAACTATAGAATTCAATTGGTTATTTGAAATACACGTCAGAACTTGCATATTTGATATGTTTAATTGTATTTTATAACTAATTATACATGGATAAGATATTTCAACGGGTTATTTCCGTCAGTTGGGTCTTGTGCACCGCTCAAACCCCGTTTTGATCTAAGTTTTGTACTTTTTCAATGTTATTGATAAAAATGAATTTCATAATTTGTAAAATGATTTAATATTCAATGAACTCAAATTGAGTTGATGAATATCAGAAAGTGGATATTTTATTTGAAAGATGAAAAATGGTAAAAATTTAAAAAAAAAAGGAAAAATGGTATGAAACGGTAAAATGTCAGAGTCATACTCGAAGGTGTTGTCTGCATTTTACATTGTTGTATTGTGTGTAGGTTGGTGAACGGATATCTAGGGATAATGTTACTGGTTGCATGTTTATTTAGTTTCTGTTAGCGCGAGGCAGTGTTTACTTTTTCGTTCTATTATTTATTTTAGGCCAGGTGGCCACACTTGCATGGTAGGAAATTGGACATCCATTCTCAATCTTATATTTTTAATTTCTCTTTTGTTTTCAAATGAAAATAATATATATATTTAGCTATTTTGTGAGTTGTTAAAGAGTTTGTGAATGCCTGAAGGGATAGTGCGTCATATCATCCGGAGTGGTGTACTATCCTGGGATGTACGGTAAGGACCACCAAACTCATACGTGGTATGGGACGCGTATGAGAGGGGAGTCATAACTAAAGTCTGAGTTATTCCTCTCTATCTTTATCAGTGAACTTGTAATGTAAAGGTGGTCGTATACAAATGGTTTGTATATTTGGGAATCACATGCACGCCTGATAGGCATAGACGAAGATGATTAGTCAGTGATCACTAATAATCTGTAGTAGTCGAACATTCTGACACAACGAAAAGAGACCCATTGCTTACGGTCATGTCAAACGGTCAGCCTGAGCCAGATAAATTGTCCAATAAGTGTGGTAACAACGACCAACCACAAAATCAATAACTAATACTTTATTATGAAACATCATGTCCCAATTGGGAACGATCTAGTCGTGAATCCCAACTCTCTAATTCCACTACTTCAGCATTGTGTATTATGTATCTGTTGTCTTACTTTGATATATAAAATGAAATGAATGTTTAATATTTCCACTTAATCAATTAATCTTGTATGAAAAGAAAATGTTATAGTGAGTACTACTAATCGATGTAATGTGAGTTTTAAATCATTTAGTTGCTCATCACTGGCTATATGTACCAGTTAATCGTAGTTTCTTCTATAAAACTTTTCTTATTTTAAAATGATTCAGTACGTTTATTCATTCATGTTAGTAGAGGTTATTGGTAGAAATTTTTTTCTTCCTTATTGGGTAACCATTGTTACTCACCCTTTCTTTCTCTATTTTTTAGTTTCAGATCCGAAGCTTGGCGAGGCAAGTCTAGAAAACGAGTGCGAATCATCTGGTGGGTCAAATAGACAGTCAGAGTCTGTCACTTGGTGAGTATTTGGACTATACCCCTAATGGTGTCAGATTCGTTTAGGAGTATTATGGGTTTTTTTATCAAGCGTTTGGACTTTTGTTAGAGTAAGAAATTTATATATAATCCTGTATATAAATTTCTTCTTCTGCACTCTGATTTATCGTACGTTATTAGATGTATATAAGCTTATGCTAGTATTATATTTTGTATGTATATATGCAGGATTGTATGTCATTTATCAGGTGTAGGTTGAACGCCTTGAAATGCTAACATAAACAGAGGAGACCATGCCGAAATTTCGAGGTGCCACCTTGTGCCTCGAGATCTGACATGGGGTTTTGTGTTAGCATTTGGCGGGCCGCCACACTTCCAATATGTTACTTGCATTCCTCCTTAGTAGTACCTGCAAAAATTAAGGACTTTCTAACATTGTTTCATCAAGCAGATAGCATACCTCCTTTATATACCTTGGCGGTGGCTTTTATATTTGCTTCCAAATTTACTAGTCGTGGTATTGTTTATGTTTCTAATGCTTCGAAGATAGATTGAAAACTCAAATTGGAATTTCATAATGTTTCTTTTGTGGTGGTCATAGGTATCTATGCCCCCTTCTTTTTCTTCTTCCTTTATTTTAGTCCACCTTTCATTTTTATTTTGTTCATACTAGTTCATTTAATTTTTCTACTATGTTGTCACATGAATTGCCTGAATGGAAATAAAGAAAATCATTCGCACAATACTGAAACATAACGTGAATTGCCAAGTTAAGTAGTTGATTCTATTCTTCCATTTTATGTAAGATTGAAAAATAACTAGAATATCATTCCATTCATAGCAATTCTTGAATAGAGTGATATTAGTAATTCTTTATTGTGGTGTTAGCAATATATGTAGGCTATAGATCACCTAGTGTCATTTAAAACATTTTGATAGATCATATGAGTAATTGTTAAATATTACATATTTAAAAGAAATCGAGGTTCTTCAAAATGCAAACTTCCAATTTCTAATTTCTTCACTGTACGGGTTTGCTAACTGCAAAAAATAGGTAGTAGCAGTTCAGATGAGTTCGGTAATAAAGTCTACCAACTACAAGAACTACATTGATACACAATAAAATACTAAAAAAGTGTGCTTGCATAGGGGTTTGATAGAATGTGATTTTGTTAGTAAGTTTATTTTCTCTAATTGATAGATTCATACATTTTTGTTGTAGTTATGTGATTTGATATATGAAGGAAATTTGATCCTTAAAATGATTAAAGTTGTGAACCCTCGCGTCAAAGCCTATCAAGAGGCAATGCATGTGAATTTCGCCTACGTCTACACTATATAAAGATTGCCTTTACATATAACGTTCTCCAAGAAATAAGTAGGAAAAATTCCCGAATCTCATAAGCTACAATATGCTCTAAGGTATCCCATACTACCAAAGAGCATATGACATCTAGAGCTATCATAGGTTGACTCGTTGTTTCTGGATACACAGCAACGTGTCACTTTTTATGGGTTGTCTATGAACTTTTTCTAATAAACAAAATAGTTTATTTTGTATATAATATATCATTTTTTTAATTGAAAATATAAATAAGGTCTGGTAGTGCCCTCCAATGACAATCATTTGTTATTTCCATCCATCAACCATCCCATTCCTTTATCTATCTATTACGTTTTACGTGGCACGGTCGCTACGTAGAACTGGAAGCACTGCCCCATCGATCACTCGAAAACATACGTTCTCTCTATCAATCCACCAATTAAATCGATCAATCTATCAATTAATTTTCTACATATCTATCAAAGTAATTTCACCTTTAAAGTAATTTAAAACTCATAAGACATCAACAAATTCTATTTGATGGCTTTGATTGAGTCAAAAAACTCGAAAAATATGATAAAACCATAAGACGTAAAAATTGAAAATTTGTGAAATTTTAGCTAAGTGTTAAAAAAATGATTTTTCAAAGTTATTGAAATTGAAAAGGAGTTTTTGTACATGAAAGCCCTCGACAACCTGAAAAACAGCTTAAATTTTATTACTTAATTTAAATGAACACTTAAGATATTGCATTTTGAAAATCGGGCAAAAACCTCAAATTTTACGTTTTGTTTTTAAAACAAAAAATCACATTTTGATGCGATAAGATTTGAATCTTAAAACCATTCCCAACGTTTTGAAATGGGGGTAGAACTTTAATTCATTAAAGAACTTAAAGTAATTGAAAATTACTTAAATGTTTTTAATGAAATAAAGGTAGGAAATGGGTATACATATTATATGGAAGTAACACAAATAAAAATTGGAACTAAACTCAACATTTGAATTTTTTTTTTTGAATTATTGATTTTTCGTCGAAACTTGACAAAAATTGATACAAATCTTATACTATTCATAAAATACATAAAATATATCAAATGAACTAAAATAAATAAAAAATAACCATGCAAACATGATCCAATACGTTCAAATATGTATAAATGTAATGAAACAATCGATCTATCGATCATCGCATGGATTTTCTATGAAATTATTGCATAACTAGAAGGTAGAAAGGAAGACAACCTACTTCAACTATTCTCTACTGTTCAACGAAGTCTAAGGATCACCGTCGACCGATTTCAAAAAATTTTCTCTGACGAAAATCAACATTTCTAGCATCCACGCGTAACCCTTAACAAGAAGAACAACTTTCCTTCTTACAGCAAAGCTTGAATCATTCTCGTTTGGCGTATATCTAAGTTACAAATCTTGAGAAAAAAGGGTTGAATTTTGTTTGGAGAGGAGAATAAGAAAAATCAGAATTTTTAAATTAGGGACTGATATTTATAACTTAAAGTTGGGACGTGTGTGTCATTTCGAGAATTGTTTTTTTCAAATACCGATTTGGATATTCTTATATACTCTATTTCGGGTCATTTTTCGACACTAATCTAATGGTATGATTGGATTCCTCAATTATATCTCTAAAGTGTCGTTTATTAATTTGGTAGTCACTTAATGCAAAACTCAAGGATTTAGTAACTTTTTCGATCGACTTTTGATTAAGTCGTGTTTATAGGCTATAGTATGTTTCTCGACCCTTCTGAATCTATTGATGAAGTTAATTTTCTTCAAATATTAAAAATTAAGGATCCATACTTTTCAATCAACGTAAAAACTTAAAATTCTTTCCTCGAGATACATATTAGGATTTTCAGGTTATTATAGTTACTTGTGATGATCCCAAATAATTCAAGATTTCAAAAGGTTAATGAGTTAAGATGGAATGATGAGGATTGAAATAAGAAGCCATGGATTTTTTATTTTTTTTTTAAAGAAAAACTTTGGATGAAAAGATTTTTTTAACGTGTTGATATGCATGAGTGGTGAGTTGTGAAAAGAAATTTTTTATTTTTATGCATGAAAGATGTGATGTTAACAATAACAAAAAGAAGAAAAAAAGATTTTTGGGTGCTGCTGTTGGTAAAAAAAAATTGGTTTTTCTTCTCTGTTGTGCGTGATGTGAAGAGATTTCAAAGAAAAAAATCACAAAAAAAAAAAACAATGCAGCACCATTGTGCATGGTAGGCAGTTAACAAAAAATGTTTTTTTTCTTTTTTTATTTTCTTCTCACATGAACTGAAGCGGCAACAAAATGAGAGAGACGTCTTTCTTTCACCTCCCTCTTTCTCTTTTTTGCTCTTTCTCATGGCATTTCTCCTTTGCTCATCTTCTCATAAAGGTTCTACAGTTCAGAAATGGGGCATGAAGCAACAATTATCATGATTTCTAGCTTTCAATCTCATGTGTGAATAGAAATAACTTTTTTTTACAATCTGGAGATAAGAACAATTTCTTTCTTTAGGGTAGTTTGGTTATGGCGATCATGAGGAGTTCTAATCAAGGATCGATTAAGGGTTTGTTTGCAATATTTATGGCGCAGATCAAGAATCTGGCGATCAATTGTATGTGATTGATCTCGTCATTAGGAGAGTTTTTTGCAGCAGCAATGGTTGGAGATGAGGATCATTTGGTGGTCTTGAGGAAGTTTCTGAGAAGATGCATCTCGTCTTCTTCTGAGAAAATAGGATCTGATTTATGGATTTCCACCTATTTGTCGTCGGACAATCGTTGTTGCTGCTGTTTTGACAAAGAAGAAGTTTGGGTTCCCATTAACATAATTTGTTAGATAGAGAATCGCTACTCCAGGATGTTTGGTTTTGGTTTTTTCTTTTATTTTAGAAAAAATAAATAAAAAATGGAGATTCTTCGACTTTTCACTTCTCAATAACCGTTGAACGCTTTGTTAATAGGATATGAACCAAATCTGAGGTCCAAACTTGTGTAAAATAAACTCTTGAAAATTCCCATCAAATTGAAAAAATAAAATCCTTAAAAATTGCCCAAAATCTAAAGGGATTTCAAAGAGATTATAATTTTAGTGTAACATTTGCAGATTCAAAATTTTTTCGTACTAAAAAGAGAAATTTTGGGTTCAAATCATTGAGGGTTCAAATCGAAAAATTGTAAATCAGTGAACTTCGATTGCGGACTAGTTCTGCATTTGGAATTTGGATTGGTTCGATCGATTTCTCCAGAAGAATTGCAGGAGGGCTTGAAGAATTTGGGGGAATTTCTTTGTGATGTGTGTTTGCTTTAGCTGATATTGAAGATTATTTTGTGGTGGCTTACCAAACGCTAACACAAAGCCCCATATCAGATCTCGAGGCACTAAGTGGCACCTCAAAATTTCGACATGGTCTCCTCTGTTTATGTTAACATTCCAAGGCGTTCAATCTGCACCTGATAAACGACATACATAATATCCTGTATATACATACAAAATATAATACTAGTGAAAGCCTATATACATCTAATAATGACGATAGATCAAAGTGCGGAAGGATAAACAAAGTACAAGATTATACAAAACTCCTCATTCTAACAAAAGTCCTAACACTCAATACTAAGTCAATAAGACTACCTGGAAGAACTGACACCACTAAGGGGTATTGCCCCAATACTCACCAGGTAACGGGCTCTGGTCGTTTATCTGACCTACCAGATAGTCTTCACTCGTGTTCTACATCTACCTCGCCAAGCTCCAGATCTGAAATTAAAAAATAGAGAAGGAAATTGTAAATAACAATGGTTACCCATTAGGAAAGTAAACAATTTCTACCAATAACCTCTCCTAATATGAACGAATAAACATACTAAATCATTTTAACATTTGCAAAGTTTTACAAAGAAACTACGATTAACTGGTACATATAACCAAGGATAAGCAACTAAATATTTTAAAACTCACATTACATCATCAGCAGTACTCATTATAACATTTTTTTATACAAATCTAATTGACCAAATGGAAACATTAAACATTCATTTCATTTTATATATCAAAATAAGGTAACAGATACATAATACACAATGGTGGAGTAGTGGAATTAGAGAGTTGGAATTCACGACTGGATCACTCCCAGTCGGGACAGGATGTGTCATAATAAAGTATTAGTTCTTGATTTTGTGGCTGGTCATTGTTTACCACAATTACAAGACCATTTATCCAACTCAGGCTGGCCGTTTGACATAACCGTAAGCAATAGGTCTCTTTTCGATGTGTTAGAACGTTCGACTATGATAGATTGTTAGTGATCATTGACTAATCATATTCGTCTATGCCTATCAGGCGTGCATGTGATTCCCAAATATACAATCCATTCGTATATGACCACCTTTACATTACAAGTTCACTTGTAAAGATAGAGAGAAATAAACCCGGATTCCAGTTGTGACTCCACTCTCATACACGTCCCATACCACGTATGAGTTTGGTTGTCCCAACCATCCATCCCAGGATAGTACACCACTCCGTATGATATGACACATTATCCCTTCAGGCATTCACAGACTCTTTAACAGCTCACAAAATAGTTACATATATATATTATTTTCATTTGAAAACAAAAGAGAAATTAACAATACAATGTTAAGAATGGATATCCAATTTCCTACCATGAAATTGTAACTACCCGGCCTAAAATAAATAACAAAACTTGGAGCCTCTATGCCAATAGAATTTAAATAAATATGTAACCAATCATTATACCTAAATATCCCTTCACCAACCTACACACAACACATAATGTAAAATGCAGACATCACTCCTTGGCCATATTTCCTACCTGTAGTCACGTGTTAGCTAATGGAGCCTACCATGTGTAGTACTGCTATCACACCGCTATCCCAACTGATCACGGGCCTAGTTTGGCACGTGCACGGGGTGTGACATCCCATCTTTTCGAATGTAAAATGCAAACATCACCCCTCAGGTGTGATTTTGACATTTTTACGATTCATCCCCTTTTCCCATTTTTCTAATTTTCGTAGTTCTCAATCTTTCGAAAAAAATATTCACTTTCTGATATTAATTAACTCAATATAAGTTCACTGAATATTAAATAATTTTTTCAACTATAAAATTCATTTTTTTTAATAATATTAAAAAAATACAAAACTTAGATCAAAATGGGATTCGAGTGGTGCACAGGACTCAACTGACGGAAATAACCCAGTAAAATATCCTATCCACGTATAATTTGTTATAAAATACAATAAAACATATCAAATAAGCAAGTTCTGGCATGAATTTGAAATAACCAATTGAATTCTATATTTTTGAAAAAATCTTACAAATTTTTAATAAAATCCTAAATGTAATTTTCACAATCTACGATTACTTATAGAAATTGAGAGTTCCTTACAATCTCTACACGAAATAATTGAACCGTGTGTGCAAAAATTGAGAAGGTCTACGCAGAAATCAAGACAGATCGAACTTCGAGGTGATTGATTTTTTTAATATGGCCTGGTGGTTTCGAAGATCTCGATGTTGTCGTCATTTCTCCCTTCTACAACGGATGACGATTTGGCCTCGAAACTGATGAAATTCATCATTTAAAAATTGAAAATCCCGTATCATGTACAGCTGATTTTTTATGATAAGAGGTGAAAGAAAAGATGAAACGAAAAGATATTGGGTGGGTTTGTAGATGTCAAGGCTGTGGATCTTTTTTCCTACTGCGTCGAAAGTCAATTGCTACTCGTTCACAATGAATCTAAGGTTAAAATTTTGAAAAAAACTAATTTTTTTAAAATCACGACTGATTTTTGGACGAAATTAGATGATGAATAGTGTTCTGGATTAAAAAAATTTATTTATATAAGTGCGGAATGAAATCAATATTTTACCTACTATTTCGTTCGACGATAACTTGACCGTCCAGACTCCAAAAGTGACGAATGAATACTCTATTTTATCTAATTTTTCATTCTAAATCTAATGGTATGGTCAAATTGTACAAATTATGTCTCTAACAAAAATTTACTTTTTCAGCCCAATAGGACCCTAAAATTGACGTCGTTTTCACTTTTTAAGATTATTCAACTTTTTGGACTCCAAAAATGACAAGTAAATAGTCCATTTTCTATAATTTTTTGTTACAAATCCAATGGTGTGATCGAATTTTAAAAATTCTTACTTTAGCAAAAAGTCATTATTTTGACCTTATCCGACTCGAAAATCGATGATTTTATAACTTTTCTATTTGGACTGACATTTAAGTGTCCTTACAGGCTAAAATATGTTTTTCAATCATTTTGAATCCAATGGTATGGTTAGAATTTTAATAATTCTTACTCTAACAAAAAGTCATTATTTTGACCTTATCCAACTCGAAAATCGAGGATTTTGCAACTTTTCTGTTTGGACTCGCATTTAAGCGTGCTTACAGGCTAAAGTATGTTTTTTGATTATTGTGAATCCAATGGTAAGGTCAGATTTCATTAAAAATGATCAAAAAAAGATCCTAAAATTTTATCCTAAGTCTCACTTTTAAGATTTTCTCAAACGTCCACTATTTATTTTCCTCGAGATACGGATAAAAAATTTAGGATTTTACATTTTCCCCCCTTAATAAAAATATCGTCCTCAAAATTGAAATCATACCTTATCAAGCTTTGCCGCCATTCCACTAACACGACATGTATAATTATCTTTTATTATTAATCCCAAGTCAATCTCATTTATAACTCGTAACCTTATGTCACATATATTGTGTCACCCCAACGCATTCATTAATTAATCAAATCAATTTAAACTTATATTCTAATTAATAATTTATTTGTATAATCCTAAGATAATAATCAACTCACATTATCTTACTTCCCCACCAATATCTATCAACAACTATTCTTTCACATCTTCTTTGTTATTTATCTCACCAATTACACCTACTATTATGTTTTACTCATAATTGTCATGAATATTACTCCTCAATGCATAGATTTTCCGCAAACACATCACTACTTTTTGTACACCATTAAACAATTCTTAATAAAATAATACACAACATCTACACTTAATATATCCCTACTATAATACAAATATCTACTAACACTAAATTCGCAAACTGCATTAAAATCTTCATTCCCAATACACCATTATCTTTATATTCAATACAATATTCATACCTTTACTGGGTCTGTATCGCTCCCGTAGTTATCCCGTCAATGTAAAACCAGAAGCCTGATGAACCACTAGAGACTATCGATTGTGTTTAGGAATCCTAGCCCAATATATACTAACCTGACAATCAAACTGTCCTTGAGTTCTTTATAGACATAGCCTTTCAACTTTCAGGAAAAGCCAACCCTGTACCTCTCATTCTAGCTGTAACCTTCTCGGGTTTAGATGGAATGAAAAATAATAAGCCAAAAAGATTCAAATAAAGCCCCCACCTACTTTATATGTGACTTTGCGACAGTCACAAAATTGTAGATGTTCCTTCAACCCTCGAATATGGGCCAGAATATTTTTCCAGAAGAAATCTGTTAGTGCGTCACAACTCAGTTAAGGCTTGGAGCAAATGGTTAGATTCTCGCCTTGCCCGTCATATTAGTTTAAGATGCCCTTGGTGGATGACTAACTATCCTGTTCTAGGTATCAAAGGATCCTACTACGTCCGTCTGATCGGTTTGGAAGAGACATCTTTTTATAGACCTGACTTAATCCCAGAACAATACGAAGTGCCTATAGATTTCTCTTTGCTTCAACACAAAGATTTCGTTCCTCCCGAGCAGTTGAATGGGAAGTTAATACATCTCATTGAGAATGCTTGGAACAAGCGCACCTTAAGGTATCCAGATGGACCAGCAAAATTCCAAAAACCAGTTGTTAGAGCCAAGAGGATCAAGCATGATAGTTCGAGCAATCCTAAGGACCATCAAGACAAGGCCAAGCGTCCATGTAAAAAATAGTTTAAGTAAAAAAGATGTTATTTAATGAATTTTTCTTTGTCAACAATTTTCAATATGTCCAATAAAGTTATTTTTTCTTTTGAATAAATATTTATTTTGAATGAACATTGCATTAATGAATTGTTTAATGGATTGGTGTACACAATTCAGCAAAATCTCAGGATTTATTAAAATGTTATCAAAGGGGTAACAATGAAATTAATTAAATTCACCTTCAATGAGGTTTAAGGGTTATCATAGCACCTAAGTTCAATCATCCATCATTTAGCTAGGGTTGTAAGTCCGATTAGTTAGAACGTCAACACCAAGTGAATCGTCTGAAATGACCCCAAAATCTTTCAAAATTACGCAGTTCTTCCCTGAAGATCACATTGCCTCAATCCTGCTGGTTGTAAGCAATGTCTCAGTCCTCAGTCCTAATCAAGCCCGTTGTTGGTTCTTGTCTTGAGCTTCCATGAGTCATGTGGGTTAGCATGAGCCTAATTATTTTTTTTATCGATTCATCAATGTCATCGAGTCTACTATTTCCCTGTTGAGTCGAATTAGTTTGTTGAGTCTATAGAGGTGTCTGTCGCCCTATCTAAATTTGATTGGATAAAGAAAATTTTTGAATACCTCGAGGGCATTAATGAATTAACTAATAATCTAGTAGATTTCTCTCTTGAACGAGAAAATAATGGTTGGGCTCAACCGTTAATTGAGAAAGTAAAGGTCATTGACCTCAGAACAGAAAATAATTCCTATAGAGACTCAAATAGAAACCATCATATCCCGAGGGGAATACGAAAGGATAGTAAATTTTATCAGAAATTTGAAAAGACTTGTTCGTGTGGGCCTATGAGGATATGTTAGATGCAAACGTGGGTGTTAATACGGAATATATACTCGTTCGCTGAAATGGAAATATCAATGAGATAAAAGAAGATGTTACAAAATATATCATTGTTGGACTTCTCAACATGGTAGAACTCCCAGAACAAATTACCATTCTCAGACTAATGAAACAGTCGAAACAGAATTGATCTCTGATAATGGGTCACACTTTAAAGTCGAGATTAGCACTCTGTTCGAGATCTGGCATCACAAATCATCTCCCTACCGTCCTCAGACCAATGAAGTAGTTAAAGTAACTAAATAAGAGTCTCCAAACAATCATCAAGAAAATGCATCAATCACACTGGGATTAGTCAGAGAAGCTACCATTCACACCGTAGGCGTATCATACTTCAATACAGTATTCCACTAGAGCCACTCCTTACTCCTTAATGTATGGTACAGAAACAGTCTTACCAGTTGAAAGGGAAATCCCGTATCTCAAGGTCTTGATGGAAAGTCAATTACTAGAAACAAACTAGGCTCATCATCGGTACGAAGAACTAAACTTGATTGAAGAGAAATAACTTAGAGTCATGTACCATGTACAAACTTATCAAAGAAGAATCGCTCGCACGATTGACAAAAAGGTTAAAGTTCGCCACTTACAAGTCAAGGATTTAACCATCAGACTTCAAAGAAAACTAAGCACTCCTCCTCGACCATGTGATGAAGTCTGAACTTAATTAGAAAGATTCATCTATCAGCAAGAAAACACTACTTTGGAAAATCATCAGATTTTAAAGAGAATCAAGTACCTATTTTTGACCCCAGAGGGAAGTTCAAACCTAATTGGGGAGGTCCGTTCATCATCAAAGAAATATTGCCTGGAAAAGCTGTCAGACTTCAAGACCATGATAGAATCGAACTATCAAAGTCAACCAACCTTGACTAGATCAAGAGGTACTACATTTAAAGAGCCCGCCTTCGGCTGAATCAATTTCCTACTACCCATTTCAACATCTCCTTTCTCAGCCCTTTACAGCATTTTTGAAAAAAAAATATTTTTCTTTCTCAGCCTGATCGCCCAAACTAGGGGAGGGAAAATTCAAACTATGTTTTGGTCTGATCCCAAAATTCTAGGGTACATAGGCAACCTGAGAAGTTACTTCAGACCCGACCACATCAAAATAAAAAAATAGATTTTCCCACAGAAAAAAATATTCCAAAAAAAATAAAAATAAAATAATATCTTCAAAATGGGGAAGAAAATTCAAAGAAAAAGTAAAAGAATTGCAACACAAGGGGCATTTGGGTTTTTGAGCCTCAAAATTTCTTTCTTTTTATACCCAGTCCTAAGCCTACTCATAAAAGTCCTCCTAAGTACCGTGCGAAAATTCAAGGAAGATTGCAAAGCATGATCAGACAATAATTCCAGAAGTTCAAAAAAAGGGAAAAAAAAAGAAAAATAGGGCCTGCTAAGTTGCAAACCCAAAAGAACAACTTAGGCAAAAATTAAGGCAAGCTCGCAAGGTTAAAAATCTGAAAGAATGGTCTTGGTAATAATTAGAGCAAAGAAGAAAAGCCTGCTAGGTTGAAAATCCGGAAAGGATGACTTAGACAAAAATTAAGGCAAGCTCGCAAGGTTGAAAATCTGAAAGGACGACTTTGGCAACAACCAGAGCAAAGTAAAAATTAAAGAAAGCTCGTTAGATCAAAAATCTGAAAGGGTGATCTAGGCAAAAGCTAGAGCATGCTCGCTAGTTTGAAAACCTGAAAGGGCAATATAGGTAAAAGTTAGAGCAATAAAGAAAAACAAAAGAAAATCTCCATGGAGTTGAAAAGCTAAAAGGCGGTCCGAGCTGAAACATCTAAAGTCTGAATAATCAAGTTCAACACTTAACTTAAACCAGACAAAGACTCAGAAGTCACAAGTATCTTTTCTACGATTGATTTGAAAATTTTTGCTTCCCCAAGTGAACTAAGGGGAAGAATGGTGAATTCCATGATGAGTCTCAAAAGGAAATGTTTTGCTCTTTTGAGCCAGACTCAAAATCTTCAAATAAAATTAAAAGTTGAATTTTTATTGAGCTTGTAGTAATCAAATATTTCAAACCTTCATACAAGGGGCACTTTCTTTCTTCTTTTATATGTAGTTTTCCCCTTATACTAGGGGCATCTTTTTACAAGATGTGTTCAATACAATGTTTCCTGTCAAACTAGGCGTATTTTGTTCTCAAACTTGATCAATATTAATCCTAAAAGATAATGGGAACCTCGAATTTAAGGTTACCCTCTTGATAACAATTTTTTTTAAAACCCCTGAGGTATAAAAAAGTTAAAAAATTCATAAAGTTTTAAAAAAATCTTGAGGTTCAAACAGAAGCGTTTCTGATATCAAATTTGATTTTGCCTAGAGATTAACTCATTACCCTTTCGCATAGAATGGGAGATAGAGCATTCTTTCTTTCCCAAATCCATTAATTCCTTCTCAAATTTATCTGATTCATCCATTATTTCCTAGATTTACTTTATGCTCAGATGCCGCTGAGGGTTTTCTCAAAATTATGCTCAGATACCGCCGAGGGTTTTATCGGAATTATGCTCAGATCCGCCAAGGATTTTCTCAGAATTATGCTCAGATGCCGCCGAGGGTTTTCTTGGAATTATGCTTAGATACCGCTGAGGGTTTTCTCAAAATTATACTCAGATGTCGCCGAGGATTTTCTCGAAATTATGCTCAGATACCGTCGATGGTTTTTTCAGAATTATGTTCAGATGCCACCAAGGGATTTCTCAGAATTATGCTCAGTTTTATGCTTAGATTTGCTCAATTTATGCTCAAATTATGCTCAGATTTTACTTAATTTATGCTCAGATTTGGCTCCGACTATGTCTGAGATTTATCTCAGATTTTGAGTACACACACTTACACATTTGTTTCATTAGTTAAGGGGAATTTTTTAATTGAAGGATTTGACACTGTTAGTGAGAGATCGCGTTCGAAGACTTGACAACTTTTTAGTTCGGGAGAGTTTTACCTTCAAGGAACCAAACGCCTCGACAAATTGCTAAATCAGGTTACAAAATGAACTGTCACTAGCTTTGGCATTCGGATATCGCACTATCTACCAAAATAGATTTGCTATCTAGTTTGGTTCAACCCTTTGCCAAAGAGGGACATATGTAGACACCCCATTTTTGCACTTGCCTGATTAATCTACTCATTAACCTGATTGCTATGGTTCCCAATGATGGACGATATTCCAATGCTCTACTTCATTGTTAGACATGTTTCAGAAATTTGGATGAGGTATCTTAAACTAACAAAAGTGTAGAAACCATGCTACGCTAGGAAAATATAACCCCAAAAATATAAAAATCATCATTTCACAAATAAAAAGAAGCTTTACGATAAAAATCACTAAAAAATAATGAAATTACTAAAATACCCCTAACATCTAAACATCCTTAGAGCCCCCTTATGTTTATGAAAATCCTTTTGAACACATAAAATAATAAAGTGAAACCAAATAAACTATTTTGTCAATTTTTACCAGATTCGACAAAATTATGAAAATACCCCTCATAGGGTTCGCGATCATTTCATGTCAAAAAATTCGTAAATGACACAAACCAATAATCTCATTGAATTTCTTACAAAAAATCGATTCCAAAACATCCCAGAACATCGAAAATCAACTTGAAACGCAAAAGTTCTCTTCGAGGTCAAAAGTAATTTTCTAATTTTTAAAATTTTTTATTTCGAAATTAATAAATAAAATATTAATTAACGTAAAGTAAAATCTTAATAAAATTAATTTAAAAATATAAACCAAGTCAATCTTACCCCTTACCTATCATCCAAACCCTAGTTTTTGTTTATAAACTCTCAAAAACTCTCCATAAAACACCCACAAATCCATCAATAAATTTAGGAAACACTCAGAGATAAGAAGGAGGTACTTCATCTTAGAGATCCGAAGCGGATCCAGTGACAGAAACAAAGTGATGAGTATCTTATGAAGAACCATTCTACCAGTTTTGAGGGAATAAATTACGACGATCGTATAGGTATATTTTTTTTATCTTTTTTTATGTTATTTATTTATTTTAGGTTTTTTTTTTAGCAATGTAATCTTCTTGGGAAAATAGTAGAGACCGGCATTTACAGGCCGGGGTTGGTGCCTAACACCTTCCAACCCCGTAACGTGATCCCCGGACTTACTTTTTTTTTATACATTAGTTGTTTTTATCCATCTTGAGTCGATGCTCGGTTCCTAGACCGTAATAACTAGGTGGCGACTCCCAAACCTTAAAGTCAAAAGCGGATCCGCACACCCCGCGGATCAAGGGCGTTTTTAATTCTCAACCTTGCATTGTTAATTTCTCTTTTCTTTTCAAATGAAAATAATATATATATATATATATATGTAGTTATTTTATGAATTGTTAAAGAGTCTATGAATTTCTGAAGGGATAGTGCGTCATATCATCCAAAGTGGTGTACTATCTTGGGATATACGGTAGAGACCACCAAGCTCATACGTGATATGGGACGCATATGAGAGTGGAGTCACAACTGGAATCTGAATTTATTCCTCTCTATCTTTACCAGTGAACTTGTAATATAAATGTGGTTGTATACGAATGGATTGTATATTTGGGAATCACATGCACGCCTGATAGGCATAGACGAAGATGATTAGTCAGTGATCACTAACAATCTATAGTAGTCGAACATTCTGACATATCGAAAAGAGACCCATTGCTTACGGTCACGTGAAATGGCCAGCCTGAGCCGAAAATATGATCCCGCAAGTGTGGTAAACAACGACTAGGCACAAAATCAGTAACTAATACTTTATTATAAAACATCATATCCCGATTGGGAGCGATCCAGTCGTGAATCCCAATTCTCTAATTCCACTACTCCACCATTGTGTATTATGTATTTGTTACCTTATTTTGATATATAAAATGAAATGCATGTTTAATGTTTCCATTTGACTAATTAGATTTGTATAAAAAGAAAATGTTATAGTGGGTACTGTTGCTTAATGTAATGCGAGTTTTAAAGTGTTTAGTTGCTCATCCCTGACTATATGTATCAGTTAATCGTAATTTCTTCTGTAAAATTTTTCATATTTTAAAATGATTCAGTATGTTTATTCATTCATGTTAAGAGAGGTTATTGAAGAGGCAGGTATAGAAAATGAGTGAGAACTATCTAAAAGGTCAGATAGACGACCAAAGTCCGTTACCTGGTGAGTACTGGAGCTATACCCCCTAGTAGTGTTAGTTTGTTCAGGTAGTATTATTGGTCTTATATTAAGCGTTAAGAATTTTGTTAGATTGAGGAATGTTTGTATAATCCTGTGTTTTATTATCCTTCCGTACTATGATCTATCGTACGTTATTAGATGTATATAGGCTTCCGCTAGTATTATATTTTGTATGTATGTACAAAATATTATAGATGTTGTTTACCAGGGGGATTAGGTTGAACGCCTTGGGATGCTAACATAAACAGAGGAGACCAACGTCACCTAGTACCTCGAGATCTGACATGGGGCTTTGTGTTAGCATTTGGCGGGACACCTCATGAGCCAAATAAATGATCACCCAAGTATGGTAAGTTTTAGCGACCGAACAGGAAATCAAGAACTAACAGTGTGATTCCACACCTGTGAATCATTGGAACGCAAAGTCCCGACTGGAAGCTATCCAGTCTTAAAATCTAAACTCTCTAATTCTATTAATCCACCATTGTGTATTATGTATTTGCTGCATTATTTTGAATAATAATATGAAAAGCATGTCTACTATTTCAACTTTATCAATTTAAATTGTATAAAAAAGAAAATGTTATAGTATGAGTTTTATTGATGGATGTAATGTGAATTTCAACTATTTAATTGCTCATCTCTAGCTATATGTACTAGTTAATCGTAGATTATTCTGTAAAACTTTACATGTGTATAAATGATTTAGTAGATTTACTCGTTCATGTTAGGAGAGGTTATTAGTCGGAATTGTTTGTTTACCTACCAAGTAACCTTGTTACTCATCTTTTCCTTCTCTTTTTTTAAATTTAAATTCCTACATCTAATGAAGTATTCATAAAGCAAGCTAGTAAGGATCATCTAGTGGGTCAAATAGACGACCAGAACCCATCACCTAGTGAGTACTGGGGCTATATCTACTAGCTGCATCAGTTAGTTCAGGTTGTATCATAAGTTTTGGTTAAGTGTTAGGATTTTGTTAGTGAAAGGAGATTCTATAAAATCTTATATATTATTTACTTTTTTTGAACTTTGATCTACCCTACGTTAATAGATGTAGTTAGACTTCTGTTATTTTTCTATTTATGTATATATATACATAGTATTATTGATACCGTTTATCAAGTGAAACATGTATTTGAGTGCCTTGGATTACTAACATAAATAGATGAAATGACGTCACTGAAAGCGCCCTCGATCCGCGGGGTGCGCGGATCCTCTTTTGACCTTTGAGGTTAGGGAGTCGCCACCTAGTTATTACGGTCTAGGATACAAATTTTGACTCTAAAAGGCAAATATACTAATCTACGGGGTTGGAAGGTGTTAGGCACCAACCCCGCCCGGCCAATGCCGGTCTCTACTTAACCCAAATAAGTCTACATTGCTAACAAAAACCTAGATAGAAAAAGAAAGGAAATAAAATAAAATAAAATAAAAGAGACTTTACCCTTGAACGCAACAGTTCTATTCCCACAGATTTAATAAAACTATTCCTTGTACCGTTCTCCTTACTTCGTTCTATCTCTGGATCTGATTTCGGATCTCCGAGGTAAGGTATTTCTTCCTTAGATCTGGATTCTTCGAATTTTGTTATCGATTTTGGGGTGTTTTTGAAGGGCTTTTAGGTGTTTTTTAGGCTAAAATCGAAGAAGGGATGTTAGGTAAGGAGTTGGGGCTCTAAAACTAGGATTTATGAGAGGCTAGGGGATCTTTTAGACCTACTTCTCTTAGGGTTTATGATTTGATACGAAAATAGGGCGTGAGGACCTCTATTTATAGATTTTTTTATGGGTTGATTTAGATAGAGTTAGTGTTTAATTAGAGTTCTTTTAGTTAGAGTTGTATTTTAGTTAGAATTATTTTAGGTAGAATCGTATTTTAATTAGAATTGTTTTAGGTAGAGTGATATTTTAGTTAGAACTCTATTAGATAGAGTTATTATTTAATTAGAACTCCTTTAGGGTTTTGACTTTTGGTCTTATTTGATTGACTTTTAATATTTTGACTTTAGTCTTAATTGATTGACTTTTAATATCTTGACTTTAATCTTGCTTAATTGACTTTAATTTTGACTTTAGTCTTACTTGATTGACTTTAATACCTTGACTTTAGTCTTGCTTGATTGACTTTAAATTTTTGGAGAACCTCCCTCTATTATATCTTTAATTCTTTGGACCCCCAAATGGAGGGGTCCTTAAAGAAATATCTCACGAACCCTCAATAATTTTTTATGAGAACCCGATTGATCGATTTTTTTAGTTCAAAATTTTAAATTAATTTCATTAATATTCACTTTAATTATTTGATGTTTTATTTATTAATTTTAAAATTTTTAATTATGAAAATTGTGAAATTACCATTTTGCCCCCGGAGAGGACTTTTCACGTTTTAAGTTAGTTTTTAATGTTCTAGGATGTTTTAGAATCGATTTTTCATAAGGAATCCAATGGAAATATTAGTTTGTGTCATTTATGAAATTTTTTTGTGTGAAATGATTGTGAACTTTATGAGGGGCATTTTCGTAATTTTGTCAAATTCTATTAAAATTGACGAAATGATTTATTTTGTTTCAATTTGTTGTTTTATGTGTTTGAATGGGTTTCCATAAGCGTAATGTAGGCTCTAAGGATATTTTGATGTTAGGGGTATTTTGGTAATTTAGTCATTTTTTTAGTGATTTTTATCGTGAAGTTTCTTTTTGTTTGCAAGATGATGATTTCTATATTTCTGGGATCGTATTTTCCTAGCGTGGAGTGGTTTATTTTGTTACCAAAATATTTCTGGTAACAAAATAAAGTAATGTAATAAACATCCATCATTGGGAATCGTTGCGATCGGGTTGACGAGTTGATTAATCAAGCGAGTGCAAAAATGGGGTGTCTACAGATACCCCTCTTTGGCAGAGGGTTGAAGCAAACTAGATAGCAAAATCTATTTTGGTAGATAGTGCGATATCCGAATGCCAAAGCTAGTAACAGTTCATTTTGCAGTCTGATTTAGCAATTTGTCAAGGCGTTTGGATCCTTGAGGGTAAAAACTCTCCCCGAACTAAAAGGTTGTCAGGTCCTCGAGCTTGAACTCTCACTGACGATGTCAGATCCTCGAATTTTAGAAAATTCTCCCTGACTAATGCAAAAGTGCACGTGTGTGCAATGGTGTGATGCTTACTGAGTAAAAATGTGTCAGGTCCTAGAGATCTTCTCTCACTGACAATAATGATTCAAAATTGAGATGCACTTATGCAACGAAAACAATCATGGCAAGATTTAACAATGTGGTAATTGGAGTCATAACATTGTAGGAACTTCGTTAAATTCTATTTGAAATTCTTTTTTAGAGTTCGAAAAAGTTTGAGTCTCGTTCATCGGATTCGAGCCTATTGTAGCCATACTTCTCGGGCTAAGGAACTTAAACAATCCTGTTAATTCAATATGATTCAAACAAAACTGGAGTCTCGTTTCTCGGACTCTGACTAAGGTTTAGAGGAACTTAAACAATCATATTAAACATGGAGTCTTGTTTCTCGGACTCGAGCTAAGGTTTGTAGGCACTTCAAAAAGCCTATGATTCAAAAAATTGGAGTCTCGTTTCTCGGACTCGAATTTAGGTTTATAGGCACTTCAAAAAGCCTATTCATTATATGATTCAAAAAGTTGGAGTCTCATTTCTCGGACTCGAACTTAAGTTTATAGGCACTTCAAAAAGCCTATTCATTCTATAATTCAAAAAGTTGGAGTCTCGTTTCTCGGACTCTAACTTAGGTTTATAGGCACTTCAAAAAGCCTATTCATTATATGATTCAAAAAGTTGGAGTCTCATTTCTCGGACTCGAACTTAAGTTTATAGGCACTTCAAAAAGCCTATTCATTCTATAATTCAAAAAGTTGGAGTCTCGTTTCTCGGACTCTAACTTAGGTTTCTAGGCACTTCAAAAAGCCTATTCATTCTATGATTCAAAAAGTTGGAGTCTCATTTCTCGAACTCGAACTTAGGTTTGTAGGCACTTCAAAAAGCCTATTCATTCTATGATTCAAAAAGTTGGAGTCCGTTTCTCGGACTCTAACTTAGGTTTCTAGGCACTTCAAAAAGCCTATTCATTCTATGATTCAAAAAGTTGGAGTCTCATTTCTCGGACTCGAACTTAGGTTTGTAGGCACTTCAAAAAGCCTATTCATTCTATGATTCAAAAAGTTTGAGTCTCGTTTCTCGGACTCTAACTTAGGTTTTTAGGCACTTAAAAAAACCTATTCATTCTATGATTCAAAAAGTTGGAGTCTCGTTTCTCGAACTCGAACTTAGGTTTGTAGGCACTTCAAAAAGTCTATTCATTCTATGATTCAAAATCGAGCTCAAAGTTTGAAAGATCAGGCCTTTATTTGCTTATCATACATCTGGATTCATAATTATCATTGGACTTCGCTGGACTTTTAAGCTTTTGTAAGATTTTCTTTTTATCATGTGATTAAGATCAAAAACTTTGGAATTAAATGACCTTAAAAAATGCCCCTAGTTTCAAGGTTGGCTTTAACTGGGACTTGACTACGAGACTAATGGAATGGATTACGCTTGAAAAATATGGACTCTGATGTATGATAAATAAAAGAACTGACAGTTTTTTAAATTTAAGACTCTTAAGTTTATCATATGTGCAATAAGGGATTGATCATTTTCTTTCGAATTTCTTTTGAAAATGCTTAAGCTGGACTTAAAAAATCTTAATAAACATTAGAATAGAAGAATTTTCTCTTCAAAGTGGTTGATGGTTCTACATCTTCCATTAGCGAATACTTGAATAAGTAAACATACTCTTGAAGATCCTACAATGTTCAAGATGGCTTCTAATTTTTTTTTGACTTCAACATTGTCTTCGTCGGATGTGAGCTCTTGGCTGAAAAATGAATATTATGGCTTGAATGGTTCTGCATTTTCTAATTTCTGCACAAGCTTCCTTCTGAATTTTTCTTCTTAATGGGACATTTCCTCACATTTGATGATGCCTTGATTTTTGCCTAGATCGCCTCTTCAGGTTTTCAATCTAGCAGACTTTCTTTTTTATGGTTATGGCCTAAATTTTGCCTAAATCGCCTTTTCGGGTTTTCGACTTAGTATGGTTCTTTTTTTTTCTTGATGATCTTGAATAATCAACTCGACAACTTCTTGGTTCTCTGCACCTTAACTGAGTCAATTAGCATTTAGGATGACTTAATAGGTGGGCTTAGGATATGGTTCAGAAAGAAAAAATATAAGGCTCAACTTCCCAAAATGCCCCTAGTTTGATATTCTCTCTTTTCTGTCAATTATTTTGATTTTTTCTAAATGCCCCTAGTTTGGCATTCTTTTTTTTTTATCAATTCTTTTGATTCTTTTTTCTAATGTCCTTAGTTTTGCATTCTTTTCTTTTGAACCTTTCAATAAGGGATTTTCTTTTTAAATGAAGTTTTTCTTAAGAGAATACACTTATTTTTTGCGTGACCGGGCCTGAAGTAACTTCTTAGGTTGCCTACGTACCTCAAATATTTCTTTTTTTTTTTTTTAGGGATCAGGTCAAAACGTAGTTCATACTAAGATTCCCTCCCAAGGTTGGTTGGTATGGTTTAGAAAGAAGAGGCTATTATTTTTATTTTTTTAAAGGCTGCGAGGGACTAAATAAAGTTATTTTTTTTCTTTTTTGGTAAGATAGGATAATTGTTCGACCAAAGAAGGCCTCCTTTGGTGAAATACTAATTAATTTGGTCAAGGTTTAGGAATTCAGTATCTGGATTGCTCTATCGAGTAAGGTCTTCTTTTGAGAATGAGTAATCTTCAATCTTCTTCTGAGAAGAAATAATCTTCAGTCTTTTCTGATAAAGAGAAATCTTCAGTCTTCTTTTACAAAGTTGAGTGTGATTGACTTATTTGTATTTGACGTTGACTCGTTCAACATTTTCCAAACTTCGAAAAAAAATCTTATATTCTTTCATGAATGAGAACTCTTATTTCTTAAGTGAAAAATATGATGAATCCCTTCTTGTAGATCTTAACCTTTTTTGAAGGTTTCAACTACATCATTCTTGATAATCTTTGATTTTGAAGTTCACCTTCAACTTTAGGATTTGATCTATTTTGGTGCAATTTATCCATGTATTCTCACGAGACCATGCAGGAACGTTGTTGAATTTCTCAAGTAAGTTTACTATTCTCTCATGTTCTCTTGAGGATAATGTATCACCAATTTGCACTTCTTGAGTGTACTCTTTAATTCCAATATTTATTAAGTTCAGTTAGTGAGTTTTAAGTCATTTCTCATGTTAAATCTTATATTCAAATCATTATTGCACACATGATAATAAAAAACTTCTTTATTTATTGGAATTGAAAAGAACATATACTGACAAACCTTACTAACACCCAAAAATAAATATGACTGACTGAATTTAAAGACTGACGCAACTAAAGCTAAAAAAACTAAGAAGACTTAAAAGACGACATCATTACGAATAGAATGACACAATTCTAGAGTCTATGCCACTTCGGTTATCTTCGATGGATGACTTGAACTTGCCTGCTTTTACTATCTCTTCATATTCTGATTCAAGTCCCTGTCATATGCGCGACAACCTGTTGCTTCAATAATTTTTCTGTTCTTCAGTTCTGTCACTACCTTAAGGTAATTGTGCTCATTCTGGCATGGAGCGAGTGCACTGTTAAGATCAATTGGATGAATGAAGGAAATTGGGTTAATTGATTCGAGTTTGGATATGGATACTAAGCTCAGAGTAGGAGGAGGTTGATTTTGAAAGGTAGGCAAAGGGTTAGTCTTAACATTGGGAGTAGTAGGAGTGGGTATGGTGACATTTCCTTGCTCAATAAGGTCTTGGATAGCATGTCGGAGAGTAATACACCTATCAAGAACATGACCAGGCATCTGATGGAATTCACAGAATTGCCCATTATCTATGTTTGGGGGAAGAGGATTAGGCAAAGGCTTAGGTTGTAAAGGTGTCAGCAATCCCCTTTTCATCAATTTTTTATAAGCAACACTAAGAGACATTCCAAGATTGGCAAACTGTCTCCTAGGCTTAGTTTGTGAAGACTGAGTAGTTTGATGAGATAGTGCGAAGGTGGTGTTGGCCACTTGTAAGGAATTGACATTAGGTTTGAAATGTTTGGGTTTTGACTCAGACGAGTTACCAAAAAGTCCCGAAGAGTAGGCATCCTCAACTTGATTTCCAGCCTCAAGAAGGGATTGAAAAATGGGAAGGTACTGAGGCATCAAGTACTTGGCATAATTTGGAGTAAGATTCCTGAGGATAATCTTGACTTGTTCCTTCTCTTGAGGTTGGTCCCACAATTGAGCAGCTTTAGCTCTCCATCGAGCAATGAACTCAGTGAAAGTTTCCCCCGGTTTCTGTTTAGTAGTTTCTAGGTCTCTTCTTGTGAGTTCAATATTTGTGTTGAATGAATACCGACCAATAAACTCCTTCATCAATTCATGCCATGTTCTTACCCGAGATGAATCCAATGATATTAACCAGCGTAGTACAGGACCTGTCAGGGTTCTTTGAAAAAGTTGAGCTATCTGTTCTTCACTTAGACCCTGAGATTGCATTATGCCGACATATACTTTTAAGTGAGTCCTAGGGCATCCAATACCGTCAAACTTCTCCATATCTGGCATTGTGAACTTTTCTGGTAGATGAACCGTGGGAAACAAGGTCATTGCCCCTAATTCAAGAGTAAGATCATCAGGGTCTTTGATGTTCTTCAAAGCAGTTTCAACCTGAGTTATTCGATGAGCTAGGACAGGGTCGACATGCAATTGATCATCTTCTTGGTTTTCAACGAGGTCAAACACATCCTGAGGTTCTATAGCTTTATCTTTTCCCTTTTCAATTTTCAGGAATTCAATTTGTGTTTGGACAGAAGCAATAATCTGTGCTTGAAAAGATTCTAAAATTTGACGGGGAGCAGCTTCATCCATGGTACTTGTTTCTTCTCGTGACAAAGACTGACTACTTGGTAATGGTACTCTAGAAATACGACTTTTTTCACAGACCCAAAGTGGTACAGATGGAGGTTTAGAACGTTTGGGACCAATTATTACCTGATTGGAAGTAAACCAAGGTTAACCATTGACTCTTAACCACATGATTAAAGTTTTGACATAAAATAGTCCAAGTCTGGCGGAAAATATCGAATCCAAATGCACCATAAGTCTATAGTGACCAAGAAAGTGAGAAAGATTAAACGCGGGTCTACCCCTGATTGGGATTGAACCTTTGATCAGACAAACTAATTTGATCCTAAGATTGAATCTTTCTATACAAAGTGGTCTGGATCTTTAAAAGTGAAATCAATTAGTCCAACTGATTTGGTATTGATCAGTTTGATCCATTTGTCAATTGGGCCAACTGGTTTAAATGGTTCAAATTAATCGGTACATTTCACAGATTGGGTCGGACCGATATTACGAGTTTTGTTTGATTATTCTGGATCGGTCTGCCCACCTACCTGTTGGTTGGATTGAATAAAGCAACCCGAGAACACCCATAGTCAATTCGGGTCATGACCTATAGGAAGGCTTCTAGACTCTAGGTTTACTACGTGCAATGCATTTTTATCTAGTCACCCTTGTCCAAACACACCTATATACCTCTCGATACGTGGTGACTTGGTTTGATATACCGTATAGGTGATAATCTAAAACCTCAACTCACTTCTCTGAAGTCAAAAATAGCCAGTTGGATCTCCAGTTGAGAGATGGCGCACAATGCTGAGCAAAGGCCCACTTAAATACCTCTCGTCTAGAATAGACGTAGTCTATCCCCCTCGTACAGTAGGGTACATCGGGGCAAGATCTTGCTTAGGCACCGGTTTTGATCAAGAAGTGCAATTGATATACTTGGATTATCTTTTATATACCTACGAGTACGAGTTAAGAGTTGTAGCTTTCATAAATGGTTTGGCATCCCACGAGGGGACCGACCACGTACTAGTACTACGTTGGCAATCGGGACATGTGACTGTGTGGCTTACAATAGGTAAAAGGCTCAGGTCGCTCCAGCCTGGGTGCATCAATATATCTCTCAGAATCACCTGATCAGACGGTATTGATGCCCCAGTTTGATATACCCTAAGGTACGTGACGGGAGTTATGGTTTTCATGAATGACGTTGCATCTCCAAAGAGATCGGGCCACACTAATACCACGTTGGCTATATAGGACGTGTAAGTGTGCAAAACAGTTAAACGTGCATGTGGTGTGTGCAAAACAAGGTGAGGTGTGTCCGGGGCCTTTTTCAAACACATGGGCCCATGGGCGAGATTATGTCATCACATATGGATATCAAATGAATATTGATCAAGAAAATAATACAAAACCCATCACATCGAAATTAAGATGAAAGCAAACACATCACAAATATATCTATAGAGATCATGGCACATTATATGGGCATATAACACAAATAATAATTAATCTTATCCAACATTAAAAAGGCCCACAAATTTATTGTCTATGGTCCAATCAAGGGTTACTTTTGGGTGATCCAAAATAAATTGAGATTCCAATAGATGTTACATTGATGATAGAATGACAATGGTTGAGATGAGCTCACTCTCAGGAACATTAATTGTGCTAACATTAGATAAATTCGGATTTTCTGTGAATTAGGAAAATACAACCCGAACTTGCATTGATGATATCTAAGGCTCCCGATAACGAAATCAAATGAACTCAAGTTCTAAATTAATCTACTCGATGAGATCTACATTTTATTAATAGGTGCCCAGACTTAGTTCTCACTAAAATGTTCTGTAAAAACGTTTCACATTGCTGTCCCAACCTTCATTCAGAAATAATTCCAGATTTACAGATTGAACTTGCATCGATGATATCTAAGACTTTCGATAATGAAATTGAGTGAACTCAAGTTCTAAATTAATCTAATCGATGAGATCTACGTTTTAGTAAGAGGTTCCCGGACTTAATTCTTACTAAAATATTCTGTAAAAACTTTTTAACATTGCTATCCCAACCTTCATTCAGCAACAATTCCAGATTTACAGATTGAACTTGCATCGATGATATCTAAGGCTTCCGATAACGAAATTGAGTGAATTCAGGTTCTAAATTAATCTACTCAATGAGATCTACGTTTTATTAAAAGGTTCCTACACTTAATTCTCACTAGAATATTTTGTTAAAATATTTTAACATTACTATCCCAACCTTCATCATTCCATCATTTTCATATGTCAATTTGAATATTTCATTATTTAGGGGTCATCAAAAAGTGATCCTTAATTGGAGAAAAAAAAATGCAATACCCAAAATCATCTACAATCAAGTCACAAAAATAAATAAACAAAAAAAAGAAATAAAATAAATCGAACTAAAAAAAAAAAAACTAGGTCATTTTGGCAATGCTCCCATACTTGGGGTTTTCAAGTTTGATCCTCAATAGTCCCCAGTGGAGTCGCCACCGAAAACGCCCTCGATCCGTGGGGTGCGCGGATCCACTTTTGACCTTTGAGGTTTGGGAGTCGCCACCTAGTTATTACGGTCTATGAACCAAATTTTGACTTTAAAAGATAAATATACTAATCTACGAAAAAAAACTGAATCCGGGGATCACATTACGGGGTTGGAAGGTGTTAGGCACCAACCCCGCCCGGCCAATGCCGGTCTCTACTTAACCCAAATAAGTCTACATTGCTAACAAAAACCTAGATAGAAAAAGAAAGGAAAAAAAATAAAATAAAATAAAAGAGACTTTACTTTTGAACGCAACGGTTCTATTCCCTAAGATTCAATAAAACTGCTCCTTGTACCGTTCTTCTTACTTCGTTCTGTCTCTGGATCTGATTTCGGATCTCCGAGGCAAGGTATCTCTTCCTTAGATTTGGATTCTTCGAATTTTGTTATCGATTTTGGGGTGTTTTTGAAGGGTTTTTAGGCTAAAATCGAAGAAGGGATGTTAGGTAAGGAGTTGGGGCTCCAAAACTAGGGTTTATGGGAGGCTAGGGGGTCTTTTAGACCTACTTCTCTTATGGTTTATGATTTGATACGAAAATAGGGTGTGAGGACCTCTATTTATAGATTTTTTTATGGGTTGATTTAGATAGAGTTAGTGTTTAATTAGAGTTCTTTTAGTTAGAGTTGTAATTTAGTTAGAATTATTTTAGGTAGAATTGTATTTTAATTAGAATTGTTTTAGGTAGAGTTGTATTTTAGTTAGAACTCTATTAGATAGAGTTATTATTTAATTAGAACTCTTTTAGAGTTTTGACTTTTGGTCTTATTTGATTGACTTTTAATATTTTGACTTTAGTTTTAATTGATTAACTTTAGTCTTGCTTAATTGACTTTAATTTTGACTTTAGTCTTACTTGACTGACTTTAATACCTTGACTTTAGTCTTGCTTGATTGACTTTAAATTTTTGGAGAACCCCCTTCTATTATATCTTTAATTCTTTGGACCCCCAAATGGAGGGGTCCTTAAAGAAATATCTCACGAATCCTCAACAATTTTTTATGAGAACCCAATTGATCGATATTTTTAGTTCAAAATTTTAAATTAATTTCATTAATGTTTCACTTTAATTATTTGATGTTTTATTTATCAATTTCAAAATTTTTAATTTAAAAAATTGTGAAATTACCATTTTGCCGGAGAGGACTTTTCACGTTTTAAGTTAGTTTTTAATGTTCTAGGATGTTTTAGAATTGAATTTTCGTAAGGAATTCAATGAAAATATTAGTTCGTATCATTTATGAAATTTTTTTTTGTGAAATGGTTGTTAACTTTATGAGGGGCATTTTCGTAATTTTGTCAAATTCTGTTAAAATTGGTGAAATGATTTATTTGATTTCGATTTGTTATTTTATGTGTTTGAATGGGTTTCCCTAAGCATAATGTAGGCTCTAAGGATATTTTGATGTTAGGGGTATTTTGGTAATTTGGTCATTTTTTTAGTGATTTTTATCGTGAAGTTTCTTTTTGTTTGCAAGATGATGATTTCTATATTTCTGGGATCGTATTTTCCTAGCGTGGCGTGGTTTCTAATATTTTGTCAGTTCGAGATACCTCATCCGGATTTCTGAAACATTTCTGGTAACAAAATAAAGCAATGGAATAAACATCCATCATTGGGAATCGTTGCGATCGGGTTGACGAGTTGATTAATCAGGCGAGTGCAAAAATGGGGTATCTATAGTCGCCTAATGTCTCGGGATTTGACATGGGATTTTATATTAGTGTTTCGAGGGCACCACATTTTAATAGCCAAAGCTTAACATTTTAACTTGTTAGGTGTCATCTTCTTATAAAAAGTAAATTTGTTGTCACATAGTATATCAAAATTGAAGTTAGTTTAAGATATTAAAAAAGTACGAATACAATACTACATTCTATTATCAAGAATTTATAGAATGTGTAGCTCTATGTCTCTAATCTTCAACATTTTTACCCAAACTCAAGAGAACAAAAGGGATATGTTCCATCATCCTCAACTTCTTCTACTCTTAATCATTTTCAACTTATTTTTCTTCTTCAATTTCAACTTTAATCTTCAAATTGTTTTAACCTTCTATCTTCATATTCTTCAACTAGCCACCTTCAATCAAGTTTTTTTTTTAATTCTTGGCTAATAACACCTACAATTATAACAACCAGTCATATTTTCTTTGGCTGTAACTTCTTCTTCAATACCTTCACATCACTTCAACCTAAAATTCAACATTCTTCCATCGTTATCAACTTTCTTCCATGTCTTTATTTCACTTCAATGTGACTTTCAGTATTTTCAACCCTTCTTCCATATCTTTTCTAATTGAGAATATTTGATTAATTAGGATCTTTGCTAATATTTGATAAATTGGGAGTACTTGGAATATTTGAAAAGAGTATGATGGTATGAAGAAGACAGAGGTTTGATGGTATGAAGGATTGATAAGGAAAGAAGGAAAAAAGGAAAAATTGAAGGAAGGATGAAGGATAAAAAGGTAGGAGAAGAAGATATTTTTCTCTATGCTTTCTCAAAAAAGTTATTTTATCTATAGAAGGTTTGAGTTAAGAGAATTGAAAATAGTTTGAAGTTTGGAAGACTCTCAAATTTCAAAAAAATTTAAATTATTTTAAAATTCAGAAGATTCATGAATAGTAACAAATGCGTGAGTGAATAGTAAATACTATTCATCACGTGACTTTGTGACTTATAATGCGTGAATAAACATTAAACATTATTTATTGCGTGACATACTTTTCACATACATACAAACTTTTTACATACAGGCTTTTTGAGATATTTATACATATTAAACACATTAAATATATATATCAGAAGTAGAAGTGCTCTTTGTCTTCATTGTCTGATATGCTTTGATGAGAATCTGAAAAGGACTGTGCTGCTATAGATCCTTTAGTAGAGATTGATTCTTTGAGTTATTATAGTTCATTTGAGATTTTTTCATCTATTTAATGGCTAATACAAAGTCTAGAGGAGAAATCGTTTTAGGTGATGATGCTGGAGTTGTTACAAAGAAGACTGTAGCTTGGGCGTATGATTTTATTTAGGCCTTTGATAACTTTGCAAATTCTAATGGAGATAATTTCTTTTGAGGAGATTCAATGATTACCTTGCTTTGATCATATTTGTACCACCATTTCACATAAGTGTTTCAAAAAAAGGTAGGGAAACAATCCAACAATTCTTTTGAATAATATCATTTGAGTATCCATGGACAATTGAAGTGAGCAAAGTAGAACATATTTGATAGTTCATTTCTTCAACTTTAAATTTATTATTGTTGAGAAAATCTTCGAACTAGAAAATTTGACCATTTGGAAAGATATCATGAATGACTCCAAAATATTGCCACCATTGTACATAGAACCAATATGGTATTTGATTGTTGAATTTTTGAAAAAAATTGAAAAAATCAGGAATGAAATCCTTCGAAATTTTGTATAAGAAGAAAAAATTTCCATGCATTTTCATAATTCTAATAGGTGTAAGGGATTTGTTAATTATTAAGAGATTTAACATATTTTGAAGTCCAAAAGGAAACTCTCATTCATAAGATGAAATGATCTTTTGGATTTTTAATTTGGAATTTGTAATCTGACCTTCTTAATCAAGGTTATGGAATATTATTATACTTTGAGATTAGGTTAAAATGGTTTCATAAAATTTTAAAAAAAGATTTGTCTATTTTGGATTAAAGAGATTTTTCCAAGAAACAATTGACTTTGGATTTGAGATACAGTCATAAATTCAAACTGTTTGGAGATAGGATAAAAATTACTTGACTGATTTTGTGAATCTTTTTTGATTTTGGAGATATCAAAAAAATTAAAAATTAAAAATTTTGGATTTCTATAAGAATTTTCTCCTTACCTTTTGATTTGTTTTTGACTTTTGGATGAAGTCGTTGAGGATTTTGAAGAAATTCTCTGGTTAAAAAATCAAGAAGATAATTTTGAGAACTAGGAATAAATTTTATATAAAATTCAAAAATTACAAGTAGGGACAGTCATTTGGCAAAAAAAATTTTGATGCAAGGTTTTTGACATCTTGTTCTAAAATATTTTTTGTAGATTTACATTTAATTTTTAATAAGAATTTTTTGTTTAAAACATCACTTTGAAATTTTAAAATTGTTAAGACAATTGCTAAAATTTCTTTTTTGATTGTTGAGTAATTTTGTTGATAAGGATTTAAAATTCTCATGGTATATCTAATAATTTGTTTTTCATTTTTAGGTATTTTTTAGATCAAAATTCATCCATAATTTATTTCAAAGGCATCTGTTTGAATTATTTTTGACAATTTTGGATCTTAAATATGTAGGCAAGGTTGACAGTTTGTTTGATTTTTTGAATAGCTAAACTATGATTTTGAGTCCATATCTTTTTTATTTTATTCTTCTTTGACTTTTTGAGAAAATCAAAGTAAAGTTTACATTCTTCTTTTAGATTTTTTTATAAAGTTGAGAACATAATTGAAGTTTCCTAAAAATCTTTGTAATTGTTCCTTATCAGTTATTTCATCAAGAAATTTGTCAGTAAATTATATCACACGATTTACAGGTGTATATGTTTTATTTTTTAAAGAAAATCTTAAGAATTGTATTTTTATTTGAAATAATTTAATTTTTCTTTAAGAAAGAACAAGTCCTTTTTTTAGAATTGCTCTTCTAATATATAAAAATGCTTTCAGTTGGCATCTATATTTTGAGAAAATACAAGAATGTCGTCTATATAGACAATGATGAATTTTGAATAATTAGATAAGATATCATTCATCATATTTTGAAATTCGTTTTGAGCATTTTTTAATCCAAAGGGCATTACAATCCATTCGTAATGTCTAAAGGAGACTGTGAAGGCGGTTTTATATTTATCAGATTTTTGTATTTGACTTTGCTAGAATCTTGATTTTAGATTAAATTTTGAAAAAACATTTGCATTGGTAAGTCGATAAATAACGTCCTATTTATTAGGAACATGATATCCTATAGATTGCAATATTTTATTAAGGGGTTTATAATTTATCACAAGTCTTGGAACTTCTCTTTCTAGTTTAATTGTATTTTCAATATAAAAAACAATACAGTTCCAATGAGATTTAAATCTTCTAATTAATTACTTATCAAGAAAGGCTTGAATTTCTTTTTGACATAATTCTAGGTATTTAGAATTTATTTGAATTGATTGAGCTTTTGTAGGAATATCTTTTTCATTAAAAGATGAAATATAGGGGAGAACAATTTGATGAGTTTTCATATGCTAAAAGGCATTGGGAATATCATAACAAGTTTTTATTACTTGTTCTTTGAATTTTTTATATCTTTGTTTGTATTTCTTGATAATTGATATCTTGTTTTATGTTTTGAATTTTTTTTCATGATTGACAAAGTTAAGTTGTTTTTCTTTTGATTAAATCAAGTTTATCAAAAGATCAACTTGTCCAAATGTAAGAAAAGATATGAAATTAAAGAGAACTTCTTTATCTCCAAACTTATAGAGGATCCCTTTTAGGGTCTTTAGAAATTATTGGATTTGATTGAAAAAATGATTGCTAAGTATTACTTCTTGTTGTAAGGTTAGAACAATAAGAAAATGAATTGGGAGGCAAATCTTTTGTTTTCAAACAAAAGAATATGTTATTTTACATTTAATATAATTAGGTTTACCAGTAACCATTGATAAGGATGTTTTTGTTAGCTCGAAAGAGAGAGAGAGAGAAAGAGGGATCAAGTATTATCTAATGCAATTAATATCAGCTCCAGAATCAATAAGATCAATGAATTTTTTTAGTTTTAATTGTAATCGAAGTATACCCTTTTTGATAGGTAAATTGGAGCATAACATTAAAAATTGATTGATTTGATCTTCAAGATTAGAAAATTTATCAGAATTAGCTTGGTGATCAGATGTCATTTGTAATTCTACTACTTGCTCTTTCAGAATTTCTAATCTCTTCTTTTAATAAATTAATTTGTTGCTCTAAATTAGAGAGAGTTACTAAAGAGGTGATTTCTTTTAAAGAGATTTTATTGACTTTTGAATATATATCTCTTAGTGAATATATGGGAATTGAAGTATAAGGAGTTGGAATCTTTTATGGGGAAGGTTTATTAGTTTTTTACATTTTCTAATATTTGTATCAAATGTTAATTGCATTGGTCTTTATCAGAAATTTCATCTAATATTTTTAACAATACTTTTTTATTTTCTGTTAAAACATTTAGTTGAAGCATATTTATTGAAAATGATGAGAATGAAATTGAATCTAAATGCCAAGGGCACTCACAATTATCTTTGGAGGAAAAATGGGGTTCTTCAAAAGAAGACAACTATATAATTCATAACCTTTTTCGTAAAATGTTTAACATAGCATCTGTTTGCTGTGTGGCAAGATTTTCTATATTTATAGCATATGATTGGTTTTGATTCTTTTTTTATTTTTACTTTTGTTTTATTAGAATCAGGATTTTTTTTTTTTTCCTTTTGAATATTTTTCTAAGAATTTGAAAGAGAATATGATGATGTTTTCTTGAAAATTGTTGGTTTCTTTGGTTTTCGTTTTGTTTTTGCATAGGGTGCTAGAAACATTTCTTTTCCAAATTGATAGCAAAAGTTTCCTAATTCTTTGTGAGATTTTTGCCTTTCTATTTGTTTTTTAAGTTTTAAATCTGAACAAAGCTTTAGACCTATCATTTTAATTCTTTGTATAAGTTCACCAAAGGTGAATTGGGTATAATCGATGTTATCAAAATTACCTTTGAGGTTTTTTTCGTACTTGTTCAACAAATATTGGCAGTAGACTAGATATAAACTTTTCTTTTCAGAAAATATCGTTACATCCGAGTATTTGATAAAGTTTGACTAAGAAAATATCTTTGTACATCTAAAATCTATGAGAATTAGGCATTTAAGACTCCTTAAATGTTCTCAATCTTTTTGTCCTAAATCATCAAGTCTACCATTAAAATGATAGAGAATGTTTGAAATAAGGGTAAGAAAAGGATTTGGAATTTAATATCATTTATCGTCTAGCTAAAGATTACCGTCTTCATCAAATTTTATGTGATTAAGAATATTATCTCTTTGGGCTTGGTTTATCCCTATCATAATGAAATTTTCAAATGACCAACAATTGCAATATTAAATAAAGGTATATATTTATATGATTGAGGTATAGATTTCAAATTTTATTTATAAATTTTATAGTTTTCTGTGAATTCTATACAAATATTATTGTCAAAAATATAAAGTACTATATCCAAAGGTAGCTCAAAGGCAATCTGGTATGTCCTAATTTTAAAGGTAGCTGTGGCGCTCACCAAAACTCTAACACAAAGTCTTATGTTAGATCTCGAGGCACTAGGTGGCTCATCGAAATTTTGACATGGTCTCCTTTGTTTATGTTAGCATTTTAAGGCGTTCAACCTGTTCCACCTGATAAACAACATCCATAATATCTTGTATATATATACTAAATATAATAATAACGGAAGCTTATATACATCTAATAACATACGATAGATCAGACTACGAGAGAATAAATAAAATATATGATTATACAAACATTCTTCACTCTAACAAAATTCTTAACGCTCAATATAAGACCCATAATACTACCTGAAAGAACTAACACTACTAGGGGGTATAGCCCCAATACTCACCAAGTAACGGACTTTTATCGTCTATCTGACCTATTAGATAGTCCGCACTTGTGTTCTACACCTGCCTTATCAAGCTCCAAATCTGAAACTAAAGAATGGAGAGGAAAAAGGTGAGTAACAATGGGTACCCAATAAGGAAGCAAACAATTTCTTTCAATAACCTCTCTTAACATGAATGAATGAACATACTAAATCATTTTAAAATATGCAAAGTTTTTACAAAGGAAACTACGATTAACTGGTACATATAGCCACGGATTAACAACTAAACATGTTAAAACTCACATTACATCAATCAACAGTACCCACTATAGCATTTTCTTTTTATACAAATCTAATTGATCAAATGGAAACATTAAACATGCATTTCATTTTATATATCCAAATAGGACAACAGATACATAATACACAATGGTGGAGTACTGGAATTAGAGTGTTGGGATTCACGACTAGATCGTTTCCAATCGGGACATGATGTTTCACAATAAAGTAGTAGTTCCTAATTTTGTGACTGGTCGTCGTTTACCATACTTGCGGGACCATTTATCTGGCTCAGACTGGCTGTTTGACGTGACCGTAAATAATGGGTCTCTTTTCGATGTGTCAAAACATTCGATTACTATAGATTATTAGTGATCACTGACTAATCATCTTCGCCTATACCTATCAAGCGTGCATGTGAATCCTAAATATACAAATCATTCGTATATGACCACCTTTATATTACAAGTTCACTAATAAAGATAGAGAGGAATAAACTCGGATTCTAGTTGTGACTCTACTTTCATACGCGTCCCATACCACGTATGAGTTTGGTTATCCCTACCATACATCCCAGAATAGTATATCACTTCAGATGATATGATAGACTATCCTTTCAAGTATTCACAAGCCTTTTAACAATTCACAAAATAACTATATATATATATATATATACATCCCAGAATAGTATATCACTTCAGATGATATGACAGACTATCCTTTCAAGTATTCACAAGCCTTTTAACAATTCACAAAATAACTATATATATATATATATATATATATATATTATATTTATTTAAAAATAATTACGAAATTTTCTTTGAAAACAAATGATAAATTAACATTACATAGTTGATAATGGATATCCAGTTTCCTACCATGCAATTATGGCTACCCGGCCTAAAATAAATAACAAAACTCTGAGCCTCTACGCCAATAAAATTAAAATAAACATGCAACCAATCATTATCCCTGGATATCCCTTCATCAACTTACAGACAACATTACAATGTAAAATGCAGACATCACCACTCGGGTGTGATTCTTACATTTTACCGTTTTATCCCTTTTTCCCCTTTTTTTTCTATTCTTACACTTTTTACTTTTTCAAACACATCATTCATTTTTCGAATTCATTCACTCACTCAAATATTCATTTTCTGATATCAAATCCTTTTTCACATTTTAAAATTCTTTTTTATCATTTAAATTGAAAATTTACAAAATTTATATCAAAATAGGGTCCGAGTAGTGCATAGAACCTAACTGACGGAAATAACCTAGTGAAATATCTTACCCACATATAGTTTGTTATAAAATACAATCAAACATATCAAATATGCAAGTTCTAGCGTGAATTTGAAATAACAAAAAGAATTTTATATTTTTTTGGAAACACATTTCAAGTTTTCATTAAAATCCTAAATGTGATTTTCACAATCTACAGTTATCAATAGAAATTGAGAGTCCTTACAATCTCTGCACGAGATAATCGAAACGCATGAGTAGAAATCGAGACGATTGGTACGGAAATCGAGATAGATCAAATTTCGAGGTGACTGATTTTTAAATCTCGCCCAGTAGTTTCGAAGATTTTGATGCCTTCGTCATTTCTCCCTTCTACGGTAGAGGACGGTTTGACCTTGAAACTGATGAAATCCAAAGTTTAAAATTCAAAAATCTAGTATTACGTATGAGTGATTTTTGATGATACGATGCGAAAGAGAAGATGAAACAAAAAAATATTAGGTGGGTTTTGTAAATGTTAAGGCTGCAGACATTTTTTCCTTATACTTCGAAAGTTGACGTCAACCCGTTCGTAGTGAATCTTAGATTGAAAATCGAAGAAAAACTATTTTTTTTAAAAAACCATGGCTGGTTTTGGACGAAGAAAATGATGATGAATAGTGTTTTTATTTTAAAAAAATTATTTATATAAATACGGGACAAAATCAATATTTTACCTATTATTTCGTTTGACGATAACTTGAACGTCCGGACTCTACAAGTGATGAATGAATATTCTATTTTGTCTAATTTTTCATTCCAGATCTAATGGTATGGTCAAATTCTACAAATTTTACCTCTAGTAAAAATTTACTTTTTTTTGCCCAATGGGACCCTAAAATTGACTTAGTTTTCATTTTTAATAATAATTCGACTTTTTAGACTTCAAAAATGAGAAGTAAATAGTCAATTTTCTATAATTTTTCGATACAAAACCATTGGTGTGATTGAATTTTAAAAATTCTTGCTCTAAAAAAATTATTATTTTAATTTAATCCGACTTGAAAATCGAGGATTTCTATGGTGTCCCGTCAAACGCTAACACAAATCCCATGTCAGATCTCGAGGTACTAGGTGGCAAATTGAAATTTCAGCATGGTCTCCTCTATTTATGTTAACATTCCAAGGCGTTCAACCTGCACCTGATAAAGGACATACAATCCTGCATATATACATATAAAATAAAATGATAGCGGAAGCCTATATACATCTAATAACATACGATATATCAGAGTGCGGAAAAAGAAAATTTATACACGGGATTATACAAAAATATTTCACTCTAATAAAAGTCCTAACGCTCAGAACAACATCTATAATATTCCTGGACAAATCGACACCACTAGGGGGTGTAGCCCCAATACTCACCAGGTGACGAACTCTGGTTGTCTATTTGACCCATCAGATGATCCTCACTCGTGCTCTATACCTACCTTGCCAATCTCTGAATCTGAAACTAAAAAAAATGGACAAGGAAAGGGTGAGTAACAATGGTTACCCAGTAGGAAAGCAACCAATTTCTGCCAATAACATCTCCTAACATGAACGAATAAACATACTGCATCATTTTAAAATATGCAAAGTTTTACAGAAGAAACTACGATTAACTAGTACATATAGCCAGGGATGAGTAACTAAATATTTTAAAACTCACATTACATCGATCATCATTACTCACTATAATATTCTCTTTTTATACAAATCTAATTGATCAAATGGAAACATTAAACATGCATTTCATTTTATATATCAAAATAAGACAACAAATACATAATACACAATGGCGGAGTACTGGAATTAGAGTATTGGGATTCACGACTGGATCGCTCCCAGTCGGGATATGATGTTTCCTAATAAAGTAATAGTTCCTGATTTTGTGGCTGGTCATCGTTTACCATACTTGCGGGACCATTTATTCGGCTCAGGCTGGCTGTTTGACATGATCGTAAGCAATGGGTCTCTTTTCGATGTGTCAGAACGTTCGACTACTATAGATTGTTAGTGATCACTAACTAATCATGTTCGTCTATGCCTATCAGGCGTGCATATGAATCCTAAATATACAAATCATTCGTATACGACCACCTTTGCATTACAAGTTCACTGGTAAAGATAGAGAGGAATAAACTCGGATTCCAGTTGTGACTCCACTCTCATACGTGTTCCATACCACGTATGAGCTTTGTGGTCCCTACCGTACATCCCAGGATAGTACACCATTCCAGATGATATGACGCACTATCCCTTCAGGTATTCACAGACTCTTTAACAGCTCACAAAATAACTACATATATATATATATATATATATATATATATATATATATATATATATATATATATTATTTTCATTTGAAAACAAAAAAGAAATTAACAATACAAGATTTAGAATGGATATCCAGTTTCCTACCATGCAAGTGTAGCCACCCGGCCTAAAATAAATAATAGAACGGAAAAGAAAACAGCGCATGGCTCTAATAGAAAGTAAATAAATATGAAACCAGTAACATTATCCCTGGATATTCATTCACCGACCTATACACAACACAAGAATGTAAAATGCAGACATCACCCATCGGGTGTGACTCTGACATTTTACCGTTTCATATCCTTTTTCCCTTTTTTCTATTTTTACAGTTTTCAATCTCTTAAACAAAATATCCACTTTCTGATATTCATCAATCCAATATGAGTTTATTGAATATTAAATCATTTTCCAACTATGAAATTCATTTTTATCAATAACATTGAAAAAGTACAAAACTTAAATCAAAATGGGGTTCGAGCGGTACACATGACCCAACTGACGGAAGTAACCCATTGAAATATCTTACCCACGTATAATTTGTTATAAAATACAATTAAACATATCAAATATGAAAGTTCTAACGTGAATTTGAAATAACCATTTGAATTCAATATTTTTGAAAACTCATCACAAATTTTTTAATAAAATCCTAAATGCAATTTTCACAATCTACGATTACTAATAGAAATTGAAAGTTTCTTACAATCTCTATGCGAAAGAATTGAGATACGTACGTAGAAATCAAGGCGATTAGCATGGAAATCGAGGTGATTCAAACTTCGAGTTGGCTGATTTTTGAGTATGACCAGGTGGGTTCGAAGATCTTGACGTCGTCGTCTTTTCTCCCGTCTACGGCGGAAGACGGTTTGATCCCGAAACGAATGAAATCCGAGGTCAAAGTTTCGAAACCCCCGTATATAAATACGGCTGATTTTTGACAATATGGGGTGAAAAAGAAAGTGAAATGAAAAAAGTTAGGTGGATTTTGTAGAGAACGAAGTTGCGGACATTTATCCCTTCTGCGTAAGTCGTCAACAGCGAACAGTTTGTCATGAATCTGAGGTTGAAGATTGGTAAGAAAAACAAAAATATCGTTTAAATGTCGTGGCTTTGGTTGGTGAAGACGATGAATATAACTAAAAAAATTAAAAAAATTATTTATATAAATTTTGGGACGAAATTGGTATTTCACTTATTGTTTCGTTCGACAATAACTTGACTATCCGAACTCCAAAATTGACAAATGAATATTTTACTTTATCTAATTTTTCATTCCAGATCTAATGGTATAGTCAATTTCAACAAATTTTTTCTCTAACAAAAATTTACATTTTTTACCTAAGGTGACTCCTAAAATTGACGTCATTTTCATTTTTTACGATCATTCAACTTTCTATACTCAAAAAATGACAAATAAATAGTCCATGTTCAATAATTTTTCGTTAAGAATTCAATGGTGTAATCGAATCTTAATAATTATTGCTCTAACAAAAAGTCACTATTTTAACCTAGTCCAACTCGGTAATCGAGGTTTTGTAACTTTTATGTTCGAACTCGCATTTGAGTGTGCTTACATGCTAAAGTATGTTTTTCGATCATTTTAAATCCAATGGTGAGGTCAGATTCCGTTAAAAATGATCAGAAATATCCTAATATTTTACCCCTAAGTCCCACTTTCAAGATTTTCTCAAAATTCCACTACTTATTTTTCCTCAAGATACGAATTAAAAACTTGGGATTTTACATTCTCCCCCCTTTATAAAAATTTCGTCCTCGAAATTAAAATCATACCTTATCGAGTTTGGTCGCGACTCCACTAACACGATATGTATAATAAACAACACCTATTTTCGATTACCATTTATTCTTAGTCCAAGCCAATCTCATTTATAACTCGTAGACTTGTGTCTCCCATATTCCGTCAACCAACACAATCATTAATTAAATACTCTAATTCAAACTCATACTCCAACTAATCCATTATTTGTCTAATCCTAAGATAACAATTAACTCACATTATATCAATTCCCCATCAATATCAATCAACAACAATCCTTTCACATCTTCTCCATTATTTATCTTTACTTCTCTCACCAATTACACCGTCTATTATGTTTTACTCATACTTGCTATAAATATTACTCCTCAATGCATAGTCTTACCGCAAATACACCACTATCTTTATATTCAATTCAATATTACATTTTCTACTTATTGTGATATTTCCTCAAAACCTTTATCATAACCTTTATAATTTAAAATCTTACTCGAGGGGATAAATCCTACATCCCATCAACTCTAATTCAAGATATATATGTACTTCCCATTCTACCTTACATCAACCAATTTACACTTCTCCTTTAAACACATCCAATAAATTGTCTTACAAATTAACCACGTGTGAAGGATTTGACAAATACTTCTTCAACATGGACACGTGGAGTACATTGTAGGCTTGCTCGAGTTGCGGTAAAAGAATCATTCTGCAAGACACACACTTTTTTTACTCTACCCCCAAAATTATAACTTCTACTAATTACTACTTAAATATCATTGTAATATCGATTAAACCTTATTCATTTAACTTTATCTTGCCCACATCACATATATTTTAACATGACATAGTTACATCACTAGCCTTACAAATTGCACTCGTCTTCTCACACTTTACAACTATTCTAACACCTATGTTTTGCAAGTTCATAAATGATCTTATAAAAATCTCACTTTTTCTTCTTAAGGCCTCCCAATGGAATAGATAATTTCATTATTCAACCCGTGTCAGTAGTTTTTACCTCTAAAAAGTGTGCAAACTCTCAGCAGAATTATATGATCTAGAAGAACCAGTGTTGAATATAACTCCACTTTTTAATATTATAATTAAAAATTCTACCTTCTAAAACTTTGTTGGAGACAGGTACTTTCTCCTGGTCATTACCCTTGCTCGCTACTATGATAGAATGCACTATTTCTTGATATGTCCTAACTGACCACATGCGTAACATATCAACGATCTTGTCTTCGTAGATTTCTGTAGAGTAGGCAGTTTGTAAACTAGAGCCTACATGCTCTAAACCTACCTCGTTAGTTCTTTTGGTCCTATTGACATCGTTAGAGCTCCATTGCTCCATAACTCAGTGATGGGGAACTTTATAACTCAATAGTGAAAAAGTTCTATATTATGGATATATTGATCGGAGGAGATTGGCCTCGAATACATCGGCCTCTTGTCCGAATCTGATCTAGGAAGAAAAGAAATCTAAGGTCAACTAATTTTCCCCCTGGAGGTCTGTAACTCTATCTCTTCATATTCTATCATTTAAGCTCGATTTACTATATCTCTATAATTAGTAGTCTCAATCATTGACCTCCTAATCCTTAGGTTGGGTTATAGTGCTCTAAAGAAGCTACAGGCCTTTTGTAGATCTATCAAGATAAGCTCGGGCGCATATCATGACAACCTAGCAAACATTATACCATAGTCTATAATCGATAGATTTCCCTGCACTAACCTCAAAAATTCTTAGTGCTTGATTTCTCGAGCAGTCTCGAATATAAACCTATCTTCTCGAAGTCTACCCAGTCAAACAATCTATCACCCAATACATTCCTTTCAAAATGTTACTAATGACTGGCATCCCTATCCAACTGGAATGTATTCACTGCCACCCACTGATCTCTCGGGCATACATGGCACTCAAAATCTCTCAGGTCTTCAAAACCCACTCATTGACCTCAACTGGATCAAAAATATCCCCAATCTCGGTAGACGTAATCGTTGAAAATTCTACAATCACATCACCAGATTTACCTGTCCTTTGAGCTGGGGAATTCTCTCATTCTTCAAAGGCATGACCTGTAGTAGTGGTCCCTGAGGTATAATAGTATTTGCCTCTTGCGAAGAAATCCAGCGCTTCCTCATTTCTTGGAATTAATGGTACACCGTGCAATTGTGGTAAGTCTTGTACCATTTCCCACTTCCGATCGTTAGTCTTGTCTGTTCATGATGGCATGAGTACGTTATCAACTTTAGTAAAATCTGGTGGACTTATTGTTCTTTGAATTGGTTTTTTTAGCATCTTTTTGAGCTACTCAACCTTAATTGATTGACGTCAACCCGAACATTACTTACCTTTATGTCCCAATTTGCCATATTCATAGTATATCACAACTTTTTCTTTCGATTGGTATAGTAGTATATGTTGTTGTTTCTTATAAAATTATTTCATCCATTTAGTTGGTATGCCTATCATCTCGCTCCTCAAGTATGATATTTTTCCTATGAATTTGTTAGTTTCGTAATTGATTGTCTTTTATTAGATACTTCTTGCCTTTCTTCCATTCGGCTTCAAAGTGGTAGTGATTGTATTATTCATATTTTTTCTTTGAACTTGACATAAGACTCAACTATCTATCCCATAAATGCCATTACATGTATTATCGGGTCAGTGGTCTGATCCAAAATCTATCTAGTCTCTATTACGTTTCGGCCTCTACCTCGTCTACTCCTCTCGCTTGTGTTTATCCATAACAAAGCACTTATTAGAATAAGGCCAAAATCATTTTTACGTAACTATGAATTACTACCGTAGCTTGGAACTTAATAATGGACTTCATTTTCATTACTAACAGAACAAACTTAGAATCATATCCTAAGCTTACTAAGCTATATAAACTTCTAGACACAGAAGAACTAGTAATTCCAATACGGAACTACTAATGAGCTCGGATACCGAATTCCTAATTACACTTTATAATTATCGCTGTAATATCTATGATATCAGTCAACTCCTATAAATATAGCATATCTGTATCCCATATGGATCTAATGTTATGCTCTGATACCACTTGTGGCACCCCGCCAAACGCTAACACAAAATCCATGTCAGATTTCAAGGTACTAGGTGGCACCTTGAAATTTTGGCATGGTCTTCTCTGTTTATGTTAGCATTCCAAAGCGTTCTACCTGCACCTAATAAAGGACATACAATCCTACATATATACATATAAAATAGAATGCTAACGGAAGTTTATATACATCTAATAACGTACGATAGATCAGAGTGCGAAAAAAGAAATTTATACACGGGATTATAAAAAAAATTCTCACTCTAATTAAAGTCCTAACGCTCATAACAACATCTATAATATTCCTGGAAAAATCGACACCACTAGGGGGTGTAGCCCCAATACTCACCAGGTGACGAACTCTGATTGTCTATTTGATCTACCAGATGATCCTCACTAGTGCTCTATACCTACCTCGCCAAGCTCTGAATCTGAAACTAAAAAAATAGATAAGGAAAAAGTGAGTAACAATGGTTACCTAGTAGAAAAGCAACCAATTTCTGCCAATAACCTCTCCTAATATGAACGAATAAACATATTGAATCATTTTAAAATATGCAAAGTTTTACAGAAGAAACTACAATTAACTGGTACATATAGCCAGGGATGAGTAACTAAACATTTTAAAACTCACATTATATCGATCATCATTACTCACTATAACATTCTCTTTTTATACAAATCTAATTGATCAAATGGAAATATTAAACATGCATTTCATTTTATATATCCAAATAGGACAACAGATACATAATACACAATGATGGAGTACTGGAATTAGAGTGTTGGGATTCACGACAGGATCACTCCCAGTCGGAACATGATGTTTCATAATAAAGTAGTAGTTCCTGATTTTGTGGCTGGTCGCTATTTGCCACACTTGTGGGACCATTTATCCAGCTTAGGCTGGCTGTTTGACGTGATCATAAGCAATGGGTCTCTTTTCGATGTGTCAGAACGTTCGACTACTATCGATTGTTAGTGATCATAGACTAATCATCTTCATCTATGCCTATCAGGCATGCATGTGATTCTCAAATATACAAACCATTCGTATACGACCACATTTACATTACAAGTTCACTGGTAAAGATAGAGAGGAATAAACCCGGATTTCAGTTGTGACTCCACTCTCATATGCGTCCTATACCAAGTATGAACTTGGTGGTCCCTACCGTATATCCTAGGATAGTACACCACTCCAGATGATATGACGCACTATCCCTTTAGGTATTCACAAACTCTTTAACAACTCACAAAATAGCTATATATATATATATATATATTATTTTCATTTGAAAACAAAAAAGAAATTAACAATACAAGATTGAGAATGGATATCCAGTTTCCACCGTGCAAGTGTAGCCATTCGGCCTAAAATAAATAACAGATCGGAAAAATAAACAGCGCATCGCGCTAACAGAAAGTAAATAAAAATGCAACTAGTAACATTATCCCTGGATATTGTAGACACCCCATTTTTTTATCTGCCTAATTCGACAATTCGTCACCCGATTTTGGTGGATTCCTAATGATGAATATAAAAGAACTCGAAGGCTTGCAAGTACTGCTTGATTCCTTCTGTTTCTAGTTTCTTTTCATCCCCCTACTCATCACAACTCGACATAGAAGTTTACGCACGCTTAGGATCGCTACATCTTACACCTGACTTAACAAGCACGTACACATAGGTTCGTTACACAATTCAATAACTTAGAGACTTCGCTACGCTAGAAAAATATAAATTTAGAACTTAGAAATACTCACACAGTGACTGAAAGAAACCTTACGCTGAAATCCCTAAAAAGTTGTAAAAATCACAAAAGTGATGAAAATACCTTTCATAAACTTCGGATGTCCGAAAAGTCTCGAAAGTACCTCCATTGCACTCAGAACATGATTTCGAGTCTAACGGGACCCAAATCGATTAAAACAAAGAAATTTATAAAAATTTGTAAAAAATCATCAAAATGACGAAAATACCCCTCATATACTTCGGACCTTCAAAAAATCTTGAAAATACCTCCATTGTACTCAGAATGTGATTTCAAGTCTAACGAGACCCAAATTGATGAAAACAGAGAAGTTCGAGAAAAATCTGTAAAAATCGCCAAAAGACCAAAATACCCCTCAATATCCAATTCTACAATTTAGAGATCCCGATCCCTAAGACAATGTAAATCGAAATCCAATCTAAATTAAAAATAAAATTCAAATTAAAAATTAAACAATTCAAATTAAAAAAATCCAAATAATTAAAATTAAAATCAAACAATTAAAATTAAATCAAACAACTACAATTAAAATCGAACAATTAAATCCAATCAAAAACTTTTTCAAACTAAAAACAATAATAATAAAAAAATTCGATCAACCAAAATAAAAATTTCAAGTAATCAACCATCAAAATTAAACTCAAATTCTATCAATAAATTTAAAATTTAAAATCGAACCTAATCTAAAATCAAATTAAAACTCAAAACTTAACCAATCGAAATCCAATCAAACCGATCAATTAAAAAATTAAAATCAATTTAATCAACCCATTCAAAATTTAAATTAAAAATTAAATTCAAATTAAACAATTAAAACTCAATTTAAAATCAAATTGAAAATCACCCAACCAATTAAAATATAAAAAGAAAATTAAAATCGAACGATTAACCAATCAAAATTAAAATCAAATCAACCAACAACCAAATTTAATATCAAAATTCAAATTAAATTCTAATCGAAATTTAAAATTTAAAATCAAATACCAATTCAAATGTAATTTAAAACATCAAATTAAAATGTCGACTAAAAAAAAAAAATTTTGAAATCAACCAATCGGAAGCAAAATCAATTCATTAACCAATCACAACTCAACAGTAATAAATTATCGTAGTACGAGTAGCGTGGAATCCCCCTTTCTCATTCTTTAAAAAAAAATTATAATTGTAGATACGTGGTTTTCGTCGTTAGGACGGCCACATCTACAAAAATTGGAGTCGCCACTATTCAAATTGTAAATGGGTGTAAATGGTCACCCGATGCATACTTTTCGAAAAATTGCCATTTCTTAGCACTAGTGACTCAGAACGGATAGGGAACTAATCAAATCTACAGGTTCGGGCAAGCGGCTCGGTTGGAGAAAAAGGAAGGTGTTAGGCACCCTTTTCGCCCCGCCAAATGGCGGTAACCTCTACACAACTCAATCATTTTGATTTTGATAAAATATTGGGGAATAAAGTGCCACGTGGGCGTGTTTGTACCCTCGTTAGGGATTCATTTTCGGCTTGATCATATGGTCATTTCATTGATGGAAATGACCCTTATGAGCCTTTAGCCTTGGGGTCCAATCATTAAAAAGATAAAATAAAATAGAAGAGGGGGATATTAGAAAAGAGAAGAGGAGAAGGTTAAAGAGAGAGAGGGGAGGGGGGAGTCTAGAACCCACCTGAAGCTTCTTTCCTCTTCTTTCTTCTTCTTCTTCTTTCAACTTCTCTTGAATCCTTGGTGAGTTGAGAGTGAAACTTTTCTTTTTTTTTTTAATATGTTATGAGGGATTAGTAAGAAGGAGTAGAGAGAATGAGCCCTTTTTTTTCTTAGGGAGACTTGGTGAAACTTGGCAATACTTGGTAACCCCTTTTGGAAGGAGGAATGGAGTATTTATAAGAGTTGAGACGAGATTTGGGGGTATAATGGGGTGAAGAGTTGAGAAAATAGAGAATGGCATGGGTATTTGAAGTGAAAGGTGTGAAATTTAAAGTGGAATAGAGGGTAAATGTGTAATAAGTGAAAATGGGTGAGGTTTAGATCCAAATGGGTTGGATCCTACCCAAATCCATTTGGATAGAGTGTTTGGTGGGATGAGATGAGTGATGGTTGATGGGAGGAGTGGGAGTGTAAGAGGGTTGTTTAAAGAAGGAGTGTTAGGTTGGTTGATGAGGTGAGGTGTGTAGATTTAGGAGAATGGGTTGTGTAAGAGGTTGTTAAATTGGTTTTTGGGAGGAGAGAGGGGATGATGCCATGTGATAATCGAGATGAGAGGGTGAGGTGATGAGATTGGTTAATTGGTTGATGGGGTTGTTTGATTAGAGAGAGAATTATGGGTTTGTTGGTTGGTGATGAGGGGGGTATGGGTTGAGGTGATTTCATTTGAGTGTTTTAAGGAAGGTGATGGGTGTAGATATGGTTTGTTGATGATGTGAGTGGTTGTTTGATTGAGAAGGATGATAGGTTAGGGTGTGTTGGGTATGGGTAGTGATGTGGTTGGTTGATGATGTTAAAGGATGGGGATAGGTTAGGTTAGGTTAGGGTATGGGTTGAAGTGATTTAGGAGAGGAGTGATGTGGGTTAGATGGAGTGTTTAGGGAATAGTGATGGGGATGGGTGATTCGATGAAGGAGGTGAAGGGTGGTGATGACATGTGTCATCTTTTGATGTTGAGGGGTTGATTGGTTGATGTAGGTAATGGGTAATGGGTTAAGGTTATGGGTTAGGTAATGAGTTGGATATGGGTGATAGTTAGTGGGCTTTTATGTGTTGGGTTTTGGTTTAGGAGGGTTGTGGGTCATTTTGACTTGGTTGGGATTTGTTTTGGGCTGGATATTTGAGGGTAGGTTTGTTTTAGGGGGTGTGGAATCAATTTTGGGTTAAAGGTAAGGTTAAAAAATGGGTTTAGGAAAGGGGTTGAGGCCTTGTGGGCCTTAGGTGGATTTAGGGTACTTGCGAATTTCGAGGCGGAGCGGTGGGTGATAGAGGAAGGGTAGGTCTCCCAAGTCTCACCTTTTGAATTTTTCTTGAAGTTATTGATTTGATCAAAAATGCCATGTATGGCAATTTGGGCTTTTGGGCCCAATGGAGAATTTATCGATTTTTGTGGATTTAAATGTGGAGTGACGAAGGTCGGGACGACGTGGGATGAGTCCGATCCTTGGGATGGATCCTTTAGACCATTGGATGGTCTTAGGGGCGACGATTTAATCGAAATTGCCACATTTTAATGTTTTGGGCTTTAGAGGCCCATTGGCCTATTTTGTCGAAAATCGTTGTTTTGAGTGGAGCGGGATAGGAGGGAGATAGCCGAATCCTTTGGTGAACCTACTAACCCATTAAGGGTGTTAGAGGCTTGGATTTTGGCAAAAATGTCATATTTTAATGCTTCGGGCCTTCGAGGCCCGTTAGCCAAATTTATTGGAAAATTACTGTTTTTGGACCCTTTCGAGTGAGGGCCCGTTAAAATTGGGGTGTCTACAACTGCCCTTCTTTGCAGGAATTGCGTGCAAAGAACTGCAAAGAATAAACTGAACCCCTATTTGTACGGGTTAGACGAAAATTTTGACAAACACGACTTCAAATTACCGGTCGAATTGATGACTTTTGTAGAAAATGGTTACTCAAGCACGGGGTCTGACAGAGTTACTTTATTGATTCCTTGGTCTTGATGGCGCGGAGCTCTTGTGAGACCTTGGATTTGATGAAGATTTGGTGATTTTGAAATTTGGGTATTTCTTGGTCGTGTTTTAACAAATTGAAATTGAGTGTAACTCGAAAGGATTTTGAAAATTTTCTGATTTTTTTTTTTTGACCTTTTTTTTTTGTTGACTTATCCGTGCTTGAGGCACGGATAGCATTTGGCTCAGTCTCATTCATTTTCGAACCACGGACAACTCTAACACGTCTTACATTCGTTCCAGGAATACGGATGGCGCTATTTTTGTTTCAACCGTGTTTAAAGCACGGTTATAATAAAGACTTCCCTATCCGTACTGGTAGCACGGACCAGTATGAATTCGAATGTTTTAAATCTCGCGCGCCTCCTAATTTTCGTTTTCTCTTCGTTTTCCTTCGGTTTTTCTTTCTCTCTAGCGACTTTTGGCGATTTCTCTTCTTGTTTCTCATTGATTTTGTTGATTTGGACCCTTGGCATTGATCGTTGGAGGATTTGGATTGCTTGGGTGCTCGTGGAAGCGGCTTAAACTGTGAGGAGTTCGACTTTGAGGTGAGTTCTTCCTTTTAGTTTCTTCTCCTCTTTCTTGGTTGTTTGGCATAAGGATCTTTTTGTAAGTTGCCCCACACATATATGCTCTGGTTTCCTTTTATGTTTTCTTTCTTTGTGAGAAAATATGTACATTTTGACTGATTTTCCACCCCCCCTTTTTTTTATTATTTTTTTTATTTTTCTATTTTTCTTTTACTATGATGAGGATGTACTCTTTGATTCGCTTGATTTTCCCCTTCTTTTATGCTGTTATCTCTAAATGGCCTCTCTCTTTTCCTTCTCTTTTGCTTTATATGCTTCTCATGCAACGCACCCATAATTCTTCATGTATGTGCATTTGTTTTCCTTTGCCTCATGCTGCAACTTGTTTTGCCAATCTTTTTGTTTCCCAAGAGCGTGCGGTTCTGGGTATGATTAATGGATTGTGGTGTGATTGTGGAGAGTGGTGGTGGAGGGAACTTTCCCAAGATGTTTGGGTTTTGTTTTGACAGGGGTTTGGAGTGGCTAATGGATTGTTGGAGTGGTTGTGGGCCGGATTAGGATTGGTTTGGGTGGAAAGTAATGCTGTTTCTAAGGACTATTTGGGTTAGGATTAGGGTGGCGAGAGGTGGATAAGGTATAGCGGTTTGGGACTGTTTTGACCAGAGCTTTGCTTTCAATGATAGATTGACGACTGGGAGGTTTGTTGGGTAACGATGGTGAGTATGAGGTGATAGGACGACTTAGGTGTTGTTTGTGGTGAGAGCCATGATGGTTTTAGGGGCTGTTAGGAGCAGAAGTAGGACATTGTTTGGGGTAGTAAAAGGGGGGAAAACGAGTGGTTTGTTTAAGGGATTATTTAGTGAGGAAGCAATGGTATAGATTGGTTGAAGGGGTATTTTGGAAATTGTTTTTGAGCGAGGAATGGACATGGTTAGGGACTGTCCGAGATTGGTATAGGACCGGTTTTCATAGATTGGCTTTGGACTGCTTGAATGAATTAGATTCTTTCTCCTTTCCCTTTTTATTTGATCATGTTTGTTTATTTTCACGTTTCTCATCTCGCTTTAAAATATGGATATTTTGTTTTGCTTTGAGAACCCATGCTTGTTTGCTTTCCAATGATCTCTTGATAGGATTGTGACAGTCCATGGGTATGACTGGGTATTGTTTTGGGTTTAGACTAGGTTTGGCTAGGTCAAAATGGGTTAACTGGGTTAGAATGGGTTGATTAGGTTTTGGTAGGATTAACATAAGCTGGATTGGGCTGATCGGGTTAGTGAGTTAAATGGGTTTTATTGGGTTCACTAGGTTGACTGGGTTGGTTTTGACTGAATCTGTCTTGACTTGACTGAGTTAGGTAGGGTTTGAGTTGACTGGGTTAACTAGGTTTTGACTTTGGGTTGACTCGACTTAGTGGGGGTTTGGATTGTTTGAGTTGACTTGGTCTTGGGTCAAACTAGGTTGACTAGGCTTTGGTTGGGTTTGACTGATTTGGGGTAGGTTTTGACTTGAGTTGACTCGGTAGGTTTGGCTGAGTTGACTAGGTAGGTTTAACTCAAATTTAACTAGGTAGATTTGATTCGGGGTAGGTTAAATTAGGTTAACTGAATTGAGCGAGTTGCTTGGCTTAGTTAGGTTAGGTTTTGACTTGAGTTGACTGGATTTGACTTGAGTTGACTGGGATTGGGTAGGTTTGACTAGGATTGGTTAGGTTAGAGAGGTAGGACACTGGTTGACTGGGTTTGATTGAGTTGGGTAGGTTTGACTCAGATTTGACTGGGTTTGATCGAGTTGGGTAGGTTTGACTCAGATTTGACTGGGTTTGACTGAGTTGCGTAGGTTTGACTCAGATTTGACTGGACTAGTTTTGGCTTAGGTTGGCCAGGTTTAATGGGTTAGCTAGGTAGGACACTGGTTGATTGGGTTTAAGCTGGTTTGACTCGATTTGGTTAGGTTTAACCTAGGCAGCTTCATCGAGATACGTGATCATAGGATTTTTGCGTTGTTGATTGATCACATGGCTACTTGCAGATTGGTAGAGAGCGGAGGAGCCGAGTAGAGAATTAGTCATCCGATGAGGAGGAGGCGATGCCCCAGACTCGGGCTCGCTTTGCCCTGGGGTCCGGTGTGACGACAGAGTATGGTTGGCCGAGACAGCCTTTACGGAGACCTGATTCAGCTTCAGTGGCCGGTTCTTCGTCTGGTAGCAGGGCAGATGAGGCCAGTAGTTCTCGGAGTGGTCCGGCTGAGGACCTCCCCAGTGGTAGTGGTAGTAGAGGTCGACGTGGCAGCCGAGGCCGGGCAGATAGGGTTGTAGGTGCCGGTAGAATCGGCAGAGAGGTTCCCAGGGTTGAGATCCCTACAGAGGAGAGTGAGAGAGTGCCGGATACTTCTCTTCTTTGTGGCCTTGGGAGGCATGTTTTGATATTGGTCCAACTGGACATTCCTACCCCCTACCCATCAGCCAGTTTTTGCGGGAGGTGGAGAATCTTTTTATCGACTGCTGCCCTATTTTCGACATCAGGACACAGTTTGCTACGGTAGGCTTTGGAGCCTTCATGCAGATACCGTCTTTCAAGGCGAACCGACCCCTGTTTCTAGCCATGGTAGAGAGATGGTTTCCAGCGACCCACTCATTCCATATGCCAGAGGTGGAGATAGGCATCAGGCCTTCGGATTTCATGGCGATTATGGGTATTGCTATGGATGGGGAGCCTCTGCCCTTGGAGTCGCCAGCTGTAGATACGTGGATTTCATCATTACGATGGCCACATCTACGATGATTTGGAGTCGCCACCATTCATATTGTAAGTGGGTGTGAATGGTCACCCGAGGTACATTTTCCAAAAATGGCATTTTTGACATTTTAGTGACTCACGATGGATAAAGGGATGATCAAACTTTGAGATTCGGGTAAGCGGCTCGGTTCGAGAAAAGGGAATATGTTAGGCACCCTTTTCTCCCCACCAAGTGGCGGTAACCACTACACAATTCGATCATTTTGATTTTAAAGAAAATTGAAAAATAATGTGCCACGTGTGTGTATTTGTACCCTCGATAGGGATTCATTTTCGGCTTGATCATAGGGTCATTTCATTGATGGAAATGACCCTCATGAACCTTTAGCCTTGGGGTCCATTCATGCTCAACCCATTTAAAACAAAATGAAAAGAAAGGGGTACTAGAAGAGGGAGGAGAAGAGGATAGAGATAGAAGGGGGAGATGCACTTTGAACCCACCTTGAAGCTTCAAGGTCCTCCTTTCTTTTTCTTTTTCTTTTCTTCCTTCTTTTTCTATGCTTCTTGACTTCTCTTGAGTTCTTAGTGGCTATGAGAGAATTGCATTTTTTTTAATGTTGTAGTGAGAGTAGGAGAGTGGAAGAGAAAATAAGTAGAGATTAGATTTTTTTTTTCTAGTAAGACTTGGTAACCATTTTTCGGATGAGAGGAGAGGTATTTATAGATGTTTGGAGGAGGTTTGGGGGTATAATGGGGTGAAGAGTTGAGAGAATAGGGAATGGCATAGGTATTTGAAGTGAAAGGTGTGAAATTTAAAGTGGAATGGAGGGTAAATGTGTAATAGTGAAAATGGGTGAGATTTAGATCCAAATGGGTTGGATCTTACCCAAATCCATTTGGGTAGAGTGTTTGTTGGGATGAGGTGAGTGATGGTTGATAGGAAGAGTGGGTGTAACAGAGTTGTTTAGAGAAGAAGTGTTAGGTTGGTTGATGAGGTGAGGTGTGTAGATTTTGGAGAATGGGTTGTGTAAGAGGTTGTTAAATTGATTTTTGGGAGAAGAGAGGGGATGATGCCATGTGGCATATGTGATGAAAGGATGAGGTGATGAGATTGATTGATTGGTTGATGGGGGTTGTTTGATTAGAGAGAGAAGTATGGGTTAGTTAGTTGATGATGAAAGAGGTATGGGTTGAGATGATTTTATTGGAGTGTTTTAAGGAAGGTGATTGGTAGAGATATGGGTGGTTGTTTGATTGAGAAGGATGATAGGTTAGGGTGTGTTGGGTATGGGTAGTGATGTGGTTGGTTGATGATGTTAGAGGACGGGGATAAGTTAGGTTAGGGTAAGGTATGGGTTAAGGTGATTTAGGAGAAAAGTGATGTGGGTTAAATGGAGTGTTTACGGAATGGTGATAGGAATGGGTGATTAGATGAGGGAGGTGAAGGGTGGTGATGACATGTGTCATCTTTTGATGTTGAGGGGTTGATGTGGGTAATGGGTAATGGGTTAAGGTTATGGGTTAGGTAATGAGTTGGATATGGGTGATAGTTAGTAGGCTTTTAAGTGTTGGGCTTGAGTTTAGGAGGGTTGTGGGTCATTTTGACTTGGTTGGGATTTGTTTTGGGTTGGATATTTGAGGGTAGGTTTGTTTTAGGGGGTGTGGAATCAATTTTGGGTTAAGGGTAAGGTTAAAAAATGGGTTTAGGAAAGGGGTTGAGGCCTTGTGGGCCTTAGGTGGGTTTAGGGTACTTGCGAATTTCGAGGCGGAGCGATGGGTGATAGAGGAAGGGTAGGTCTCCCAAGTCTTACCTTTTTAATTTTTTAATTTTTTTTTTTTTTTGAATTTTCTTGAAGTTATTGATTTGATCAAAAATGCCACGTATGGCAATTTGGGCTTTTGGGCCCGTTGGAGAATTTATCAATTTTTGTGGATTTAAATGTGGAGTGACGAAGGTCGGGACAACGTGGGATGAGTCTGATCCCTGTGATGGATCCTTTAGACCATTGGATGGTCTTAGCGGCGTCGATTTAATCGAAATTGCGACATTTTAATGTTTTGGGCTTTAGAGGCCCGTTGGCCTATTTTGTCGAAAATTGATGTTTTGAGTGGAGCGGGGTAGGAGGGAGATAGCCGAATCCTTTTGGTGAACCTACTAACCCATTGAGGGGTGTTAGAGGCTTGGATTTTGGCAAAAATGTCAGATTTTACTGCTTCGGGCCTTCGAGGCCCATTAGCCAAATTTATTGGAAAATTACTATTTTTGGGCCCTTTCGAGTAAGGCCCGTTCAAATTGGGGTGTCTACAGCTGCCCTTCTTTGCAGGAATTGCGTGCAAAGAACTGCAAATAATAGACTAAACCCCTATTTGTACGGGCCGGACGAAAATTTGCAAAACACGACTTCGAATTACCGGTTGAATTGATGACTTTTGTAGAAAATGATTACTCAAGCACGGGGTCTGACAGAGTTACCTTATTGATTCCTTGATCTCGATGGCGCGGAGCTCATGTAAGTTCTTGGTTTTGATGAAAGTTGGATGAGTTTTGAAATTGGGATATTTCTCAGTCGTATTTTAACAATTCGACATTGAATGCAACTTGAAATGATTTTTGAATTTTTTTGTCTTTTTGATTTTTTTGATTTTTTTGATTTTGATTTGATTTTATATTTTACTTTTGATTTTTAATGATTTTTATTTGATTTTTGATTTTTTTTTTTTTTTGATTTTTAATGATTTTTATTTGATTTTTGATTTTTAATGATTTTTATTTGATTTTTGATTTTTTTTTTATTTGATTTTTGATTTTCTCCTTTTTTTTTTATTGATCCGTGCTTGAGACACGGTTGGAATTCGGAATGATTTAACCCGTGTTTAAGACACGGATAGCCTTACTCTTATCTTATCCGTGCCTGAGGCGCGGATCCAATCAAGCTCTCTTCATCCGTGTTGGTGATACGGATAGATCAAATTTTGCTTCATCCGTACTGGTAACATGGACCAGTATGAATCCAAACATTTTAAAACCTGCGCGCCCTTTCATTTTCGATTTCTTTCGATTTTTCCTCCTTTCTGGTGATTTCTCTCCTTTCTCTTCGTTTCCTCTTCGATTTCTCTCCCTTTTTCTTCGTTTCCTCTTCATTTTCGTTGATTTAGTGCTTGAGTTTGGTCTTGGGAACGATCTAGATAGTGCGAGCATCGAGACGCTAGTGGGAGTGGTTCGAAGCTTCGAAGAGTTTGATTGGACTGTAATTTCATATTGAGGTAGGCCTTCAATTGATCCTTCTCTCCTTTTTACATTTTAATCTTCCCTTTTTCGCTTATTTGTTTCATACACGTTCTATGTCACTGTTCCATGTTACCCATTATTTGATTTCTACTTTGCATGCTTCACGTATGATATTCTTCTAATTTTTTTGAGCATTTTGGAGTGCATGTGCATGTCTTCTATCTTTGTTACAATCGAAAATGATGTAGCTTGACGCCCCTTTTCCTTGTTATTTTGCTGTTTCATCATTTTTTTTTATTTCACATTTTGATTGGATGTGAGCGTATGTATCATTGATCCATGGAATTAGTAGGCGTGTCGGGGCTGTTTTGTGGGTGTTTAGTGATTGGTTGGGGTTTGAAGAAATGGATGATGGTGGTTTGTTGCGGCTTGCATGGTGATTGGTTTGTGGTTGGGGTGGCTTTGAGATTGTTAACGGATTGCTCAGTTGGGGATTCGGGCTGGTTGTTTAGGTAGTTTGGAGCGAGGGGTTGTATATCGGATTGTGGGTAATGGAGGGATTTGGAGGGGGCGATTCTTTTTCTTCCTCTTTTCTTAGCACGCCTTATTTTGGGATTGTCTGTCATCATGCTTATATCCCCACATGATATGATGGATATGGTCATGGGTTGGCAGGGTGAAATTGGTTGAACTAGGCTTTGATTAGTTTGGTTGGGTTAGGCTGGATGTGGACCTAGATGGGATGGGTTTGACTGAGTTTGACTTTTTGGTTGACTGAGTTGGCTGAGTTAAATATGTTTGACTTTAGATTCAACTCGATTTGACTGAGTTGGGTAGGTTTGACTCAGATTTGACTGGGTTTGACTGAGTTGGGTAGGTTTGACTTAGATTTGACTGAGTTGGGTAGGTCTGACTCAGATTTGACTGGGTTTGACTGAGTTGGGTAGGTTTGACTCAGATTTGACTGGGATAGTTTTTGCTTAGGTTGGCCAGGTTTAATGGGTTAGCTAGGTAGGACACTGGTTGATTGGGTTTAAGCTGGTTTGACTCGGTTTGGTTAGGTTTAACCTAGGCAGGTTCATCGAGATACGTGATCATATGATTTTTGCGTTGTTGATTGATCACATGGAGACTTGTAGATGGGTAGAGAGCGGAGGAGTCGAGTAGTGCATCAGTCATCCGATGAGGAAGAGGAGGCGAGGCCCCGGACTCGGGCTCGCTTTGTCATGGGGGTCCGGTGTGGCGACAGAGTATGGCTGGCCGAGACAGCCTTTACGGAGACCTGATTCAGCTTCAGTGGCCGGTTCTTCGTCTGGTAGCTGGGAAGATGAGGCCAATAGTTCTCGGAGTGGTCTGGCTGAGGACCTCCCCAGTGGCAATGATAGTAGAGGTCAACGTGGCAGCCGAGGCCAGGCAGATAGGGCTGTAGGTGTCGGTAGAGTCGGTAGAGAGGTTCCCAGGGTTGAGATCCCTGCAGAGGAGAGTGAGAGAGTGCTGGATACTTCTCTTCTTCGTGACCTTGGGAGGCATGTTTCGATATTGGTCCAACTGGACATTCCTACCCCTTACCCATCAGCCAGTTTTCGCGGGAGGTGGAGAATCTTTTTATCGACTGCTGCCCTATTTTCGACATCAGGACACAGTTTGCTACGGTAGGCTTTGGAGCCTTCATGCAGATACCGTCTTTCAATGCGGACCGACCCCTGTTTCTAGCCATGGTAGAGAGATGGTTTCCAGCGACCCACTCATTCCATATGCCAAAGGTGGAGATAGGCATTAGGCCTTCTGATTTGGTGGCGATTACGGGTATTGCTATGGATGGGGAGCCTCTGCCCTTGACTATGTTATCTATCCAAGAGGTAGGCGAGCTATAAGGCATCACGAGAGTCTCTGCCTCCATGGTGGGGAAGTAGGGACGTATCAGCTCCAAGGTTTTGATGGGTCTTCTACTGATAGAGGGAGAGGATGGGGTCCCTCACACCTATAGAGAGAGATCAGCCCGATTCGGAGACAGAGATTTTGACATCATCTTCCGCATTTGCTTTCTTCTTCTTATCGGTAGCTGCTTCTTCTTAGAGGATGATTCTTCCGTTTCCACCACATTCCTCTCAGTTATGCACAACATCGACCATATTGGCGATTTTGATTGGGGGAGTCTGATTTATGGGACCATTCTCGCTGGTATGGATCGAGTAGTTGAGGGCATCACTGCGCCTCGTGGAGCTGGGAAATCCACTCGCTTTTTCTGGCAGTTTATTGAGGTAGATAGATCTTAGTCTTGTTCTTCTTCCATTTTCTTCTTGACGTTTCGTTCACCGTCTGATATTTTACGTTTTTCCTTCTAGATTTTTGTTCATGTATACTTTCCTTTTTACCTGCCTACCCGTCGTCATCTTGACGAGGGTTATCCATTGGGTGCATTCTTGGCTACCAGAGACGCCAGGGCCATCAAGAGCAGCCCTAGAAGTACTTGAGCCCATATTGATAGGTGTCGTCTCCGAGACGTGAGTATTCGAACCTTCTCTTTTCATTCAACTCTAGAACTGCCTATATCGGTTGTTTGACTCTCTCTTTTGCAGATCTTTTCGGTTACGCTTCGAGACCTCCCTCGCACCGTCAGCGGGAGGCAAGAGGTGAAAAACGTCTATCGACGTAACACCAGGCGACAGCGTTACCCCCACTTCATTGGAGAGCATCGATATACATTTTACCTGGGGGAGCGTCTGTTTTTCCGGCATGATAGGAGTTTTCGTATTCCTATCGCTCCACCTGAGCCCATCTCGAGGGTTATGACGGTAGAGGAGTATCTTGCTCAGGCGATGGGCGTAGATGCGGCTAGACTGGTGAGGGCCAGTGATTTCCAGGCTTGGTTCTGAGAGGTATCCATTGGGTGTCTCATGCCTGCAGTCACTGCTCGTGCTGGGATCACGGAGATTGGAGGGGTACTGCTACAGGAACATGCCGTTACGGTACATGCTCCGTCATTGCTTTCTTTTTAGAACTTTCTACTTTTATCATTCTCAGTTGACCAGTTTTCTCATTTTCAGGCCGATGATCTCCGTCGTGTCTGAGAGGGTTACGGTGTGATCGAGGCCCAAGCGGCGAGGGCAGTGGAGATGGAGAATAGGTGGAGGGCCACTAGGGCGGAGGTGGAGGAGCAGGCTGCTCGGCTCGAGGAACAGGAGGCTCGTATTGAGGCCCAGGCGGCCCGGATCCAGGAGCTAGAGCTGGAGATGGCCATGCGCGAGTCTCGTTTTCAGGCTGAGATGGTACGTTATTTCATTTATTTTCTGCCTCCTAGATCGTGGCTCATGGTATTAAATTTTGGCTGATTCCCTCATATGATCTTTTCAGGACTACTATCGACGCCGAGACGGAGCGAGCACCTCTGCACGGCCTCTGACACCTCCTAGGGTAAGTATATGCATTTCAGTTGTTTATTTCCTTATATATGCTGCCTGTATCACTGTCTGTATTTTAATCTGCTCTGTTTTATTTTCAGGCCTCCCCCTCCACTGGACCCTCCGTTCCGGGTACTGATCTTGCGAGGACCACGGAGCAGGATGCTGCCCTGGACGCAGAGCTCTTCTTTACAGATTCCGAGGGACGACTGCGGATGCATGGTCTACCTTCTTTCGGGGTGTCGGGTTCTGGTGCTGTGGCTGGATCTTCTTCTGGAGCGATCCCGGAGACTCAGAGTGCTCGGGACGATGCTCCTTCCTCCATCTGATTTTATTATACCTGACAAAATATCAGACATTGGTATTAGTTTTCTGAACATTGTGTGTAGACATTTCAAACTTTTGTATGTATATATTTGTGCCCATATTTCATTGTATTTGTTTTATTATGATCCTGTGTGCAATTGATTCGGGCTCCAATAAACTTTTTGGGTATTGTATCCATCATTAAAGCTTTTGAGCTTTCTTGAGTGTTGGTGAGCTAACGGGCGGGTAAAGGGTGCGATTAGGGTCCCAAGGACCCTTCGAGTGTGCTCTTTGAGTGGTGTGAGTCATTTGGGATCCATGGTGAGTGACGTGGTTCGCAGAGGCTTGACCTGGCCCAATGTGATCTTGGTGAGTTCCTACGTGCTCGGTACATATTTTGAGAGTCTCTGAAAGTTTCGAATGCATTTATTGAGCACATAGGAATTCCCATAACTTTCCAGGTGATTTTAAGTTATTGGGTCCTGAGGCGACCCTTACGTAGTCCGGAGCTGTCAAGACCTCAGATGACTCAGGCCCCAAGTGTAAAACGTTCTGGTCCGTGTTCTAAACATGGACGGCTTTGTCAAGATTTTTATCCGTGTTAGGAGCACGGATAAGGCATTTTTGCTTTCATCCGTGCCTTAGGCACAGATGAGTCATATTTTGCTTCATCCGTGCTTGAGGCACGGATCCATTAGCCTTTATCTTTATCCGTGTTTTAAACACGGACCAGCATGATTTACTTTTCACTTTGAGCCTATTTCACCCTTGGTTTTGCCCTAGCCTTTCATTTTCACGCTTTTACTTCCCTTTTTTCACATTTGGCCGATTTTGCTCTCCTTCTTCTTCAAGGTTTCTCTTCAAGCTCCTATGGAGGTGCTCTCTACTCTTTCCAACTTGAAAAGGTATGGCATCATTGATTCTTTCTTGAGTCGTTGGATAAATAGCATGGACAATGATGATAAAGCTCGATGGTGTTTGAACAAGTTGGGGTTCACCCTCTCTTTGCCCAAGGTTCCATTGCAATGGGGTTTGATTGAGGCAATGTTGGGGTATTGGATTCCTGAGCTTAATCTCTTTCGGTTCGGGGTACACTAAATGACTCCCACCATCGAGGAGTTTGAAGTATTGTTGGGGCTTGAGATATCGGGCCCCGTTGTGATTCCACCATTGCGTGATGGATTCCGAAGTGAGGCTTCCGACTTCTTGGGGATAAGTCGTAAATTTTTGAAGATTCCAGACGGTGGATCGATTTTGAAGATAATATTCAAGTCCTTCTTGATTGAACGCCTCACGGATTCCTCAAAGCCGTTGATTCAATTTAACGCTCTTACTTTGATGGTGGTGAGTCAACTCTTGTTCCCAGGTGGCGGAGACATCATAGATCTTTCTCTCATTCCCGTGATCCAACAAGTCCGAGAAGGACGCCGGTTAGCACCGATGCTTTTGAGCGAGATGTTCCAATCCCTCACGGCTTGTTCTTCTGGTCGTGATCGGGTTTTCCGAGGGTGTGCTCCACTCCTGCAGGTAAATTCTGAACTTAGCTTAGTTTTTCAATTTAGATTTGAATTTGTCAGTTTCCAAAGTTTAGGATGCTCCTACTATTATAGCTCTGGTTTATGGATCATCTGGCTTCAACTGAAGTGGTTAATCACCCATTTTGTGTTAATGCCGATCTTGTACTCATGATGTCGAGGCGAGTTGCTCCCTTCACCTCGGGTTGCAAAGAAGAATGGTATTCTTTTTTCGGCAACCTTGATGATGAAGAAGTGAGGTGGGTTGGGGCCTTCCAACCTCGAGGATCTCCCATGATAGCATTTGATGGTGCCCGTTTTCTTGTTTTGATTGGTCTTCATGGGGCAACCCATTATGTACCACTTCAGGTTCTTCGCCAATTTGGCTATGACCAGGGTGTGCTCATCCCTGAGAATTTCAATGAGTTGGTTGGTCCGTTGTCGACTGCACTTTTGAGTCGACTCGTAAAAGAATGGGGTCAGGTTGAGGTTCTGAGTCGGTCCATCTTTGCAGCACACCAATTTTCGACATACTTGCATTGGATTCGAGAGCTTATCTCTAGGAGACCGTCTGTGTCAATAGTTCCCCGCACACGCCCTGGTGCTTCGTCCTTCTTTGATTACCGGGATCGGGTGGAGGAGTCCCAAATTGATCATCGTCGAATTCAGGCTATTTGGCTCAAGTCCGAGAAGAAGATGCAGAAAGAGATTGCTCGGCTGACATCTCCCCTTGCCCAGTCTGGATCTGGTGAGGTGGCTAGGCTTCGGGCTGAGGTTGGTGAGTTGAGGGATCAGCTTGCCCAATGTCCTCACTTTGAGGACTTTGCAGCATATTTGGTGAGCCGTGATGCTTCTGATGCCGAGAAAGTGATGATGAGTCAAGCTGCCCGGATCCATGCTTTGGAGGAGCGCCTTGACTCTTTCTTCATTTCTCACCATGATGTTTGACTGATTGCGCTACATTTTCAATTTTGTATTTTCTTTTCATTATCTGAATGTATGCAAAATGTTGAAAGATTAATGTAAAGAAAATAGGTTTTGTACTTACTTGGCCTCAGGTATATCTATTATTTCTGAAAATCGAAGTTTTTATTGAATGAGTCCTAGATTTGTCATCATTGGCCAAAATAGTAGTTTTGAAACGCAATTTTGTGAAATGTCTTCATCAAATGAATCTGATAAATTCAGAGTTTGTAGAATCTTTGGCTATGAAAATTTCGGTGCTTTTGCCGAACACAGGGGATACCAGCGTCAATTATCTTTTGGTTCCTTTAGAGTCATCCCTAGTGCCCTAGTATTGGAAGATTGTTATCTGTTTGGATCATGGGTTTTGGGAAGGATTTTGCCGTTCACAGTTTATACTCTTGAGGGCCAGGAGTTGTTTCTTTTTTTTTTTTTTTTTTTTTTGTTTTTTATATATTTTTTTGTTTTTTTGTTGTTCACCCTTATTGCCCCTGGTGCTAGTTACGGTTTTCACCAGACCCGGTTTCCACATTTTTGCGCTTTGACGTCCTTTTTGGGATTTTCATCGTGCCGATGGCTTTGATCTTGCCACAGTCTGATTCTTTTACTCATAGTGCCCTTTCAGGTTTTCACTATACACTTTCAGACTATGCTTGTGTTTTTAGATTTTTCCGTTACAATTTTATTCGGAGTCTCTGTGTTTCTGTGGCTTGGTGACTCAAGTTGAGCTGCGAGATCAGCGACTCTACTCTTGTAGTGGCACTCTTTCTTGAGTAACAGATCTAAATTCCCCTCTCGAGTTTGCTGACGACTATTCGTGGTTCGACAACTCAAGTTGAGCCGCGAGATAGACTACTCTACACTTCGAGTACTCTTTTTTTTTTAATATCCGACCTGGATTCCCCTCTCGAGTCTTCCAACGACTAATAAGACTTTGGAGGTCTGGACCAAGTCGCAAGATCATTGATGCTGCCATTGTCATTGTGTTACCCTGGAACATTCCCTGATCAAAAAGGACTTTTTTTGGGACGAAACATTGGCTTAGGCTAATGGTGGTGAAAGGCTATAAAAAGGGTCTAGGTCTATCTAGAGTGAGTTGGACTTGGGGTTCGTCTATTTTTATTTCGAAAAGGTGATCTGTGTCTCCTCTCAGCGTCTCTCGAACTTGTTTAGGCTGGAGATTTGGGTCAAGCTCAAATCAAGTGTCCGAGTTTTTGACTTTTTTGATTTTTTCTGTACTTTTAGCCGTTCACAGTTTATCCACATACGGGCCAGGAGTGTTTTGGTACTTCTGATTTTCTCTTTGATTTTATTTTCTTTTGTCTCTTTTTTTTTCTTCTTTTTTTATTTTTTTTTTATTTTTTTGTTGACTTACCCCGGTCTTAGGTTATGAAATGAACGTGATGGCTCAAAAGGGTTGACTAGGGTTATATAGTTTGTTTAGGATAGCAAAGATGGCCTTTCGTCATCTTAGGGTCAGATTTCAGGCGTAATATTTCTTGACAGTGTCAGCATTGATCGGTTGCGGGAATACTTGTCCGTCCATTTCCGTAAGGATCAGAGCTCCTCCCGTCATCACCTTCTTTACGATGAATGGTCCCTCATAGTTTGGTCTGAATTTTCCTCTAGCATCTTCTTGGATCGGCAAGATCATCTTCAGTACCAGGTCTCCTGGTGAGAAATCCCTGGGTTTGACCTTCTTATTATAGGCACGAGCTATTCGTCACTGATAGATCTGTCCATGGCAGATGGTTGCAAGGCGCTTCTCTTCAATCAAATTCAGTTTATCAAACCAAGCTTGGATCCATTCTGCTTCATCTAACTCTGCTTCTTTTAGGATCCGAAGGGAAGGAATCTCGACCTCTACAGGTAAAACTGCTTCCATCCCATAGACCAATGAATACGGGGTTGCCCTAATCGAAGTTCTAAACGAGGTTCGATAGGCGTGGAGTGCAAAAGGCAACATGTCATGCCAGTATTTGTACGTAACTGTCATCTTCTCGATGATCTTCTTGATGTTCTTGTTGGCTGCCTCGATTGCTCCGTTCATCTTAGGTCTGTATGGTACAGAGTTCTGATGAGTAATCTGGAAATCTTCGCACATCTTGATCATATCTTTGTTCTTGAAATTCTTGGCATTATCTGTCACTAGCCCGCTGGGAAGCCCATATCTGCAGACATTGTTTTTCGTGACGTTGGCGTATGAAGCAGCTTCTACCCACTTGGTGAAGTAGTCGATGGTCACTAAGATGAAGTGATGCCCATTTGAAGCTTTAGGTGAGATTGGCCCGAGGACATCCATTCCCCAGAGAGAAAAAGGCCAAGGCGTAATCATGTTATGCAATTCTGATGGCGGAGCATTGATCTTGTTGGCGTAGATTTGGCATAGATGGCATTTGTGAACATGCTGATAGCAGTCGCTCTCCATTGTTTACCAATAGTACCCCATCCGCATAATCTTTTTTGCTAGCATATGACCATTCATGTGGGGCCCGTAGACTCCACCATGTACAGTCTCGATTAATCGGTGTGATTTCTTGTACAGGATGCCATTGCTGATGAAGAATTGCCCTGCTAATTTCTGGATAGTTCTGCGATCATTTGACTTTGCATCTGAGGGAAGGGTTCGATCATCAAGATATGCCCTGATGTCCGAGTACCATGGCTTTTCTTCGGGTTCTTATACTTCGACGGGTAGACAATAGGCCGACTCGTCCTGAATTCCAATCCTGATTGGGTCGATGACCAGATCTTCTGAAATACTAATCATTGAAGCAAGTGTGGCTAGTGCATCGGCGAACTGGTTCTTAGCCCTTGGCATGTATGTGAATGAGATTCTGTCAAAGTGTGAGCTTAGTTCCTCTAGATACTCGTGGTAAGGGACCAGTCTCTATTTTCGAGTCTTCCATTCTCCAGTCGTTGATAGACTACTAGGCTTGAATCTCCAAAAATATCGATCTCATCTACCTCAAGGTCCAGCGCTGCTTTCAACCCTACTATACATGCTTCATATTCAACCTCATTGTTAGAACATTGGAATTTCGGTCTGATTGCAATTGGCACGTGAGACCCATCTGGTTTAATCAAAACTGCTCCTATTCCATTTCCTTTCTGATTGGCTGCTCTGTCGAAGTACATTTTCCAGTCTGGTTCTTCGTCATCATCATCGTTTTCAATCTCGATAAATAGTATGGCTTCGTTCGGAAAGTTCGTCTTTAACGGCTCGTAATCAGGCAACGGATGCTCGGCGAGGTGATCTGCGATGGCTTGCCCTTTAATAGCTTTTTGAGTGACATAAGTGAAGTCAAACTCAGATAACAGTAACTGCCATTTCGCTGTACGACCTGTTAATGCTGGTTTTTCGAATAGGTACTTCAGGGGGTCCATCCTGGCGATAAGCATAGTCGAGTAGCTGAGCAAATAATGACGCAGTCGTTGAGATGCCCAGACTAATGCACAGCAAGTCTTTTCAAGTGTTGAGTATTTCGCTTCGTAATCAGTGAATTTCTTTCTTAGATAGTAGATGGCCTGTTCCTTCCGTCCCAATTCATCATGTTGCCCTAGCACGCACCCCATAGACGTTTCTTGTACCGAGATATACATCAGCAGAGGTCGCCCTGGAGTAGGAGGGACTAAGACTGGTGGATTGAGCAGATATTGCTTGATTTTATCGAATGCTTCCTGACAGTCTTTATTCCACTTTTTCGGCGTATCCTTCCTTAATAGCTTGAAGACTGGCTCACAGATAGGTGTCAATTAAGCTATAAACCGACTGATGTACTGTATTCTCCCCAAAAAGTCCTGAACGTCTTTTTCGGTGACAGGTGCTTTCATTTCGAGGATATATTTAATCTTAGCCGGATTTATTTCAATGCCCCTTCTGCTGACGATGAACCCTAGTAGCTTGCCCGATGTTGCCCCGAACACACATTTTGCCGGATTTAGCCTTAAACTGTACTTTCTGAGCCTGTCGAATAGCCTCTTCAGATTCACCAGATGGTCTTCTTTTATGCCGGATTTAGCAATCATGTCATCTACGTAGACCTCAATTTCCTTATGGATCATATCGTGAAATAAGGCGGTCATTGCCCGTTGGTAAGTCGCCCCTGCGTTTTTCGACCCGAATGGCATGACTTTGTAGTGAAACGTACCTCATGGTGTGATGAACGCTATTTTTTCTTCGTCTTCTTCTGCCATTTTTATCTGGTTGTAGCCTGAGAAGCCATCCATGAACGAGAACATGTCGTGCCCTGCTGTACTATCAACTAGAGTGTCGATGTGTGGAAGTGAAAAATCATCCTTAGGACTGGCCTTGTTCATGTCTCGATAGTCGACACACATGCGTACTTTCCCGTCCTTCTTTGATACTAAGACGATGTTAGCTAGCAATTTTGGGTACGTAGAGACTGCAAGAAATCCTGCTTCAAACTGCTTCATGACCTCATCTTTGACCTTGAGGGTCCATTCTGGCTTTAGTCTTCTCAGTTTCTGCTTGATTGGCTTACTTCCCGAAGCAATGGGTAGCTTGTGTACAACGAGATCTGTATCTAACCCCGGCATATCTCTGTATGACCATGCGAAGACGTCCTGATAATTTCATAGGAACTCAACCATTTCTTCTTTCTGTTGTGACGTTAGTAAAGCTCCAATCTTGACAATTCGTGGGTCCTCTTCGGTACTAAGATTAATTGAGTCTGTATCCTCGATGTTTGGCTGAACACCTCTCTCGTGACGTTCTACCAAGTCTTTGATTTCTTTGGGGGGGTATTCCATTTCGTCCTCAAACTCTTCTTCTATCCCCATGAGGTTGAAGTCGAGTTCGATATCGAAATCATACTCATCCTTTCAAATTCTATTTTATCTGAGTACTCATTTGATGGAGACAGATCCCTTGAAAATTCTTTTTTGGGTTTTTGGAAAATATCTATTTTTTTGTGATTTTGAAAGCTTTTTGATTTTTTTGATTTTTGAAAATTTTTTGATTTTTCTGATTTTTGAGAAATATTTGTTTTTTTGTGATTTTCTGAATACCTGAAATAAGAAGAACAATCATGCAAATTTGTTAATAAAGATAAGGAGCCCTCAAAAAAGTCTTTACCCAAGGACGAGGGCTCATTATGATCCTCAGGGAAATTGATGTCACCTAACGGTGTTTTTTTTTAGGCTTCAACAGCCTCAAGTGTCAAGGGGAATTCCTCCCAGTTGTGCAATGTTTCCCCTTCTCTGAGGGGACGGATGAGGTGAGCCAGTGATTTGTTGGATGACTTGGATGGTGGTTCGGAGATGACCATGATCTCCGATTGATTGTTATCAGATTGGGGCATAGTCCCTCCCAAACTTGGTGGGATGATGACTGATGCCCAGTCAATGCCTGATGAAAATGGTGAGTTGTTCTCTTGGTTGGTAGTGACCTCCTCTTTAGTGGATTTTAGAGCAGTCTCTGATGGACTTTCATCGGAATCCCCATTGAATAGAACATCAATGCCTTCTTCGAAGGATGATTGGGACTCTATGATTATGTCTTCTTGAATGTGCACTGGTTTGGAGTTTACCCTTTTTGACTTTTTTGCTGATGGTAGTTCTGATAAGCTGTCGGGTCTGGCATGTGATCTTGGGAAGCTAACACTGATGTGAGGGACTCAACCCAGATTCCAGATATTCAGTTCACGATTTTGCCTTCTCGCTAGTCGAAGCTCTTTTTTCTTATCATTCATTTCTGCAATATCCCTTTTCGTGGGCCTAAACCCCAGACCAAAATAGGGAGTATGCTTTCTCGCTTCGACCGGTGTAGCTCTTCTTCTTCCTCCCGGTCCCAACCCTTGCTTGGGTCGATAGCCTGTCCTTTTCATGACCCTACCGATCATCAGACTTGTTCTTGATAGCTTTGCCTTTATCTTCTCATTTCCTTTCTCGATGTGATTGACATCGCCGAATTGGTATGAATGGTAGAGTGCCTTGTCTTTCGTCATTTCTATATCAATAAATGGTACGTCCGGAGCTCTGTCAGCCGGGATAAGGTTCTCTGCCAATACTGATATCATCCTCTGCCCCATGATAAATTTGACCCTTAGGTGCAATGAGGAAGGTACAGCTCCGGCAATGTGGATCCAAGGTCTGCCTAGTAACAAGTTAAAGGTCGTTGGTATTTCCATGACTTCAAATGTCACTTCAAAGGTGCAAGGACCTATTGTGATCGGTAGGTCTACTTCTCCCAGCAATCAACCATCAAAATTAAACTCAAATTCTATCAATAAATTTAAAATTTAAAATCGAACCCAATCTAAAATCAAATTAAAACTCAAAACTTAACCAATCGAAATCCAATCAACCGATCAATTAAAAAATTAAAATCAATTTAATCAACCCATTCAAAATTTAAATTAAAAATTAAATTCAAATTAAACAATTAAAACTCAATTTAAAATCAAATTGAAAATCACCCAACCAATTAAAATATAAAAAGAAAATTAAAATCGAACGATTAACCAATCAAAAATTAAAATCAAATCAACCAACAACCAAATTTAATATCAAAATTTAAATTAAATTCTAATCGAAATGTAAAATTTAAAATCAAATACCAATTCAAATGTAATTTAAAACATAAAATTAAATTTCAAATCAAAATGTCGACTAAAATAATAAAAAAATTTGAAATCAACCAATCGAAAGTAAAATCAATTCATTAACCAATCACAACTCAACAGTAGTAAATTACCGTAGTACGAGTAGCGTGGAATCCCCCTCTCTCATTCTTTAAAAAAATAATAATAATTGTAGATACGTGGTTTTCGTTGTTAGGACGGCCACATCTACAAAAATTTGGAGTCGCCACCATTCAAATTGTAAATGGGTGTGAAAGGTCACCCGATGCATACTTTTCGAAAAATTGCCATTTCTTAGCGCTAGTGACTCACAACGGATAGCGAACTAATCAAACCTAGAGGTTCGGGCAAGCGGCTCGGTTGGAGAAAAGGGAAGGTGTTAGGCACCCTTTTCTCCTTGCCAAATGGCGGTAACCTCTACACAACTCAATCATTTTGATTTTTATAAAATATTGGGGAATAAAGTGCCACGTAGGCGTGTTTGTACCCTCGTTAGGGATTCATTTTCGGCTTGATCATAGGGTCATTTCATTGATGGAAATGACCCTTATGAGCCTTTAGCCTTGGGGTCCAATTATTAAAAAGATAAAATAAAATAGAAGAGGGGGATATTAGAAAAGGGAAGAGGAGAAGGTTAGAGAGAGAGAAGGGAGGGGGGCGTCTAGAACCCACCTTGAAGCTTCTTTCCTCTTCTTCTTTCAACTTCTCTTGAATCCTTGGTGAGTTGAGAGTGAAACTTTTCTTTTTTTTTAGAATATGTTATGAGGGATTAGTAAGAAGGAGTAGAGAGAGTGAGCCATTTTTTTTCTTAGGGAGACTTGGTGAAACTTGGCAATACTTGGTAACCCCTTTTGAAAGGAGGAAAGGGGGTATTTATAGGAGTTGAGAGGAGGTTTGGGGTATAATGGGGTGAAGAGTTGAGAGAATAGAGAATGACATGGGTATTTGAAGTGAAAGGTGTGAAATTTAAAGTGGAATGGAGGGTAAATGTGTAATGAGTGAAAATGGGTGAGGTTTAGATCCAAATGGGTTAGATCCTACCCAAATCTATTTGGATAGAGTATTTGGTGGGATGAGATAAGTGATGGTTGATAGGAGGAGTGGGGGTGTAAGAGGGTTGTTTAGAGAAGGAATCTTAGGTTGATTGATGAGGTGAGGTGTGTAGATTTAGGAGAATGGATTGTGTAAGAGGTTGTTAAATTGGTTTTTGGGAGGAGAGAGGGGATGATGCCATGTGGCAATCATGATGAGAGGGTGAGGTGATGAGATTGGTTGATTGGTTGATGGGGGTTGTTTGATTAGAGAGAGAATTATGGGTTGGCTGGTTGGTGATGAAGGGGGTATGGGTTGAGGTGATTTAATTGGAGTGTTTTAAGGAAGGTGATGGGTGTAGATGTGGTTGGTTGATGATGTGGGTGGTTGTTTGATTGAGAAGGATGATAGGTTAGGGTGTGTTGGGTATGGGTAGTGATGTGGTTGGTTGATGATGTTAGAGGATGGGGATAGGTTAGGTTAGGTTAGGGTATGGGTTGAGGTAATTTAGGAGAGAAGTGATGTGGGTTAGATGGAGTATTTAGGGAATGGTGATGGGCATGGGTGATTAAATGAGGGAGGTGAAGGGTGGTGATGACATGTGTCATCTTTTGATGTTGAGGGGTTGATTGGTTGATGTGGGTAATGGGTAATGGGTTAAGGTTATGGGTTAGGTAATGAGTTGGATATGGGTGATAGTTAATGAGCTTTTAAGTGTTGGGCTTGGGTTTAGGAGGGTTATGGGTCATTTCGACTTGGTTGGGATTTGTTTTGGGTTGGATATTTGAGGGTAGGTTTGTTTTAGGGGGTGTGGAATCAATTTTGGGTTAAGGGTAAGGTTAAAAAATTGGTTTAGGAAAGGGATTGAGGCCTTGTGGGCCTTAGGTGGGTTTAGGGTACTTGCGAATTTCGAGGCAGAGCGGTGGGTGATAGAGGAAGGGTTGGTCTCCCAAGTCTCACCTTTTTAATTTTTTAATTTTTTAATTTTTTTTTTAATTTTTCTTGAAGTTATTGATTTGATCAAAAATGCCACGTATGGCAATTTGGGCTTTTGGGCCCGTTGGAGAATTTATCGATTTTTGTGGATTTAAATGTGGAGTGACGAAGGTCGGGACGACGTGGGATGAGTCTGATCCCTGTGATGGATCCTTTAGACCATTGGATGGTCTTAGGGGCGTCGATTTAATCGAAATTGCCACATTTTAATGTTTTGGGCTTTAGATGCCCGTTGGCCTATTTTGTCAAAAATCGATGTTTTGAGTGGAGCGGGGTAGGAGAGAGATAGCCGAATCCTTTTGGTGAACCTACTAACCCATTGAGGGGTGTTAGAGGCTTGGATTTTGGCAAAAATGTCAGATTTTAATGCTTCGGGCCTTCGAGGCCCGTTAGCTAAATTTATTGGAAAATTATTATTTTTGGGCCCTTTCGAGTGAAGGCCCGTTCAAATTGGGGTGTCTACAATAATAAATAAATAAATTCAAAAAAAAAAAAAAAAAAAGAAACCATGTTTCTTCTTCTTCCCCACGTGCTCCCATGGTCTTCTTCTCCAACTCCTCCTTCTCCATCTTCTCCAACGACCCACGTTTTGGACCACCCACACAGCAGCCACGTTCTTCCCCTCCTCTTCACTCTCTCTCCCTTGATCTCTCCCATCAACCCACGTCTTCCACCCTTCTTCTTCTTCACAACAAAAACCAGCAACAATGGTATTCTCTCACATTTTTTGTTGTATAACCACCCATACAACCACCCACGTCACTCATCTTTTCAAGGTTCTCCCCTGTAAAACCTACAACATACCTTCTTCTCCGAGAGAAAAGATAAGAGAGAAAAAAAAGTGGAGTTTTTTTAGAGAAAAAAAAAGAGAAAACAAAAGGAGGTTTTTAGCAACAGCCATTAAAAGAAAAAAAAAACCAACAGCATCAAAGAGGTCTCTCTTTTTTGTTCTTCAACCAACAGCCATTCTAACCTTCGTTTCGCAGCCCCCACAACAGCCCCAAAAATCCACTTTATCATCTCCATTAGCAGCCCCCACTTACCTTGAAGTTTCAGCATCATTATCGCCTCCATTAGCAGCCCCGATCACCTTCAATTTCAGTACCGTTATCACCATCTTCAACAGCCCCAATCACCTCCCTCATCCCTTTAATCTATCCCACTTCATCTCCTTCACTACAATGCTGCCTTGGCCGTACTCCCTGTCCTCTTGAAGGCCCCAGACACCCTCTCCTCATTATTTTTCTGTCCTTAAAACCAACCACATGCTATCTTTTTTTTATGCCATTTAAACCAGCACATAGACTCACCATTTTTGCCCTTCATTAACCTCCAATTATCTCCCTTATTCTTTGTTTTATCGTAGCCCAACTTTCTCTCCTGTAGAAACGCCACAGTAAGGCCTCCAACCATCTCTTTCTCTCCTTTAGAAACGCCACAACAATACAATCTCCAGCCTTCTCTTTGTCACGCCCCATTGCCTCACTCCTCATCAATTCGTTGCAACAATAAGGTCCGTTGCAGCCTCTACGCTACCTTACTTTTTCACAGCGAATAGTCACGAGATTTGGAGATCATTCCTGAAGGAATCGACCCTTGTCATCCCCTCTTAGGTTAGTTTATTTTTTTTTTAGTTCTTATTTTTATTTTACTTTTTTACGTTTTTGCCTTAGTTGGATAAGTAGAATATTTCTTATGTATGTTTTCTGTTTTTCTCATTTATTTGTCTATTTTTTTTATAATTCTCTTTGCATATTGAAAGGTTGATAGAATATTATTTTTTATTTTTTTTTTGTTTTGCATGTTTGTTTTACGTGGATGTCTTTCTTTTCATTTTATTTGCGTATTGATAGGATTAGAATACTTTCTTAGGTAGTTTCCTATATTTTTTTTTATTAATAGGTTAAGAGAAAAAAAATTTATGCCTCTGTTTTAATTTTTTTTATTATTATTTTCGACTTTATTTTTATTTTTATTTTTATTTTTTATTTTTTATTTCTTTTATTTTTATTTTTATTTTTTATTTGAATCAATTCACCGATTATTGGGATATATGTGGCATTAATGGCAATTTCTAAGTTTTCGAAATATTAATGGATTGATTCGACCATTTTTAGATTGTTTGAATTAACTCGCATATATCAAGTTGGTGGATCGGCTCATTGGGTGTTTATATTATCAAGTAGATTCATTGATTTTTTTTAACCAATTCGCAAATATTGGAATTGATCAACTAATGAATTTTTGAATACATGAAAAATAAAAAATTGATTTTTTTAAATTCGCTAATATCAAATTGGGCTAACTCATTAATATTGGAATTGATCCACTCATGAATTTTTAATACATGACAAATTAAGAAATCGATTTTCTCAAGGAAAATCAATGAGCCAACTCGCAGATTTTCATGCGCATTGAAAACTGAAATTTCCCATGAAATTGAACAAAGAGTTAACCCACTGATTTTAGGACACGTGGCAACTCAAAATTTGTGTGTTAACCCACTGATTTTATGCACGTGATAATTTAAAAATTGAATCCTTTTGATCAATAAATGTGTGAGTTAACTCACTAATTTCGATGTACGTGACAATTAAAAAAATTTCTTCGATCAAAATTATCGAGTTGAATCACTGAGTTTGTGTACATTGAAATCTAAAGCTGAATTTTCTCACGAAATGGACGAATGAGTTGATTCATTGATTTTTTGTATGCATTGAATATTTCAAATTGAGATTTCCTATAAAATCGGGCACGTGAGTTAACTCATTGATTTTAATACACGTGATATTTCAAAAATCAAGATTTAAAATTTATGGATTCAAAAACTTACTAATTTAATGCACGTAACGGTTCAAAAATCGAATCTCTTTGATAAAATATCGTCAATGAGCCAATTCACTAATCTTATATACACGCCATTGAAAATCGATTTAATATTATTTAAAATATGATCGAATTGATCCATTAATTTTTAGTGCCATGTATGTCTCATTCAATCATGTAATTATTTTAACCGTAGGATTTGTTTAGTAAATCCGATGCAATTGATTATGATTGGACCCTAGTTTGACTTTTAGTCTTTGAATGTTGACCATAGGATATTTTTGGATCGCAGTAGAGACTGATCATCTTGATCAGGCGGGTTCGGTGCCTAACACCTTCCAAAATCCGTAACCTGACCCCTTACCCATTTCTCTGATCCACGGACCGACCCATATCCATTTGGAGTTAATTTTGGTTCCTAGACCTAAACTAGATGGCGAATCCATATTTTTTATAAATCCTCGAGATACGTAGATCGGACCCTTAATCCGCTATTTAGCGGACGGCCGCGGGGGTTGAGGCGATTTCAGATAACCGTTAACCAACCTACACACAACACAAGAATTTAAAATGCAGACATCATCCATCGGGTGTGACTCTGACATTTTACCGTTTCATACCCTTTTTCTCTTTTTTCGATTTTTAAAGTTTTCAATCTCTCAAATAAAATATCCACTTTCTGATATTCATCAACTCAATATGAGTTCATTGAATATTAAATCATTTTTCCAACTATGAAATTCATTTTTATCGATAACATTAAAAAAGTACAAAACTTAAATCAAAATGGGGTCCGAACGGTGTATAGGACCCAACTTACGGAAGTAACCCGTTGAAATATCTTACCCACGTATAATTTGTTATAAAATACAATTAAACATATCAAATATGCAAGTTCTGACTGGAATTTGAAATAACCAATTGAATTCTATATTTTTGGAAACTCACCACAAATTTTTTAATAAAATCATAAATGCAATTTTCACAATCTACGATTACTAATAGAAATTGAAAGTTCCTTACAATCTCTATGCGAAAGAATTGAAACACGTACGTGAAAATCAAGAAGATCGGCATGAAAATTGAGGAGATTCAAACTTCAAGGTGGCTGATTTATGAGTTTGACCCGGTGATTTCAAAGATCTCGACGTCATCATCTTTTCTTCCTTCCGTGGCAGAAGACGGTTTGATCCCGAAACGAATGAAATCCAAGGTCAAAGTTTCAAAATCCCCGTATATAAATAAAGCTGATTTTTTACGATACGGGGTGAAAAATAAAGTGAAACGAAAAAAGATTTGGTGGATTTTATAGAGAACGAGGCTGCAGACGTTTCTCTCTTCTGCGTCGATCGTCGACGGCGAGCCATTTGTCGTGAATTTGAGATTGAAGTTCGGTAAGAAAAACAAAAATATAGTTCAAATGTCGCAACTTTGATTGGGGAAGATAATGAATATAAATTAAAAAGATAAAAAGAAAATTATTTATATAAATTTTGGGACGAAATTGGTATTTCACTTATTGTTTCGTTTAACAATAACTTAACCATCCGAACTCCAAAACTGATAAATGAATATTCTATTTTATCTAATTTTTCATTCCGGATCTAATGGTATGGTCAATTTCTACAAAAAAAAAAATTTGTAACAAAAATTTACATTTTTGACCTAAGATGACCCCTAAAATTGAAATCATTTTCATTTTTTTACGATAATTCAACTTTCTGTGCTCCAAAAATGACAAATAAATAATCCATGTCCAATAATTTTTCGTTACAAATCCAATGGTGTAATCGAATCTTAATAATTCTTGCTCTAACAAAAAGTCACTATTTTAGCCTAGTCCGACTCGTAATCGAGTTTTTGCAACTTTCGGACTCGCATTTGAGCGTGCTTACATGCTAAAATATGTTTTTCAATCATTTTGAATCCAATGGTAAGGTTAGATTCCATTAAAAATGATCAAAAACATCCTAAAGTTTTATCCCTAAGTCCCACTTTCAAGATTTTCTCAAAATTCTATTATTTATTTCCTCGAGATACAAATTAAAAACTTGGGTTTTACATTCTCCCCCCTTAATAAAAATTTCAACCTCGAAATTAAAATCATACCTTATCGAGTTTTGTCGCGACTCCACTAACACGACATGTATAATAAACAACACCTATTTTCGATTACCTTCTATTCTTAGTCCCAAGCCAATCTCATTTATAACTTGTAAACTTGTGTCTCCCATATTCTGTCAACCCAACACATTCATTAATTAAATACTCTAATTCAAACTCATACTCCAACTAATCCATTATTTGTTTAATCCTAAGATAACAATTACCTCACATTATATCAATTTTCCACCAATATCAATCAACAACAATCCTTTCACATCTTCTCTATTCTTTATCTTTACTTCTTTCACCAATTACACCATCTATTATGTTTTACTCATACTTGGTATGAATATTACTCCTCAATGCATAGTCTTACAGCAAACACACCACTATCTTTATATTCAATTCAATATTACATTTTCTACTTATTGTGATATTTCCTCAAAACCTTCGTCATAACCTTTATATTTTAAAATCTTACTCGAGAGGATAAATCCTACATCTCATCAACTCTAATTCAAGATATATATGTACTTCCCAGTTTAACTTACATCAACCAACCTACACTTCTCCTTTAAACACATCTAATAAATTGTCTTACAAATTAACCACATGTGAAGGATTTGACAAATACTTCTTCAACATGGACATGTGGAATACATTGCAGGCTTACTCGAGTTGCGATGAAAGAATCATTCTGCAAAACACACACTTTTTTTACTCTACCCCCAAAATTATAACTTCTACTAATTACTACTTAAATATCATTGTAATATCGATTAAACCTTATTCATTTAACTTTATCTTGCCCACATCACATATATTTTAACTTGCTACATAGTTAAATCACTAGCCTTACAAATCGCACTCGTCTTCTCACACTTTACAACTATTCTAACACCTATGTTTTGCAAGTTCTTAAATGATCTTCTAAAAATCTCATTCTTTCTTCGCAAGGCCTCCCAATGGTATAGATAATTTCATTATTCAATCCGTGTCAGTAGTTTCTAGCTCTAACAAATGTGAAAACTCTCAGCAGAATTATATGATCTAGAGGAATCAATGTTGAGTATAACTCCACTTTTTAATATTATAATTAAAAATCGTACCTTCCAAAACTTCGTTTGAAACAGGTTCTTTCTCCTGACCACAACCCTTGCTTGCGATTGTGATAGAATGCACTATTTCCTGATATGTCCTAATTGACTACACGCGTAACATGTCAACGATCTAGTCTTTGTAGATTTCTATGGAGTAGGCAGTTGGTAAACTAGAGCTTGCATGCTTTGAACCTACCTTGTCAGTTCCTTTGGTCCTATTGACATCATTAGAGCTCCATTGCTCTATAACTCAGTGATGGGGAACTTTATAACTTGATAGAGAAAAAGTTCTATATTATGGATATACTGATCTGGAGGAGATTGGCCTCGAATACATCGGCCTCTTATCCGAATTTGATATGGGAAGAAAAGAAATCTAAGGTCAACTAATTTTCCTCCTGGAGGTCTGTAACTCTATCTCTTCCTATTCTATCATTTAAGCTCGATTTACCATATCTCTATAAGTGGTAGTCTCAATCATTGACCTCCTGGTCCTTAAGTAGGTTATAGTCCTCTAAAGAATCTATGGGCCTTCTGCAGATCTATCAAGATAAGCTCGGGCGCATATCGTGACAACCTAGTAAGCATCATACCATAGTCTATAATTGATAGATTTTCCTGCACTAACCTCAAAAACTCCTAGTGCTTGATTTCTCGAGCAGTCTCGGATATAAATCTATCCTCTCGAAGTCTACCCACTCAAATGATCCATTTCCCAATACATTTTTCTCAAAACGTTACTAATGACTGGCATCCCCATCCAACTGGAATGTATTCATCGCCACCCACTGATCTCTCGAGCACTACATGGCATACAAAATCTCCCAGGTCTTCAAAGCACACTCATTGACCTCAACTGGATCGAAAAAAACCTCCAAATCTCGGTAGACGTAATCGTTGAAAATTAAACAATCACATCACTGGATTTACCTGTCCTTTGGGTTGGAGAATTCTCTCATTCTTCAAAGGTATGACCTGTAGTAGTGGTCCCTAAGGTATAGTATTTGCCTCTTGTGAAGAAATCCAGCGCTTTCTCAATTCTTGGAATTAGTGGTACACCTTGCAATTGTGGTAAGTTTTGTACCATTTCCCACTTCCGATCGCTAGTCTTGTCTGTTCAGGATGGCATGAGTACGTTATCAACTTTATTAAAATCTGGTGGCCTTATTATTCTTTGAATTGGTTTGTTTAGCATCTTTTTGAGTCACACATCCTTAATCGATTAACTTCGACCAGAACATTGCTCACCTTTATGTCCCAATTTTCCATACTCATCATATATCACAACTCTTTCTTTCTACTGATTTAGTAGTATATGTTGTTGTTTCTTATAAAATTTTTTCATCCATTGAGTTGGTATGCCTATCATCTCGCTCCTCAAGTATGATATTTTTCCTATGAATTTGTTAGTTTCGTAATTGATTGTCTCTTATTAGATATTTCTTGCCTTTCTTCAAAGTGGTGGTGGTTGTATTATTCATATTTTCTCTTTGAACTTGACATAAGACTCAACCATCTATCCCATAAATGCCATTAAATGTATTATCAGGTCAGTGGTCTGATCCAGAATCTGTCTAGTCTCTATTGTGTTTCGGCCTCTACCTCGTCCACTCCTCTCGCTTGTGTTTATCCGTAACAAAGCACTTATTAGAACAAGGCCAAAATCGTTTTTACATAACTATGAATTACTACCGTAGCTTGGAACTTAGTAATGGACTTCATTTCAATTACTAACAGAACAAACTTAGAATCCTATCCTAAGCTTATTAAGCTTTATAGACTTCTAGACACGGAAGAACTCGTAATTCCAATACGGAACTACTAATGAGCTCGAATACCGAATTCCTAATGACACTCTATAATTATCACTCTAATATCTATGGTATCAGCCAACTCCTATAAACATAGCATATCTGTATCCCATACGGATCTAATGTTATGCTCTAATACCATCTGTGGCGCCCCACCAAACGCTAACACAAATCCCATGTCAGATCTCGAGGTACTAGGTGGTACCTTGAAATTTTAGCATGGTCTCCTCTGTTTATGTTAGCATTCCAAGGCGTTCAACCTATACCTGATAAACGATATACAATCCTGCATATATTCATATAAAATAGAATGCTAGCGGAAGCTTATATACATCTAATAACGTACGATAGATCAGAGTACGAAAAAAGAAATTTATACACGGGATTATACAAAAATTTCTCATTCTAATAGAAGTCCTAATGCTCAGAAAAACATCTATAATACTCCTGGACAAATCGACACTACGAGGGGGTGTAGCCCCAAAACTTACTAGGTGACGAATTCTGGTTGTCTATCTGATCCACTAGATGATCCTCACTCGTGCTCTATACCTGCCTCGCCAAGCTTTGAATCTGAAATTAAAAAAATGGATAAGGAAAGGGTAAGTAAATATGGTTATGCAGTAAGAAAGCAAACTATTTCTACCAATAACCTCTCCTAACATGAACAAATAAACATACTGAATCATTTTAAAATATGCAAAGTTTTACAGAAGAAACTACGATTAACTGGTACATATAGCCAGGGATGAGTAACTAAACATTTTAAAACTCACATTACATCGATCATCATTACTCACTATAATATTTTCTTTTTATACAATTATTATTGATCAAATGGAAACATTAAACATGTATTTCGTTTTATATTTCAAAATAAGATAACAGATATATTATACACAATGGTGGAGTACTGGAATTAGAGTATTGGGATTCACGACTAGATAGCTCCTAGTTGGAACATGATATTTCATAATAAAGTAGTAGTTCCTAATTTTGTGGTTGGTCGTTGTTTACCACAATTGTGGGACCATTTATCCGGTTCAGGCTTACCGTTTGACGTGAAAGTAAGCAATAGGTCACTTTTCGATGTGTCAGAACATTGGACTACTATACATTGTTAGTGATCACTGACTAATCATCTTCGTCTATGCTGAAAACGCCATCGATCCGTGACGTGCGCGGATTCACTTTTGATTTTTGAGGTTTGGGAGTCGCCACCTAGTTTAATACGGTCTAGGAACCGAAAATTGACTCTAAAAGGTAAATAACACTAATCTACGAAAGAAAATATAAGTCCGGGGATCACGTTACGGGGTCGAAAGGTGTTAGGCACCAACCCCTCCCAGCAAACGCCAGTCTCTACTAATTCCCAAAAATGATTACATTGCACAATTGACAAAAAATACTATAAATAATAATAATAAAAAAGAAAATTACCTCACGGATTACGATGATTCACTCAGTATTGGCGGAGAAATCCTCGTATATATTTTCTTGTTATTCGCCTGTCACCAGATCTAATTTCGGATCTCCAAATTGAGGTATCTTCTTTTTAGATCTATGAGTTTTCTGATTTTTTTTTTATGGATTTCAAGGTGTTTAAGAAGGATTTTTGGGTATTTTTTGAGCTAAAGTTGGAGTATGGATACTAGGTAAGGAGTTAGGGCTTCAAAATTAGGGTTTTTGAAAGGTTGGGGAGGCTCCTTGACCTACATTTTCTAGGATTTTCTCTTTTAATACAAAAATAGGTTGTAGAGACCCTTATTTATAGATTTTTTTAAAAACTTTTTAGATAGAGTTAGAGTTAGATTATGTTTTTTTTAGATAGGTTTTTAGTTTAATTAGAATTTTTTTAGATAGTTTCTGAGTTTATTTAGAATTCTTTTAGGTAGTTTCTGAGTTTAATTAGAATTCTTAGATTGATTAGGATTTTGACTTAAGACTTACTTAATTAACTAGAATTTAGGATTTTGACTTAAGTCTTACTTGATTGACTTGATTTTATGATTTTGACTTAAGTCTTACTTAATTGACTAGATTTTAGGATTTTGACCTAAGTCTTACTTGATTGACTTGACTTAAAAAAAAATTAATTTTAATTAGGATTTCACTTTACATTAATTAATGTTTTAATTATTAATTTTAGAATTTTAAATTGTTAAAATTGTAAAATTATCGTTTTGCCCTCGGAGAGGACTTTTTGCGTTTTAAGTCATTTTTCAATATTCCAGGATATTTTGGAATCGATTTTTTGTAAGAAATTCAATGGGAATATTGATTAGTGTCATTTATGAAATTTTTTGTGCGAAAAGGTCGTGAATTTTATGAGGGGCATTTTCGTAATTTTGTTTGATTTTGTGAAAATTGGTAAAATGATTTATTTGATTTCGATTTGTTGTTTTATGTGTTTGAAAGGATTTTCCTAAGCGTACTATAGGCTCTAGGGATGTTTTAATGTTAGGGGTATTTTGGTAATTTGATGTTTTTTTAGTGATTTTTAACGTGAAGCTTCTTTTTGTTTGCAAGATGATGATTTCTATATTTTTGGAATCATGTTTTCTTATCGTAGCGTGGTCTCTACAGTTTTGTTAGTTCGAGATACCTCATCCGAATTTCTGAAACACATTTGGTAACCAAATAGAACCTTGAAATAAACATCCATCATTAGGAACCGTTGCAATCGGGTTGACGAGTTTATTAACCAGATGAGTGCAAAAATGGGGTATCTACAGATGCCCCTCTTTGGCAGAGTGTTGAAGCAAACTAGATAGCAAATCTATTTTGGTAGATAGTGTGATATCTGAATTCAAAACTAGTGACAGTTCATTTTCCAGCCTCATTTAGCAATTCGTCGGGGCGTTTGGATCCTTGAGGGTAAAACTCTCCCCAAACTAAAAAATTGTCAGGTCCTCGAGCGTGAGCTCTCACTGGTAGTGTCAGATCCTTGAATTTTAGAAAATTATCCTTGACTAAATGAACAAATGTGCACGTGTGTGTTTGAAATAAATCTCATGTGGTCTGAGTAAAGTCTGAGCCTAAACTGAGGATAAACTGAGCATAATGTGAGCACAAGTTGAATGTCTTACTCTACCTACCCTGGGTGAAAGAGTAATGAACAATTTTTTTGGGAGTCCTACTCTACCTATTCGGGGTGAAAGAGTAATGCACTAATTTTTTTTTAAGTTCTACTCTGCCTACTCAGAATGAAAGAGTAATGAAATAAGCTTTTTGGGAGTCCTACTATACCTACCCAGGGTGAAAGAGTAATGAATTAATTTTTTTGGGAAGTTATACTCTACCTACTCGGAGTGAAAGAGTAATGAACTAATTTTTTTGGGAGTCCTATACCTGCCTAGGGTGAAAGAGTAATGAACTATTTATTTTTGGAAGGTCTACTCTACCTGATCGGGGTGAAAGAGTAATGAACTAATTTTTTTTTTTTTGGAAGTTCTACTCTACCTACTCGGAGTGAAAGAGTAATGAACCAAGCTTTTTGGGAGTCCTACTCTACCTGCCTAGGGTGAAAAAGTAATGAACTAATTTTTTTGGGAAGTTCTACTCTACCTACTCGGAGTAAAAGAGTAATGAAGTAATTTTTTGGGAGTCCTACTCTACCTGTCCAGGATGAAAGAGTAATGAACTAATTTTTTGGGATGTTCTACTCTACCTATTCGGAGTGAAAGAATAATGAACTAATTTTTTGGGAATAAATGGGGGATTTACACCGCATTTGATTTTTTCTTAAATAAAAAATTGGATTTATGAAGGTCCGGTAAACATTTTAACTCTCTTTGAATCTTAGGAGTTTTCAAAATTACTTTCAAGAGTACCTTTAATTCAAAGTTAACCTTATTTTTTGGGGTTGAAATTGACCAGGCTTCATAACCAAAATGCCCCTAGTTTGACAGGGAACATTGCATTGGGGATAATTGAACATAATTTGAAAACGAATGCCCTTAGTGTAAGGGGGGAAACTGTACTCTTTAGAAAAAGGAAGGGCCCTTGTTATGAAAGTTTGAAATCCTTGATTATCGCAAGCGCAATAAAGGTTTAACTTTTAATTTTAACTTTTTATATTGAAAATTTTGAGTTAGGCTCAAATAAATTGGAACAAAATATTTCTTTCTGAAATTCATCATAGAATTTATTTTTTATCCCCGTCGGTTCGCTTAGGGAACTGAAACTCTTCAGATCAATCATAGATGAGATACTTGTATCCACTGAATCTATATTTGGTTTAAACTGGGTATTGAAACTTGATCATTCGGACTTCTGATGTTTCGGCTCGGATCGCCTTTTCAACTTCTCAACTCAACGGAGATTTTCTTTTATTTTTTGGTTACTCTAAGTTTTACCTAGATTTCCTTTTCAGGTTTTCAATCTAGCAAGCAGGCTCTAACTTTTGCCTAGATCGCCTTTTTAGGTTTTCGATCTACCGAGCTTACAATTTTTCTTTTTTCTTTGCTCTGATTGTTGTCAATGTCGTCCTTTCATATTGCGAGCTTGCCCTAATTTTTGCCTAAGTTGCCCTTTTGGGTTTTTAACCTAGCAGGCTTCATTTTTCTTTTTCTCCCATTTTGAACTTCTGGAGTTACTATTTGATCATGTTTTGCTACCTTCCTTGACTTTTTCGCACAATACTTAGGAGGACTTTTATGGGTAGGTTTAGGACTGGGCATAAAAAGAAAAGAATTTTGAGGCTTAAAAACCCAAATGCCCCTTGTATAGCATTTTCTTTTAAATTATTTTCTTTTTCATTTAATTTTCTTCCCCACTTTGGCAATATTTCTTTTTTTGGAATTTTTTTAAGGGAATCTATTTTTTCATTTTGATGTGGTCGAGCCTGAAGTAACTTCTCAGGTTGCCTACGTACCCCAGAATTTTAGGATCAGACCAAAACGTAGTTCGAATTTTTCCCTCCCCTGATTAGGTGATCGGGCTGAGAAAGAAAAAGGTATATTTTTTTTTTTAAATTTGCAAAGGACTGAGAAAGGAGATATTGAACTAGGTACCAGGAAAATTGATTTGACCAAAGATGACCTTCTTAAATGTAGTACCGCTTGATCTGGTCAAGGTTGGTTGGTTCTAGTAGTTCAATTCTATCATGATCTTGAAGTCTGACGGCTTTTCCAAGAATATTTTCTTTGATGATGAACGGACCTCCCCAATTAGGTTTGAACTTCTCTCTGGGGTCAAAGATAGGTGTCCTATTCTCCTTGAGTACTAAATCCCCGACTTGTAAGTGATGGGCCTTGATCTTTTTGTCAAATGTGAGAATGACTCTTCTTTAATAAGTTTGCACGTGGCATAGAACTCTAAGTTATTTTCTTCAATTAAATTTAGTTCTTCGTACCCATGACGGACCCAATCTACCTCTAGCAATTAACTTTCCAACAAGACCCAGGATTTCCATTTTAACTGGCAAGACTGCTTCCATATCATATACTAGAAAGTAAGGAATAGCTCCAGTGGAAGATTGCATTGAAGTATGATGTGCCCCTAGTGTGAATGGTAACTTTTCTAACTAATCCCAGTGTGATTGACATATTTTCTTAATGATTGTTTTGAGATATTTTATTGGCTGCTTCAACCTTTCCATTAGTCTGAGAACGTAGGGGGATGATTTGTGATGTCGGATCGTGAACTTTAAACATAAAGTAATGACCTAAGCTTTGATGTACGACCTATTATCAGAAATCAATACCACTTCAACTGTTTCATTAATCTGAGAATGATAATCTATTCTGGGACCTCTACTGTAGCTACGTGCTTTCCATCATTACGATGACCACGTGTACTACGATTTGGAGTCGCTACCATTCAAATTGTAAATGGGTGTGAATGGTCACCTGAGGTACATTTTTCAAAAGATGGTATTTTTGGCATTTTAGTGACTCACAATGGATAAGGGGTGGTCAAACCTTGAGATTCGGGTAAGCGGCTCGGTTGGAGAAAAGGGAAGGTGTTAGGCACCCCTTTCTCCCCGCCACGTGGCGGTAACCTCAAATAACTCGGTCATTTTGGTTTTTAAAAGAAAGTGAAAAGTGTGCCACGTGGGTGCATTTGTTCCCTAAGTAGGGATTTAATTTCGGCTTGATCATAGGGTCATTTCATTGATGGAAATGACCCTTATGAACCTTTAGCCTTGGGGTCCAATCATTACAAAGGTAAAATAAAATAGAAGAGGGGGATGTTAGAAGAGGGAAGAAAAGAAGGTTAGAGAGAGAGGGGAAGGGGAAGTCTTGAACCCACCTTGTAGCTTTCAAGTTCTTCTTTTCTTCTTTTTCTTCTTCTTCCTTTAACTTCTCTTGAGTCCTTGGTGAGTTGAGAATGAAACTTTTCTTTTTTTAGAATATGTTATGAGTGATTAGTAAGAAAGAGTAGAGAGACTATGTTTTTTTTTAGGGAGACTTGGTAACCACTTTTGGGATGAGAGAGGAGGTATTTATAGATGTTTGGAGGAGGTTTGGGGGTATAATGGGGTGAAGAGTTGAGAGAATAGAGAATGGCATGATTTTTAGAAGATGAGAGTGTGAAATTTGGAGTGAATTTAGGGATAGATGTGTAATGAGTGAAAATGGGTGAGGTTTAGATCCAAATGGGTTTGATCCTACCCAAATCCATTTGTGTAGAGTGTTTGGTGGGATGAGGTGAGTGATGGTTGATGGGAAGAGTGAGGTGTAAGAGAGTTATTTAGAGAAGAAGTGTTAGGTTGGTTGATGAGGTGAGGTGTGTAGATTTTGGAGAATAGGTTGTGTAAGAGGTTGTTAAATTGATTTTTGGGAGGAGAGAGGGGATGATGCCATGTGGCATTTGTGATGAGAGGATGAGGTGATGAGATTGGTTGATTGGTTGATGGTGGTTGTTTGATTAGAGAGAAGGGTGTGGGTTAGTTGGTTGATGATGAGGGAGGTATGGGTTGAGATGATTTTGTGGGAGTGTTTTAAGGAAAATGATGGGTGTAGATATGGGTTGTGATGTGGGTGGTTGTTGATGTTAGAGAGTGATGGTGTGTTAGGGTATGTTGAGTATGGGTTGTGATGTTGGTGGTTAGAGAATAAGGATAGGTATGGGTTGAGGTGATTTTGGAGAGAGATGATGTTTAGATGAGTTGTTTAGAGAATGGTGATGGGGGTGGGTGATTAGATGAGGGAGGTGACGGGTGGTGATGACATGTGTCATCTTTTGATGTTGAGGGGTTGATTGGTTGATGTGGGTAATGGGTAATGTGTTAAGGTTATGGGTTAGGTAATGAGTTGGATATGGGTAATAGCTAGTGGGCTTTTAAGTGTATTGGGCTTGGGTTTAGGAGGGTTGTGGGTTGTTTTGGATTGGGTAGGGCTTATCTCGGATTGGGTTTTGAGAAGGGAGGTTGGTTTTTGGGCTTAGATTAATTTTGGGTTAATGGGTAAGGTAGAAAATGAATTTAGAAAGAGTTGAGTGCTTGTGGGCCCTAGATGGGTTTAGGGTATTTGCGGATTTCGAGGTAGAGTGGTGGATGATAGATGAAGGACAGGTTTCCCAAGTCTCACTTTTTTAATATTTCAAAAAAAAATTTTGTACTTTTCTTGAGGTTATTGTTTTGATCAAAAACGCCACGTGTTTGGCGATTTGGGCCTTTTGAGCCCGTTGGAGAATTTATCGATTTTTGGATGTAAGCATGGAGCGGTGATGTTGGACATATATGGGATGAGTCCGATCCTTTTGATGGATTCTTTAGACCATTGGGTGGTCTTAGGAGCATTGATTCAATCGAAATTGCCACTTCTTAATGTTTTGGGCCTTAGAGGCCCGTTGGCCTATTTTGTCGAAAATCGATGTTTTGAGTGGAGCAGGATAGAAGGGAGATAGCCGAATCCTTTTGGTGGACCTACTAACCCATTGAAAGGTTTTAGAGGCTTGGATTTTGGCAAAAATGTCAGATTTTAATGCTTCGGGCCTTGAAGGCCCGTTGACCAAATTTATTGAAAAATTATTATTTTTGGGTCCTTTCGAGTGAGGGCCCGTTCAAATTGGGGTGTCTAAAGCTGCCCTTCTTTGCAGGAATTGCGTGCAAAGAATTGCAAAGAATAAACCAAACCCCTATTTGTACGGGCCAGCCGAAATTTTGCAAAACACGACTTCGAATTACCGATTGAATTGATGACTTTTGTAAAAAATGGTTTCTCAAGCACGGGGTCTAACAGAGTTACCTTATTGATTCCTTGGCCTCGATGGCCCGGAGCTCGTGTGAGACCTTGGATTTGATGAAGATTTAGTGATTTTTGAAATTTAGAAATTTCTTAATCGTGTTTTAACAAATCGAAATTGAGTGCAACTCAAAAGATTTTTGAAATTTTTGATTTGATATTTTTTTTTTTTACCGACCCGTGCTTGAGGCACGGATGACATTTAGAACAATTTAACCCGTATTCAAAACACTGATGGCTTTATTCTTATCTCATCCGTGTCTGAGGCATGGACGGATCTAATGAAGCTCTCTTCATCCGTGTCGGTGATACGGATAGATCAAATTTTGCTTCATCCGTACTGGTAACACGGACCAGTATGAATCTAAACGTTTCAAAACCTGCGCGCCCTTTCATTTTCGATTTCTTTCGATTTTTCTTCCTTTCTTCCTTCTTTCTGGTGATTTCTCTCCCTTCTCTTCGTCTCCTTCTTGCTCCTTCTTGGTTTGATCACTTGGCTTGGTCGTTAGGATTACTCGGAGCGCACGTGTGGTCTTTGGGTGCTTGAGAGGGACTTAAAACTTTTTGGGAAGCTTCTTGGGCGAGTTACGCGTTAGAGGTGAGTTTTGTTTTATTCTTTCTTTTCTTGTTTTCATTTGCCATATGAGAATGATAATGAACACCTTGATTTTTACCGATCACAGACTCTTCCCTTGTCATTTTTGTTGCCTTCATTTGGACTTCTTTATATCGTGATGATTCCCCGAATGTCTGAGACGAGTCATGCTTGCCTTTTTTAAATGCCTTCATGTTTTGAGAACAGTGTATATTATCTTTCGTTGTCACTTGTCGTCTCCTTATCTTGCTTGCCTTATTTCAATTGCTATTGTATTATGTGTTTGGCCTTGAATGCATAGTGGTGGTGGGCTTGTGTAGTTTGGAAGTGATGATGGTTGAGGGTGAATCATGTAGGGATGATGGTTGAGGGCGACTTATGTTGGGGTTGGTGAGTTTGATTTACGGCTTGTTTAGTAGGGTTGAAGTTGGGGCTATTTAGGGTGGTACATGGGGACCCGGGTGGTTTGTTTGAGGGATCGTTTAGTGAAGAAGTGATGGTATAGATGGGTTAAAGGGGTACTTTGGAAATTACTTTTGGGCGGGAAGAGATGTAGTTTAAAGGTCGTTTTGGGGTTGGTATAAGACCTGTTGGCTTTGGGCTGTTTCGAAACTTTTCGAACAAATCAGATCCTTTCTTCTTTCCTTTTTTTTTTTTATTTTTTTTTATTTGATCGTGTTTGTTTTTCCTTTCACGTTTCTCATCTCTATTTAAAGTATGAATATTTCGTTTTGCTTTGAGAACCCATGTTCGCTTGCTTTCTAATGCTCTCTTGATAGGGTTGTGACAATCCATGGGTACGAATGGGTATGGTTTTGGGTTTAAACTGGGTTTGGCTAGGTTTGGCTAGGTCAAAATGGGTTAACCGGGTTGACTAGGTTTTGATTGGCTTTGATTAGGTTGACTGGGTTTAAACTGGTTTGATTTGGTTTGGGGTTAGACTGGGTTGAATTGACTTCGATTGATCGAGTTGACTAGGTTTGGATAGGGTTGGATTGGCTTGAGTTGACTGGGTATGACTCGGGTTGACCAAGTTTGACTTAGATGGACTGGGATCGATCGAATCCATTGGGTTTGGTTAGACTTTAACTGGGATTGGCCAGATCAGCCGGGTATGATTCCGATTAGACTAGGTTGGTTTGACTCAGATTTGACTGGGTTTAACTGGGTTGACTGAGTAGACTAGGTTTTGACTGGATTGTCCGACTTAGACGGATTGGTTTGACTGAGTTGACTGGGTTTGGATTGATTGTGTTAACTTGGTCTAAGGCTGAATTGGGTTGACTAGGTTTTGGTTGGACTTTGAGTTGATTGGGATTGGATTGGTTTTGACTGGATTTAAGGGTTGACTTGATCTTGGGTTGACTGAATTTGACTGAGTTGGACATGTTCACTGAGTTGAGTAGGGTTGGATCGGTTTTGGGTGAGTTGGTCGAGTTGACTGGGTTTTAGGTTGAGTTGACCTAGGTTTGACTTTGGTTGGATGGGTTTGACTTAGACGGATTGGTTGACTAAGTTGGGTTGGTTTGACTCAACTGGGTTAGTTTTGGCTTAGGTTGGCCAGGTTTAGTGGGTTAGCTAGGTAGGACACTGATTGACTGGGTTTAAGTTGGTTTGACTCGGTTTGGTTAGGTTTAACCTAGGCAGTTTCATCGAGATACGTGATCATAGGATTTTTGCGTTGTTGATTGATCACATGGCGACTTGCAGATGGGTAGAGAGCGGAGGAGTCGAGTAGTGCATCAGTCATCCGATGAGGAGGAGGAGGCGAGGCCCCGGACTGGGGCTCGCTTTGCATTGGGGTCCGATGTGGCCACAGAGTATGGTTGGCCGAGACAGCCTTCACGTAAGCCCGATTCAGCGTCGGTAGCTGGTTCTTCGTCCGGCAGCAGGACAGATGAGGCCAGTTCTTCTCACAGTGGTCCAGTTGAGGATCTACCGAGCGGTAGTGGTGGTAGAGGTCGACGCAGTGGCCGAGGTCGGGCGGATAGGGCCGTAGGTGCCGGTAGAGTCGGCAAAGAGGTTCCCAGGGTTGAGATCCCTGCAGAGGAGAGTGAGAGAGTACTAGATACCACTCTTTTCCGTGGATTAGGGAGGCATGTCTCCATGTTAGTTCGTTTGGACATTCCTACCCCCTATCCTTCAGCCAGCTTCAGGGGTAGGTGGAGTGTTTTTCTTTCTACTGCCGCCCTATTCTCGGATGATATTCGGACGTAGTTCGCCACTGTGGGCTTTGGCACTTTCTTGTAGATACCATCTTTCAAGGCAGATTGACCCTTGTTCTTGGCCATGGTAGAGAGGTGGTTTCCGGCGACTCATTCTTTCCACCTGCCTGAGGTGGAGATAAGCATCAGGCCTTCGGATTTTGTCGCCATTACTGGCATTGCTATGGACGGAGAGCCTTTACCTTTGACCATGCTGACGGTGCAGGAGGTGGGGGATTTGTTGGGCATTACTAGAGTCCCTGCCTCCATGGTAGGGAAGCAGGAGAGGATCAGTACGGAGGTGCTAATGGGCTTGTTGTTGATCGAGGGGGAGGATGGGGCTCCGCTCAACTATAGAGAGAGATCAGCCCGTTTTGGAGACAGAGATTTTGACACCACTTTCCGCATCTGCTTCCTTCTCCTCAATGGTAGTTGCTTCTTTTTGGAGGATGAATCTTCCGTTTCTACCACCTTTCTCTCTGTCATGCGTGACATCGACCACATTGGCGATTTTGATTGGGGGAGCCTTATATATGGTACTATATTGGCTGGGCTTGATCGAGTAGTGGCGGGCATTACTGTGCCTCGTGGAGCTGGCATCTCCACTCGATTCTTCTGACATTTTATCGAGGTAGACTAGATCCTAATTTTATTTCTCTGTCTGATTCTCTTTCTACTTCCTGTTTTCTCATCTGATGCCTCATCCTCTCTTTCAGATCTTCGTTCACGTCTACTTTCCCTTTTATCTGTCCACCCATCGTCATCCTGGCGAGGGTTACCCATTGGGGGAGTTTTGGGCCACCAGAGATGCTCGGGCTATTAGGAGCAGCCCTAGGAGTGCCAGAGCCCACATTGATCGGTGCCGGCATCGAGATGTGAGTAATCTACCATTTTCCTTTCTATTTGACCTTGGCGCTATCCATGTCTGTTATCTGACTATCTCTTTTGCAGATATTTTCCATTACTTTGCGAGACCTCCCCCGCACTGTCAGCGGGAGGCAGGAGGTGAGGAACGCCTATCGGCGTAACACCAGGCGACAGCGCTACCCCTACTTCATTGGAGAGCAGCGATACACATTTTACCTGGGGGACCGTCTGTTTTTCCAGCATGACGGGAGTCTTCGTATTCCTGTCGCTCCACGTGAGCCCATCTCGGGGGTTATGATGGTAGAGGAGTATCTCGCTCAGGCGATGGGTGTAGATGCGACTGGACGGGTGAGGGCCGGTGATTTCCAGGCTTGGTTCCGAGAGGCGTCCATTGGGTGTCTCATGCCTGCAGTCACTGCTCGTGCTGGGATCACAGAGATCGAAGGGGTACTGATACATGAGCATGCCGTTACGGTACGTTCGCTGTCATTGTCTTCTTTCTTTTGGAATTTTCTGCTTTTTACCGTTCTCACTTGGTCGATTTTCTTATTTTTAGGCTGATGATCTTCGTCTCCTTCGGGAGGGGTATGACGTGATCGAGGCTCAGGCGGCGAGGACCGTGGAGATGGAGAACATATGGAGGGCCTCTAGGGCGGAGGTGGAGGAGCAGGCTGCTCGTCTTGAGGAGCAGGAGGCTCGTATCGAGGCCCAAGTAGTTCGCATCCAGGAGCTAGAGCTGGAGGCAGCCTTGCGAAAGTCTCGTTTCCAGGCTGAGATGGTATGTCATTTATTTGCTTCTTTTTCTTAATCCTGTATAGACTGTAGCATATCTTTTATCTGTTCTGATCGGTTTTCTCATGATTCTCTCAGGATTATTATCGCCGCCGGGACGGAGCGAGTACCTCTGCGCGTCCTCCGACACCTCCTAGGGTAAGCATTTTCATTTTAGTTGTTCATTTCTCTTCCTATGCTGTATGTATATACCTGTCGTTTGTTCGATATGCTTCGTTTCTCTTCTTTTCAGGTTTCTCCCTCTACTGGCCCTGCGGTTCCCGGTGCTGATCTCGCGGGTACTACGGAGCAGGATGCTGCCCTGGACGCTGAGCTTTTCTTCAAGGATTCGGAGGGACGGTTGCGGATGCACGGCCTACCTTCTTCCGGGGTGTCCGGCTCGAGTGCAGTGGCTGGATCTTCTTCTGGAACTATCCCAGAGACTCAGAGTGCTCGGGACGATGCTCCCCCCTCTGTCTGACTTTGTTTTTATGTACCTTGCAAAACATTAGATGTTTCTATATTAGACTTTCAGATATTGTATGTAGATATTACAATTTTGGTATATATATGCATTTGTGCTCAGTGTTCCTTGTATTTGTTGCATTGTCATGACTACATGTGCAATTCATTCGAACTTCTTGGGTGAGATATTGCTCATTGGGGTTTTTGAGTCCTCTTGAATATTGATGAGCTTACAGTTGGGTAAAGGGTGCGATTAGGATCCAAATGACCTTTAAATGTGTTCTTAAGTGATAGGCGTTATTTAAGTGAGTAGGGTGGTCCTTCGAGGTCTGATTTGGCCTGATATGATCTTGACGAGTTCCTACGTGCCCGATATATATCTTGAGAGTTTTTGAGAGTTTTGAACATGTTTATCGAGCATGTAGGAATTTCCATCGTTTTTATGTGATTGAGCCCTGAGATAATCATTATGTAATCCAGAATTATCAGCATTTCAAATGGCTCGGGGCCCAAGGCTGAAGAATGTTCTGGTCTGTGTTCTCAGCACGGATGGGCTTTTTCAATTTTCATCCGTTCTAGGAGCACGGATATGGTGTTTTATGTCTTATCCGTGCTCTAGGAACGGATGAGTCATATCTTGCTTCATCCGTGTTATTGGCACAGATAAGTTATCTTTGATTGCATCCGTGTTTTGGGCACGGACCATAATGATTTACTTAAGCCTTCATCTTGCCCTAACATCTCACTTTCACCTTTACTTCCCTTTTTCACTTTTGGCCGATTTTTACTCTTCTTCTTCCTCAAAACTCCCTCTCAAGCTTTATGGAGGTGTTCTCTACTCTTCCCAACTTGAAAAGGTATGGCATTGTTGATTCTTTCTTGAGTAGTTGGATAGATAGCATGGATAACGATGATAGAGCTCGATGGTGCTTGAATAAGTTGGGGTTCACTCTTTCTTTGCCCAAGGTTCCATTGCAATGGAGCTTGATTGAGGCGATGTTGGGGTATTGGATTCCCGAGCTTAATCTTTTTCGATTTGGGGTGCATGAAATGACTCCCACTATCGAGGAATTTGAAGTATTGTTGGGGCTTGAGATATCAGGCCCCGTTGTGATTCCACCATTGCGTGATGGATTCCGAAGTGAGGCTTCCGATTTTTTGGGTATAAATCGTAAATTTTTGAAGATTCCGGATGGCGGATCGGTTTTGAAGACAATATCCAAGTCTTTTTTGATTGAACGCCTCACGGATCCTTCGAAGCCTTTGATTCATTTTAACGCTCTCACTTTGATGGTGGTGAGTCAACTCTTGTTCCCGGGTGGCGGAGACATCATAGATCTTTCTCTTATTCACGTGGTGCAACAAGTCCGGGAGGGACGCCGGTTGGCCCCGATGCTTTTGAGCGAAATGTTCCAATCCCTCACGGCTTGTTCTTCTGGTCGCGATTAGACTTTTCGAGGATGTGCTCCCCTCCTGCAGGTAAATTCCATTTTAGTTTGGATTAAAATTTAAATTTGAATTTACTAGTTTCCCAAGTTTAGAATGCTCCTGTTATTGTAGCTCTGGTTCATGGATCATCTGGCTTCAACTGAAGTGGTTAATCGCCCATTTTGCGTTAACGCTGATCTTGTACTCATGATGTCGAGGCGAGTTGCTCCCTTCATCTCAGGTGGCAAAAAAGAATGGTATTCTTTTATCGGCAACCTTGATGATGAGGAAGTGAGGTGGGTTGGTGCCTTCCAACCTCGAGGGTCCCCCGTGATTGCTTTTGATGGGGCCCGTTTCCTTGTTTTGATTGGTCTTCACGAGGTAACTCATTATGTACCACTTCGGGTTCTTCGTCAATTTGGCTATGACCAAGGTGTGCTCATCCCTGGGAATTTCAATGAGTTGGTTGGTCCGTTGTCGACTGCACTCTTAAGTCGACTCGTGAAAGAATGGGGTCGGATTGAGGTTCTGAGTCGACCCATCTTTGCAGCACACCAATTCTCGGCATATTTGCATTGGATTCGAGAGCTCGTATCTGGGAGACCATCGGTATCGATAGTTCCTCGAACACGCCCTGGTGCTTCATCTTTCTTTGATTACCGAGATCGAGTTGAGGAGTCTCAAACTGATCATTGTCGAATTCAGGCTATTTGGCTCAAATCCGAAAAGAAGATGCAGAAAGAGATTGCTCGGCTGACGTCTGCCCTTGCCCGATCTGGAAGTAGTGATGGTAATGAAGTGGCTAGGCTTCGAGCTGAGGTTGATGAGTTGAGAGATCGGCTTGCCCAGTGTCCTCACTTTGAGGATTTTGCAGCATATTTGGTGAGCCGTGATGCTTCTGATGCTGAGAGAGTGATGATGAGTCAGGCTGCCCGAATCTGTGCTTTGGAGGAACGCCTTGACTCTTTTTTCATTTCTCACCACGATGTTTGATTGACTGCGTTGTATTCCCACTTTTGTATTTTCTTGTCATTTACTGGATGTATGCAAAAACGTTGAAAGATTAATGCGAAGAAAATAGGTTTTGTACTTACTTGGCCTCAGGTATATCTATTATTCTTGAAAACTCGAAGTTTTGTTGGATATATCCTAGATTTGTCATCATTGGCCAAAATAGTAGTTTTGAAATACAATTTTTGCGAAATGTCTTTATCAAATGAGTATGATAAGTTCAGAGTTTGTAAAATCTTTGGTTATGACGATTTTTGTGTTTTCGCCCGACACAGAGGATATAAGTGTTAATTACTCTTTTGGTTCCTTTAGAGTCATCCCCAGTGCCCTGGTATCGGAAGGTTGTTATCTGTTTGGGTCTCGGGCTTTGGATGGATTTTGCCGTTCACAGTTTATACTCTTGCGGGCCAGGAGTTTTTTTTTTTTTTTTTTGCCCTTATTGCCCCTGGTGCCAATTATGGTGCCAATTACGGTTTTCACCAGACCTGGTTTCCACGTTTTTGCGCATCGACGACCTTTTTGGGATTTTCATCGTGCCGGTGGCTTTGATCTTGCCATAGTCCGATTTTTTTTACTCATAGCGCCCTTTCGGGTTTTCACTATGCCCTTTCAGACTATGCTTGTATCTTTAGATTTTTGCATTGCAATTCTGTTCAGAATCTCTGTGTCTCTGTGGCTTGGTGACTCAAGTTGAGCTGCAAGATCGGCGACTCTACTCTTGTAGTGGTACTCTTTCTCGGGTAACAGATCTGGATTCCCCTCTCAAGTTTTCCGATGACTATTCGTGGTTCGTCAACTCAAGTTGAGCCGCGAGATCGGCTACTCTACACTTCGAGTACTCTTTTTTTTTCTCGAATATCCGACCTGGATTCCCCTCTCAAGTCTTCCAACGACTAATAAGACTTTGAGGTCCGGACCAAGTCGCAAGATCATTGGTGCTACCGTTGTCATTGTGTTGCCCTAGAACGTTCCCTGATCCAAAAGGACTTTTGTTGGGACGAAACGTTGGCTTAGGCTAGTGGTGGTGGAAGGGTACAAAAAGGATTAAGATCTAGATATATTAGAGTAGTTTAGACATGGGGCTCGTCTATTTTTGTTTCGAAAAGGTGATCTGTGTCTCCTCCCAGCGTCTCTCAAACTTGTTTAGACTGGAGATTTGGGTCGAGCTCAGATCAAGTGTCCGAGTTTTTGACTTTTTTGATTTTTTGTGTATTTTTAGCCATTCACAGTTTATCCTCATGCGGGCTAGGAGTATTTTGATACCTCTGATTTTCTCTTTGATTTTCTTTTCTTTTGTCTCTCTTTTTGTTTTTGTTTTTGTTTTTGTTTTTTTTTTTTTTTTTTGTGGTTGTTGACTTGCCCCAGTCTTAGGTTAAAAAATGAATGTGATGGCTCAAAGGGGCTGACTAGTATTAGATAGCTTGTTTGGGATAGCGAAGATGGCCTTTCGTCATCTCAGGGTCAGATTTCAGGCGTAATATTTCTTGACAGTGTCAGCATTGATCGGTTGCGGGAAGACTTATCTGTCCATCTCCGTAAGGATCAGAGCACCTCCTGACATCACCTTTTTCACGATAAACGGTCCCTCATAGTTTGGTCAAAATTTTCCTCGGGCGTCTTCTTGAATTGGCAGAATCTTCTTTAATACCAGGTCTCCTGATGAAAAATCTCTAGGTTTGACTTTTTTGTTATAGGCACGGGCTATCCGTCGCTGGTAGATCTGTCAATGGCAAATAGCTGTGAGGCGCTTCTCTTCAATTAGATTCAGTTGATCAAATCGAGCTTGAATCCATTCTGTTTCATCTAACTCTGCTTCTTTTAAGATCCAGAGGGAGGGAATATTAACCTCGACGGGTAGGACTGCTTCCATTCCATAGACCAATGAATATGGAGTTCCCCCAATCGACGTTCTGAACTAGGTCCGAAAGGCGTGCAGTGCAAAAGGCAACATGTCGTGCCAATCTCTGTACGTAACTGCCATCTTCTCGATAATTTTCTTGATATTCTTGTTGGCTGCCTCGACCGCTCCATTCATCTTAGGTCTATAAGGTACAGAATTGTGGTGCGTGATCTGGAAATCTTCGCACATCTTGACCATGTCTCTATTCTTGAAGTTCTTGGCATTATCCATTACTAGCCCGCTGGGAAGCCCATATCTGCAGACAATGTTGTTCTTGACAAACTTCAGGACATTACTTTTCGTGACGTTGGCATACGAGCCGGCTTCTACCCACTTGGTGAAGTAGTCGATAGCCACTAAGATGAAGCGATGCCCATTTGCAGCTTTAGGTGAGATTGGCCCGATGACATCCATTCTCCAGAGCGAAAAAGGCCAAGGCGTAGTCATATTATACAATTCTAACGGTGGAGCATTGATCTTGTTGGCGTAGATTTGGCATAGATGGCATTTGCGAACATGCTGATAGCAGTCACTTTCCATTGTCGACCAATAGTATCCCATCCGCATAATCTTCTTTGCTAGCATATGACCATTCATGTGAGGTCTACAGACTCCACCACGTACAGTCTCGATTAATCGCTTTGCTTCTGCTTCTGCAACGCATCGGAGTAAGACCTCGTGGTGTGATTTTTTGTATAGAATGCCATTGCTGATGAAGAATTGCCCTACCAATTTTTGAATGGTTCTACGATCATTTGATGTTGCATCTGAGGGAAAGGTTTGATCTTCGACATATGCCCTGATGTCTGAGTACCAAGGCTTTTCTTCGAATTCTTCAACTTCGACGGGTAGACAATAAGCTGGCTCGTCCTGAATTCCAATCTCAATTGGGTCGATGATCAGATATTCTGAAATACTAATCATGGAAGCAAGTGTAGTTAGTGCGTCAGCGAACTGGTTCTTAGCTCTTGGCATGTATGTGAATGAGATTCGGTCAAAACGTGAGCTTAGTTCCTCTAGATACTCGTGGTAAGGGACCAACCTCTGCTCTCGGGTTTTCCACTCTCCAGTCGTCTGATAGACTATTAAGCTTGAATTTCTGAAAACATCAATCTCATCTACCTCGAGATCCAGTGCTGCTTTCAGCCCTGCTATGCATGCTTTATATTCAGCTTCATTGTTAGAGCATTGGAATTTCAATCTAATTGCGATCGGTATATGGGACCCATCTGGTTTAATCAAGACTGCTCCTATTCCGTTTCCTTTCTGATTAGCTGCTCCGTCAAAGTACATTTTCCAGCCTGGTTCTTCGTCATCATCATCATTTTCAATCTCAGCAAATAGTATGGTTTCATCCGGGAAGTTCGTCTTTAACGGCTCATAATCAGACAACGGGTGCTCGGCGAGGTGGTCAGCGATGGCTTGCCCTTTGATGGCTTTTTGGGTGACATAGGTGATGTCGAATTCTAATAACAATAACTGCCATTTCATTGTACGGCCTGTTAGTGCTGGTTTTTCGAATAGGTATTTCAAGGGGTCCATCCTAGCGATAAGCATAGTCGAGTAGCTGAGCAAATAATGACGTAGTCGTTGAGATGCCCAAACCAATGCACAGCAAGTCTTTTCGAGTGCTGGGTATTTCGCTTCGTAGTCAGTGAATTTCTTGCTGAGATAGTAGATGGCCTGTTCCTTCCGTCCTGATTCATTGTGTTGTCCTAGCACACACCCCATAGATGTTTCTTGCACTGAGATGTATATTAGCAGAGGTCGCCCTGGAGTAAGAGGGACTAGGACTGGTGGATTGAGCAAGTATTTCTTGATCTTGTCGAATGCTTCTTGACAGTCTTTGTTCCACTTCTTCGACGTATCTTTCCTTAATAGCTTGAAGACTAGCTCAGAGATAAGCGTGAGCTGAGCAATGAAACGGCTAATGTATTGTATCCTTCCCAGAAAGCCCCGAACGTCTTTTTCTGTAACGGGTGCCTTCATTTCCAGGATATATTTAGTCTTTACCGGATCTATTTCAATGCACCTTCTGCTGACGACAAATCCCAGTAGCTTGCCCGATGTTGCCCCGAACACGCATTTTGCCGGATTTAGCCTTAAGCTGTACTTCCTCAGCTTGTCGAACAACTTCTTTAGATTGACCAAATGATCTTCTTCAATGCCAGATTTAGTGATCATGTCATCTACATAGACCTCCATTTCCTTATGGATCATGTCATAGAATAACGTGGTCATTACCCGTTGGTAAGTCGCCCCCGTGTTCTTTAGCCCGAACGACATGACTTTGTAGTGGAAAGTACCCCATGGTGTGATGAATGCTGTCTTTTCTTGGTCTTCTTCTGCCATTTTTATCTGGTTATAGCCTGAGAAGCCATCCATGAACGAGAACATGTCGTGCCCTGCTGTACTATCGACTAGAGTGTCGATGTGTGGAAGTGGAAAATCATCCTTAGGACTGGTCTTGTTCAAGTCTCGATAGTCAACACACATGCGTACTTTTTCGTCCTTCTTGGGTACTGGTACAATGTTAGCTAGCCATTCCGGGTTCGTGGAGACTGCAAGAAACCCTGCTTCAAATTGCTTCATGACCTCATCCTTGACCTTGAGGGTCCATTCAGGCTTCAGTCTTCTCAGTTTCTGTTTGATTGGCTTACTTCCAGAAGCAATGGGTAGTTTGTGGACGACCAGATCTGTATCTAAACCCGACATATCCCTGTATGACCACGCGAAGACGTCTTGATATTTTCGTAGGAATTCGACCATATCTTCTTTCTGCTGTGATGTCAACAAGGCTCCGATCTTGACAATTCGTGGGTCCTCTTCGGTACCAAGATTGATTGAGTCTGTATCCTCGATGTTTGGCTGAACACCTCTCTCTTGACGTTCTACTAAATCTTTGATTTCTTTGGGTGGGTATTTCATTTCGTCCTCAGACTCTTCTTCTATCCCCATGAGGTCGAAGTCGAGTTCAAGATCGAAATCATACTCGTCCCTTTCAAATTCTATTTTATCTGAGTACTCATTTAATGGAGACAGATCCCTTGAAAACTCTTTTTTTGGTTTTTGAAAAATATCTATATTTTTGAGGTTTTGAAAGCTTTTTTATTTTTTTGATTTTTGAGAAATTTTTGATTTTTTTGCCTTTTGAGAAATATTTATTTTTTTGTGATTTTCTGGATACCTGAAATAAGAAGAACAATCATGCAAATTTGATAATAAAGATAGGGAGCCCCCAAAATAGTCTTTACCCGAGGATGAGGGCTCATTATGATCTTCAGGCAAATTGATGTCGCCTAACGGCATTTCTTTTGGAGGCTGTGATAGCCTCAAGTGTCAATGGGAATTTTTCCAAGTTGTGCAATATTTCTCCTTCTCTGAGGGGGCGGATGCGATGAGCAAGTGATTCGTTGGATGATTTGATTGGTGGTTCAGAGATGGCCATGATCTTCGATTGATTTTTGTCAGGTTGGGGCATAGTCCCTCCCAAACTTGGTGGGATGATGACTGATGCCCAGTCGATACCCGATGAAAATGGCGAGTTGTTCTCTCGGTTAGTAGTGACCTCCACTTTAGTGGGTTTTGGAGCAGTCTCTGATGGACTTTCATCGGAATCCCCATTGAATAGAACATCAATGCCTTCTTCAAAGGATGAGTTGGACTCTACGATTAGGTCTTCTTGAATGTGCACTGGTTTAGGGTTTACCTTTTTTGGCTTCTTTGCTGATGGCGGTTCTGATAAGTCGTCAGGTCTGATATGGGACTTCGGGAAGCTAACACTGATGTGAAGGACTCGGCCTAGATTCCAGATGTTCGGCTCCCGATTTTGCTTTCTTGCTAACCGAAGCTCCTTTTTCTTATCATTCATTTCTGCAATATCCCTCTTTGTGGGTCTAAACCCTAGACCAAAGTAAGGAGTATGCTTCATTGCTTCGACCGGTGTAGCTCTTCCTCTTCCTCCTGGCCCCAACCCTTGCTTGGGTCGATATCCCGATCTTTTCATAACCCGACCAATCATCAGGTTTGTTCTTGATAGCTTTGCCATCACCTTCTCCTTCCCCTTCTTGATGTGATTGACAGTAGCGAATTGGTATGAATGGTAAAGTGCTTTGTCCTTTGTCATCTCGATATCAATGAATGGCACATCCGGAGCTCTCCCAGCTGGGATAAGGTTCTCTGCCAATACTGATATCATCCTCTGCCCCATGATAAATTTGACTCTTTGGTGTAATGAGGAAGGTACAGCTCCGGCAATATGGATCCAAGGTCTGCCCAGTAACAGGTTGAATGTCGTTGGTATTTCCATGACTTCAAATGTTATTTCGAAGGTGCAAGGACCTATCGTGATAGATAAATCTACCTCTCTCAAGGAATCCCTTCTCGAACTGTCAAAGCCTCGGACAACTTTGTTATTGGGTTTCACATATGACCAGTCAGCGTTGAGTTTCCGGAAGGTTTCAAGCGAACAGACGTTAAGTGCTGAGCCATTATCAATCAATACTCTGGCGACCATCATGCCCTTGCATATGACCATGATGTTCAGTGGTTCAACGTGCCCCGTTCCCTCAGGCGTAAATTCATTCTCTGTGAAAATAATAGGATTGGGGGCCATGATCTGGCCGACTGTTTGTTCCAACTGTGCTGGAGTCGTGGTCGAAGGTACATGTGATTTCTCCAGAACTCTTAGCAGTGCCTCTTGGTACTCTTTCGATTTTCGCATCAGTCCTAGGATACTTATCTGAGCTGGCTGTTTGTTCAATCTGTTCACTACATTATGCTCACTCTTGAAAATGAGCTTAACGAAGTCTGCAGCTTCTTTGTCGGTGACCTTTATCTTTTCTTTTGTCTTCTCATCCTTATACAGCTTACCCTTTCCCTTTGCTTTTTTTTTTTCTTCATTTGTCCCCTCTTCCATTGTCTCTTCGGTTTTTGCCCCAATGTTTTCCCCATTTTCTGGCAATTTTTGGCATTTTTCTGCCCTTGTCATATGGTCGATGTCCGCCACTATTATTTCTTTCACTGTTTCGACCCCCGAGGTTGTGGTGATAGTGGTCTCATAGCTCCAGGGAACTGCCTATTTGGAGCTATAGGGGAATGGTTTAGGTGAGTGTATGATCATGGGGGGTGGATCGGACTTCATATTGAGGATGAGTGGTGGTGTGTGGAATGACAAGTGGTGGACGTGAGGATGGAGCGTAGGGTACGTGAAGGGGGGGTCGGGTTGGACTTTGATGGTTGGATGATCCGCAAGGTATGACTAGAGGTGGTCGAGTAGCGGCATTTTGATGAGTGGGATGGATGGTAAGGTCGGCCATTCTCAGAGGCAATTGTGGATTTAGAGGTGGATTGGTTGTGTAGTGGTTGACTGTGTTAACTGACGATACCTTTGGCTCCTGGGTTAAGTAGACCCAAAATTTTGCCCCTACCGGTGCTATCAAATCCGAAGGATTGAAGTTGAACTCTCCACAGACGACATTTACCATATACCCACTCCCCTCTCCATTGTGAGTGGGTAGGGGGTTTTGATTGATATTCTGTTGCTAGGGCGGGTTGGTAGGCCCATCTAGGATGAGGGCCTTTTTATCAATTAGGTTCTGTACTTGATGCTTGAGCTGCCAGCATTGGTCCGTAGAGTGCCCTGGTGCACCCATGTGGAATTTGCAGAATAAATTGGAGTTGTATCCTGGTCCTTTGGTAGCCTCCGGATTTGGCGGGCGTTTTGTAAGATACTCACCCCTGAGTAAGAGTGGCAGTAATTCTGATAATGTCATGGGTAACTTGGTGAACACTCTATTCACTCTGTTGGGTCGTGCTTGCTGGTTCTGCCCGTATAGTGGTGCCTGCTGTGCGACTGGTGGAGGATTTGCCCTGAATTGATTTTAAGGGGGAGGGTTCCATGTTGGCGGTGCTGGTGCCCATGAAGTTGTCGGTGTTGGTGGTCTCGGTGCTGGTGAGGGAATGAAGAGGGGTCGATTTGGCTGTACGTTATTGACCTGAGTCTCTTCCTTCTTCTTTCCTGGAGGCACTGGCTTTCTCTGAGAAGGGATTCCCGTTATTACCCCTAGACTCGTGAAATTGAAGATCAGACCGATTCGGATTCCGTCCTCGACTCTATCTGCCACTTGTACTAGATTCGAGAATGTGCCTGTGGTGTGCTCTACCAGATGAGTGTAGAAGGCATGCCCTAGTGTTGATATAAACGTAGTGTTCATCTCTTGCTCTGTCATTGCGGGCCTTACTTGTGAGGTGGATTCTCACCATCTCTGGGCATACTCTTTCACCGTCTCCCTCTGCTTCCTTGTCATTTTGGCCATGTCGTTTCGATCTAGCCCCACATCAGTATTGAACCGGTAATTTTGCTAGAACATTTCGGCTAAGTCTTGCCAGTTCTTAATGAGTGAATGATCTAGTCCAGAAAACCATTTGAGCGCCGGCCTGGTTAAGCTCCTTTAAAACAACTGTACCAACAACCTATCATCCTCGCCGTACTAGCACATGGAACCACAATACAACTTCAGATGCGACAGCGGACACCCTACTCTGTTATATTTTTCAAACTCCAGGCATTTGAACTTGGCCGGTAGTGGAGCATTAGGGTAGAAGCACAAATCCTTGAATCGGGTTCCGTTCATAGTGTTGAGGCCATTCATCCTCCTCATCTCTTCCTGTAGAGATTCGATCTGCTGAGCCAGTTTTCCGTCTGTTGTGCTTTTGGCTTCCATAGCTCTATATTCACATTCATCGTCGGGAATTACCACTGGGGGCGGTCGGTTCTGTGGAATATAGAGTGGAGGCCCCTGGTATTCAGGCATTGCGGGTGGCATCGTAGTCTGGGGTTCCTACGGAGGTTGTTCGGGTAACTCTTGATTCGACCCTGATGCGTGCTGCTGTATCGTTTACGCTTGTAGGATGCTGGCATTGGCTAACACAGTACTAACTATCTTTTCTTGTCTTTCGATTATCTTTAGTAGTGCTGTAATTTGCGGGTCGATACCTGATGCTTCGGTCACTGGAGGTTGTGTTGATTCGAAAGAACACATGGTGACAGTAGATGATCGGAGAAAATAGGGAAGCACTTCTGGCTGCTTGTATTTCTTTCGCTTGGCTACCTGTGAGTACAGACAACCAAGGGTTACTGTCTTATTTACAAAAATGAGGATGCATGATGTTTTATTAGACCAGGTAAAGTTGTTTATCATGAATTTTGACGAAAAAGTAATTTCTCGGCGCGGAACCGGCATCAATACGGAGTTGGTAAGACGTTTTACAAAAGAATTACATCAGCACGGAGCTGGCATCGGCACGGAGTCGGCATCAACACGGAGTTGGCATCAGCACAGAGTTGGCATCAGCACGGAGCTGGCATCGACACGGAGTCGGTAAACATTTTGAAAAAGTAATTTCATCAGTACGGAGCCGGCATCGACACGGAGTCGGGAAAACATTTTGAAAAATTAATTTCATCAGCACGGAGCTGGCATCGACATGAAGTCGGGAAAATATTTTGAAAAATAGTTTCATCAGCACGGAGCTGGCATCGACACGGAGTCGGGAAAATATTTTGAAAAATAGTTTCATCAGCACGGAGCTAGCATCGACACGGAGTCGGGAAAAATATTTTGAAAAATAATTATCTCAGCATGGGGCTGGCATCAACACGGAGTCGGCATCAACACGGAGTTGGCATCAGCACGAAGCTAGTAAAGCATTTTGAAAAGGTAATTTCATCAGCTCGGAGCTAGCATCGACACGGAGTCGGGAAAATATTTTGAGGAATGCAATTATCTCAGCACGGAGCTGGCATCGACACGGAGTCGGAAAGAACACTTTGAAAAGTGATTTCTGAGATAAATCGAGTTGGAACAACCCATATTTTTAGTAGCTTCCAATTCAGTTATATGAAATCACCGTCGGCCAGGCAGATCTCCAAGGAAGAGGCGGCGCATAATGGCACTCTTAAATCACCTTGTTCCCTGAATAGACGTAGTCTATCCCCCTCGTATCAACAGGATAAGATCTTTCTAGGCACCGACTTGATCAAGGACTGCAATTGGTGCCTCTTTTTTTTTTAAGTTGGATACGTTTGAGTAGATTGATCGATTGTTATCTTTATTAGATCCTGAACTTGATTCGAAACTGAATCTGGATCCGGCTTGTAGTGGATCTGGGTCTTGGACCCAGTCGAGACGGATTTGGGTCACGGACCCAGTTAGAATGGATCTGGATCTGAGTCGTGGACCTAGTTTGAATGGATTTGGGTCGTGGACCCAGTTGAGCGGATCTGGGTTGTGAACCTAGTTTGAATGGATCTGGGTCGTGGATCCAGTTGGAAATGGGTTTGAGTCATGACCCAGTTTAGATGGGTGTGGGTTGTGGACTCGGTTTAAATGAATACGAATGGGGGATCCGGTTTACGAAATTATTTTTGATTTTGGGAAAATCCACAAATTCTTCCCTTTTTCTTTTCTTCATTCCATATCTCCCCTCCTTTTTTTCCATTTTTTTTTTAATTTGGTTGTACCTTGTGAAGAAGATCGATTGACAAAAATCCATTTCACATAGTTTTTTTTTTTTTCAAAATTTATGATCTTCCCATGAGGATGCTTTCAATACTTGACAAATGGTGAGGGTCTTTAAAAATAGACTGTAGAGTTCATTCAGGGGGTCACGTGTCAATGGCACGGATTTAATCTACATTCCATTATCCATGTTTCGTGCACGGATGAGACATTTAATGTTTCAATCGTGCCCAAGACACGGTTAAAGTAGTAATTGTTTCAACCGTGTCGCCAACACGGATGAAGCACGTTTTGGTCCATCCGTGCCATGGACACGGACCAGAATGAAATCCAGTTTCTGGAATTTTCACAGAACTGTTTCTTTGCCCCTGTTTTCAATGTTCCCTCACTGTTTTTAAGTCTTTTATTCTCTGTTTTTTTTTCTTTTTTGAACATGATGCAACCAGCATTCCTTCCCCTTTACCTAAGGGGATATGAATGGAGAGTGAAGCAAACCTACGATCTAATCGCCACTTTTGGGCTTACAACTTGGGCTTCAAGGTCCGACCACAACTTGTATGATTACAACATTGCTTGGGGGTCGATATAACATCAAGAATTTGTGTCCTAGCTCATCTAGCCGGGCATATGCATGAGTTTAATAGGTGGCTTGACGGCTATCCGATCTTCAAACCTCGATGCATACCGAAGTACACACGTCGTTGGTTGGTGATCGGGTTTGATGTGTTCATTCCCGACACTTGAAATAACGATCTCAAGCCGTGGAACTACTAAGCATCGGGGCTAAGTATGTTGAGGGTGGGGTGGCTTGGAAGTGAGGCTATGCTCGCAAGTGCACGTGTCATTCTTTTTCTTTTTCATTTCTTTTCATCGACCCCCTTACAAATATATAACACAAGCGACAAAAAGTAAATAAATATTACAATGGACTTGTGAAACAAAATAAAAAGGAAACATAGGAAACCACAAACAAACCACGTTAGTAAATAACAATCTATTTTTTTTTTTTCAAAATGATCGAGTTGTCACGAGGGATGAGCCAAAGCTCCCCAGTGGAGTCGCCAGCTGTAGCTACGTGCTTTCCATCATTACGATGACCACGTGTACTACGATTTGGAGTCGCCACCATTCAAATTGTAAATGGGTGTGAATGGTCACCCGAGGTACATTTTTCAAAAGATGGTATTTTTGGCATTTTAGTGACTCACAATGGATAAGGGGTGGTCAAACCTTGAGATTCGGGTAAGCGGCTCGGTTGGAGAAAATGGAAGGTGTTAGGCACCCCTTTCTCCACGTCACGTGGCGGTAACCTCAAATAACTCGGTCATTTTGGTTTTTAAAAGAAAGTGAAAAGTGTGCCACGTGGGTGCATTTGTTCCCTAAGTAGGGATTTAATTTCGACATGATCATAGGGTCATTTCATTGATGGAAATGACCCTTATGAACCTTTAGCCTTGGGGTCCAATCATTACAAAGGTAAAATAAAATAGAAGAGGGGGATGTTAGAATAGGGAAGAGGAGAAGGTTAGAGAGAAAGGGGAAGGGGAAGTCTTGAACCCACCTTGTAGCTTTCAAGTTCTTCTTTTCTTCTTCTTCTTCTTCTTCTTTTAACTTCTCTTGAGTCCTTGGTGAGTTACATTATATCAATTCCCCACCAATATCAATCAACAACAATCCTTTCACATCTTCTCTATTATTTATCTTTACTTCTCTCACCAATTACACCGTCTATTATGTTTTACTCCTACTTGCTATGAATATTACTCCTCAATGCATAGTCTTACTGTAAACACACCACTATCTTTATATTCAATTCAATAATATATTTTTTACTTATTGTGATATTTCCTCAAAACCTTGTTCATAACCTTTATAATTTAAAATCTTACTCGAGGGGATAAATTCTACATCCCATCAACTCTAATTCGAGATATATATGTACTTCCCATTCTACCTTACATCAATCAACCTACACTTCTCCTTTAAATACATCCAATAAATTGTCTTACAAATTAACCATGTGTGAAGGATTTGGCAAATACTTCTTCAACATGGACACGTGGAATACATTGCAAGCTTGCTCGAGTTGCAGTGAAAGAATCATTCTGCAAGACACACTTTTTTTACTCTACCCCCAAAATTATAACTTCTACTAATTATTACTTAAATATCATTGTAATATCGATTAAACCTTATTCATTTAACTTTATCTTGCCCACATCACATATATTTTAACTTGCTACATAGTTACATCACTAGCCTTACAAATCGCACTCGTCTTCTCACACTTTACAACTATTCTAACACCTATGTTTTGCAAGTTCTTAAATGATGTTCTAAAAATCTCATTCTTTTTTCGCAAGGCCTCCCAATGGTATAGATAATTTCATTACTTAACCCGTGTTAGTAGTTTCTAGCTCTAACAAGTGTGCAAACTCTCAGCAGAATTATATAATCTAGAGGAACCAGTGTTGAATATAACTCCACTTTTTAATATTATAATTAAAAACTGTACCTTCCAAAACTTCGTTGGAGACAGGTATTTTCTCCTGGCCACAACCCTTAATCGCAATTGTGATAGAATGCACTATTTCCTGATATATCCTAACTGACCACACGCATAATATGTCAACGATCTTGTCTTCGTAGATTTCTGAGTAGGAAGTTGGTAAACTAGAGCCTGCATGCTCTGAACCTACCTTGTCAGTTCCTTTGGTCCTATTAACATCATTAGAACTCCATTGCTCTATAACTCAGTGATGGAGAACTTTATAACTCAATAGTTGAAAAGTTCTATATTATGGATATATTGATCCAGATGAGATTGGCCTCGAATACATCGACCTCTTGTCCGAATCTGATTTGGGAAGAAAAGAAATCTAAGGTCAACTAATTTTCCCCCTAGAAGTCTATAACTCTATCTCTTCCTATTCTATCATTTAAGCTCGATTTACCATATCTCTATAATTGGTAGTCTCAATCATTGCCCTCCTGGTACGTAAGTAGGGTTATATTCCTCTAAAGAATCTACAGGCCTTTTGCATATTTATCAAGATAAACTCGGGCGTATATCGTGACAACCTAGTAAACATCATACCATAGTCTATAATCGATAGATTTCCCTGCACTAACCTCAAAAACTCCTAGTGCTTGATTTCTCGAGCAGTCTCGGATATAAATCTATTCTCTCGAAGTTTACCCACTCAAACGATCCATCTTCCAATACATTCCTTTCAAAATATTACTAATGACTGGCATCCCCATCCAACTAGAATGTAGTCACCGCCACCCACTAATCTCTCGGGTACTACATGGCACTCAAAATCTCTCAGGTCTTCAAAACCCACTCATTGACCTCAACTGGATCCAAAAAACCCTTAAATCTCGGTAGAAGTAATCGTTGAAAATTCTACAATCACATCATTGGATTTACCTGTCATTTGGGCTGGGGAATTCTCTCATTCTTCAAAGGCATGACCTGTAGTAGTGGTGAAAGCGCCTCGATCCGCTGGGTGTGCAGATCCGCGTTTGACCTTTGAGGTTTGGGAGTCGTCACCTAGTTATTACGGGCTTGGAACAAAATATCGACTCTAAACATATAAGGAAAACTACTAATCTACTAAAAAAATACTGAGTCTAGGGATCACATTACGGGGTTGAAAGGTGTTAGGCACCAACCCCGCCCGGTAAACGCCGGTCTCTACTAATTCCCAAAAACGATTACATTGCGCAATAGACCAAAAAAAATGAATAATAATTAAAAGAATAAAAAGAAAATTACCTCGCAGATTACAACGATTCCCTCAGCACTGGCGTAGAGTATCCCCGTATGTATTTCCTTGCTATTCGCTCGTTACCGGATTTAATTTCTGATCTCCAAATTGAGGTTTCTTCTTCTTAGCTCTGTGAGTTTTCTGATTTTTTATGGATTTCAAGATGTTTTAGAAGGGTTTTTGAGTGTTTTTTGAGTTAAAGTTGGGGTATGAATGTTAGGTAAGGAGTTAGGACTTCAAAATTAGGGTTTTGGGAAGGTTGGGGATGCTCCTTGACCTACCTTTTCTAGGTAGGTTGTAGAGACCCCTATTTATAGATTTTTTAAAGAACTTTTTAGATAGAGTTAGAGTTAGATTATGTTTCTTCTAAATAGTTTTAGAGTTTAATTAGAATTCTTTTAGATAGTTTTAGAGTTTAATTATGTTTCTTTTAGATAGTTTAGGGTTTAATTAGAATTTTTTTAGATAGTTTTAGAGTTTAGTTAGAATTCTATTAGGGTTAGGATTTGACTTTGGTCATATTAGATTGATTAGATTTTTGACTTTGGTTTTATTTGATTGACTAGAATTTAGGGTTTTGACTTAAGTCTTACTTGATAGACTTGACTTAAAAAATTTAATTTTAATTAGGATTTCACTTTAAATTAATTAATATTTTAATTATTAATTTTAGAATTTTTAATTATTAAAATTGTAAAATTATCGTTTTACTCTCGGAGAGGACTTTTTACGTTTTAAGTCATTTTTTAATGTTCCAAGATGTTTTGGAATCGATTTTTCATAAGGAATTCAATGGAAATATTGGTTTGTGTCATTTATGCAATTTTGTGGGAAATGGTCGTGAACTTTATGAGGGACATTTTCGTAATTTTGTTGAATTTTGGGCAAATTGGCGAAATGATTTATTTAGTTTCAATTTGTTGTTTTATATGTTTGAAAGGATTTTCCTAAGTGTAATGTAGGCTCTAGGGATGTTTTGAGATTAGGGGTATTTTGGTAATTTGATCGTTTTTTAGTATTTTTATCGTGAAGCTTCTTTTTGTCTACAAGATGATGATTTCTATGTTTTTGGGGTTATATTTTCCTAGTGTAGCGTGGTTTCTACAATTTTGTTAGTTTGAGATACCTCATCTGAATTTTTGAAACATATCTAGTAACAAATAGAGCATTGGAATAAACATCCATCATTGGGAACCATTACAATTGGGTTAACGAGTTGATTAATCAAACAAATGCGAAAATGGGGTGTCTATATATGCTCTTCTTTGGAAAAGGGTTGAAGCAAACTAGATAGCAAATCTATTTCAGTAGATAGTGTGATATCCGAATGCCAAAGCAAATGACAGTTCATTTTGCAGCCTGATTTAGTAATTCGTCGAGGCGTTCGGATCCTTGAGGGTAAAACTCTCCGCGAATAAAAGATTGTCAGGTCCTCGAGCGCGAGCTCTCATTGACGGTGTCAGATCCTTAAATTTTAAAAAATTCTCCCTATGCAAGTGTGTGCACTTGAAATCTGAGATAAATGTCACAGGGTCTGAACAAAATCCGAGTAAAATCTAAGCAAAATAAAAAATCTAGGAAAACCTTAGAAAAAATTTGACATTAAACAAAACTTGAAAAAAAATTGAGGTTTGAGAAAAATCTGAGCAAAGTTGATAAAAAGTTGAATATTATACTCTACCTACCCTGGGTGAAAGAGTAATGAACTTATTTTTCTGGGAGTCCTATTCTACCTGCTCGAGGTGAAAGAGTAATGAACTTCTTTTTCTAGGAGTCCTACTATACATGTTCGGCGTGAAAGAGTAATGACTAATTTTTTTGGGAGTTCTACTCTGCCTGCTCAGGGTGAAAGAGTAATTCACTAATTTTTATTTTTTTTGAAGTTCTACTCTACCTACTCGGAGTGAAAGAGTAATGAACTAAGCTTTTTGGGAGTCCTACTCTACCTGCCAATGGTGAAAGAGTAATGAACTAATTTTTTGGGAAGTTCTACTCTACCTACTTAGAGTGAAAAAGTAATGAACTAATTTTTTTGGGAGTTCTACTCTACCTGCCCAGGGTGAAAGAGTAATGAACTAATTTTTTTTTTGGGGAAGTTTTACTCTACCTACTCGGGGTGAAAGAGTAATGAACTAAGCTTTTTGGGAGTTCTACTCTACCTGTCCAGGGTGAAAGAGTAATGAACTAATTTTTTGGGAAGTTCTACTCTACCTATTCGGAGTGAAAGAGTAATGAACTAATTTTTTTGGGAGTTCTACTCTACCTACTCGGAGTGAAAGAGTAATGAACTAAGCATTTTAGGAGTCCTACTCTACCTGCCCAGGGTAAAAAAGTAATGAACTAATTTTTTGGGAAGTTCTACTCTACCTACTCAGAGTGAAAGAGTAATGAACTAATTTTTTTTGGGAATAAATGGGGGATTTACACCATATTTGATTTTTTTTTAAATAAAAAATTAGATTTTATGAAGGTCCGGTAAACATTTTAACTCTCTTTGAATCTTAGGAGTTTTCAAAATTGTTATCAAGAGAGTAACCTTTAATTCAAAGTTAACCTTATCCTTTGGGGTTGAAATTGATCAGGTTTCAGAACCAAAATGCCTCCAGTTTGACAGAGAACATTGTACTAGGGATAATTGAACATAATTTGAAAACGAATGGCCCTAGTGTAAGGGGGGAAACTGTACTATTTAGAAAAAGGAAGTGCCATTGTTATGAAAATTTGAAATCCGTAATTACTGCAAGTGCAATAAAGGTTTAACTTTTAATTTTGACTTTTTATATTGAAGATTTTGAGTCAGGCTCAAAGAAATTAGAACAAAATATTTCTTTCTGAAATTCATCATAGAATTTGTTCTTTCTCCCCGTCGATTCGCTTAGGGACATGAAACTCTTCAGATCAATTATGAATGAGATATTTGTATCCACTGAGTCTATATTTGGTTCAAACTAGGTATTGAAACTTGATCATTCGGACTTCTGATATTTCGGCTCGGACCGCTTTTTCAACTTCTCAACTCAACGGAGATTTTCTTTTATTGTTGGGTTGCTCTAAGTTGTGCCTATATTGTCTTTTCAGGTTTTTGATCTAGCGAACTTACAATTTTTTTCTCTTTTCTTTACTTTGATTGTTGCCAAGGTCGTCCTTTCAGATTTTCAACCTTGCGATCTTGCCCTAATTTTTGCCTAAGTTGCCCTTTTGGGTTTTCAACCTAACAAACTTCATTTTTCTTCCATTTTGAACTTCTGGAGTTACTGTCTGATCATGCTTTGCTATCTTCCTTAACTTTTTTGCAGAGTACTTAGGAGGACGTTTATGGGTAGGCTTAAGACTGGGCATAAAAAAAAAAGGAATTTTGAGGCTCAAAAACCCAAATGCCCCTTATGTGGCATTTTCTTTTAAATTATTTTCTTTTTTCTTGAATTTTCTTCCCCATTTTGGATGATATTTCTTTTTCTTTTAAATTTGTTTGGAGGAATATATATTTTTTATTTTGATGTAGTCGGGCCTGAAGTAACTTCTCAGGTTGCCTACATACCCCAGAATTTTGGGATCAGATTAAAACGTTGTTCGAATTCTTCCCTCCCCTAGGTTAGGTTATCAGGCTGAGAAAGAAAAATGCATCATTTTTTTTAAATGGCTGCAAAGGGCTGAGAAAGGAGATATAGAACTGGGTAGCAAGAAAATTGATTCGGCCAAAGATAGCCTCCTTAAATGTAGTACCGTTTGATCTGGTCAAGGTTGGTTGACTCTGGTAGTTCAATTTTATCATGATCTTAAAATCTGACATTTTTTTTCAGACAGTATTTTCTTAATGGATGAATCTCTCCAATTGAATTCAGACTTCCTCCTATGGTCGAGGACGAGTGCTCAATTTTCTTTGAAATCTGATGATTAAATCCTTGACTTGTAAGTGGAGAACTTTGATTTTCTTGTCAAACGTATGAATGACTCTTCTTTGATGAGTTGCATATGGTACGAAACTCTAAGTCATTTTTCTTCAATCAAGTTTAGTTCTCCGTACCCTTGACGGATCTAATCTACTTCTGACAATTGACTTTCATTTCATATCACATAACAAGGAGCACTACAGCTTCCATAGAAGATCGAGCCATACTAATGGTGCAAAAGATAATTTCTTATACCAATCTCTATGTGACTGAAACCTCTTTCATGATGATAGTTTCAAGATCTTTGTTAGCAACTTTAATTGCTCCATTAGTCTTATTCTAGGAGCTCTAATGTGTTGAGAAGCCCAACATTGATATATTTCGTAACTTCTCATCTGATTATGTGAGTCCATTCTGGTTTATACATGTGGTGTTCCCGTAAGATGAGTATATATTTCATGTTGAACAACACCCAAACTTAACCAACATATCCTCATAGGACCACGCAAGTAAGTCTTTTGAATTTTCTGAATTCATTCATCATCTCTTTGTGTTCCTTAGGGATAAGTCAGTTCCAATCTGAATTTCTTGAGAATTATTTTTATTCTAAGGTCAATAACATTTGCTTCCTCAAGCAAGACATTTATCTTCTCATTCAAGAAGGGGTTCCTTATTAGAGGAATTTCTCCTTGAAGTCAGTTTATTAGTTAATTCGCTAATGTACTCAAGGTATTCAAAAATTTCATTTATTCAATTAAATTCAGATGGGGTAACTGACTCCATTGCAGACTCGACAAACTAACTTGACTAATAAAAGATAAAAAAAAAGACTTGATTATTGAATTGATAAAAAAACTGGACTCAAGACTCATAAAAAAACTAGAGACAATTACCTACAACAGGTTTGATTACAGACTGAGAACTCGGGACACCATTTCCAAGTAGTAGGACTGAGTCTTCTTCTTCGAAATCTTTGCCTTGTTCAAACTTACTTCTTCTCCCTTGGCCAAGGCTGCATTTGGTGGCGAACAACTCATTAGGGACCGTCACTCTAGTAAGAAGGGGCCTGGGAAGCTTATGATTGACTAAGCGGATGAGAAGGATTGGGTCAAACGAGAATTGAGTGTTGGATACCATGTTCAAAGTCTGAGGGTATTGGTAAGTGTGTAGACACCCCATTTTTGCATCCGCCTGATTAATCAAGTCGTCAACCCGATCGCAAAGGTTCCCAATGATGGATGTCTATTCCAATGCTTTATTTTGTTACCAGATATGTTTCAGAAATCCGGATGAGGTATCTCGAACTGACAAAACTTAGAAACCACGCTACACTAGGAAAATACGACCCCAGAAACATTGAAATCATCATCTTGCAAATCAAAAAGAAGCTTCAAGATAAAAATCACTAAAAATAACTAAATTACCAAAATACCCCTAACATCAAAACAACCCTAGAGCCTGCATTACGCTTAGAAAAACTCACTCAAACACATAAAACAACAAATCGAAACCAAGTAAACCACTTCGCCAATTTTCACAAAATTTGACAAAATTACGAAAATACCCCTCATAAAGTTCACGACCATTTCATACAAAAAACTTCATAAATGACAAAAACCAACATTCCCATTGAATTCCTTATGAAAAACTGATTCTAAAACATCCTGGAACATTAAAAACTGACTTAAAACGTAAAAAATCCTCTCCGAGGGCAAAATGGTAATTTCATAATTTTAATAATTAAAATTTTCTAAATTAATAAATAAATCATTAAATAATGTAAAGTGAAACATTAATAAAATTAATTATAAAATTTAAACCAAAAAATTGATCAATCAGGCTTTCAAGAAAAATTGTTGATGGTTCGCAAGATATTTCTTTAAGGACCCCTCCATTTGGGGGTCCAAAGAATCAAAGATATAATAGAGGGGGGTTCTCCAAAAATTTAAAGTCAATCAAGCAAGACTAAAGTCAAGATATTAAAGTCAATCAAATAAGACTAAAGTCAAAATTAAAGTCAATTAAGTAAGACTAGAGTCAAGTACTAAAGTCAATCTCATAAGACTAAAGTCAAAACCCTAAATCAAAACCCTAATCTAAACTAATCGAGTCAATCTCATAAGACTAAGGTCAAAACCCTAAATCAAAACCCTAAATCAAAACCCTAATCTAAACTAATCAAGTCAATCTCATAAGACTAAGGTCAAAACCCTAAATCAAAACCCTAATCTAAACTAATCAAGTCAATCTCATAAGACTAAAGTCAAAACCCTAAAACCCTAAAGACTAAGTCAAAACCCTAATTGAAACCCTAAAAGAAACCCTAATCAAACCCTAATGCTTCTAAAAACTTTATAAATAGGAGTCTCCACACCTTATTTTCGTATCAAAGAAAAAACCCTAGAAAAAGTAGGTGAAGAAGCCTCCACAACCTCCCCAAAACCCTAATTTTGGAGCCCCAACTCCTTCCCTAACACCCCTACTTCGATTTTAGCCTAAAAAACACCTAGAAACCTTTCAAAAACACTCCAAAAATCTACAACAAATTCAAAGCATCCAGATCCAAGAAGGAGATACCTTACCTCGGAGATCAGAAATCATATCCGGAGATAGAACGAAGTAAGGAGTACGGTACAAGGAGCCGTTTTCACCAGATCTGAGGGAATAGCACTTTTGCAGATCGAAGGTCAGATTTTTCGTTATTTTTTTTTTAATCTAGGTTTGTCACTAGTGATGTAGTTTTATTTGGGATAAGTAGAGACCGGCATTGGTTGGGCGGCGTTGGTGCCTAACACCTTCCAACCCCGTAACATGATCCCCGGATTCAGATTTTATGTAATAGATTTGTTCTTTTTATCCATTTTAGGGTCAGTTTGGTTCCTAGACCATAATAACTAGGTGGCGACTCCCAAACCTCAAGGGTCAAAAGCGGATCCGCGCACCCCGCGGATCGAGGGCGCTTTCAGTGGGTAGAGGGTTGGTAATAACATTTGACTGCTCAGGGGCAGGGACAGTAACTTTTTTGGCGTCAATAAGGAGCTCCACAAGACTCAGTCCAGGCTATCCACACCTTGCGTTCGGGAAAAAGGTGGACAACAAGGTCCAACTAATTGAAAAGGAAAAAAAAGTCCTAGAGAAGGACAAAGTTCAAAAAGAAGTCATAGAGTCTCTAAAAGAGAAGGAGAAAGATTTGGAGAATCCTCCCATCATTTTGCCAATTCCAAAAGCTCCATTTCCCCATCGCCTTAGAGATTCTAAAAAAGGTACGCAATTTGAGGGTGTCTTAGAAGTCTTCCAAAATGTGCATATCAATATCCCATTCCTAGATGCCATTAAGCAGATACCTTCTTATGCGAAATTCCTAAAGGATTTGATCACAGCTAAAAGGAAAATACCGTTTCCTCGGGAAGCCATCATGGCAGCCCAAGCTTCGTCGCTCATCCAACAAACAATTGCACCAAAATTTAAGGATCCTGGATGTCCGACAATTTCCATTCATATTGAAAATCAAGTGGTCGAAAAATGTCTCTTGGACTTAGGGGCCAGTGTAAACCTTTTACCATATTCGGTTTACAAACAATTAGGTTTAGGGGTTTTGAAACCCACCGATATCATGTTGAGTCTAGTCGATAGGTCCATAAAAATTCCAAAGGGTATAGTTGAGGATATGATAGTTAAAGTCAAAGATTTTTATTTCCCTGTTGACTTTGTTGTCTTAGACATAAAGCCAGTCATCAATTCGAACAGTCATATTCCTATCATCTTAGGACGTCCATTCTTAGCCACGTCTGACACAGTCATTCATTGTAAAATGGAATTATGACTTTAGCATTTGGGGATATGAAAGTGAAACTGAACGTCTTCCACAATTTTCAAGGAATTGATGTAGATGATGGTATGGAGGAAGTGAACATGATAGATACGCTAGTCAATCAAACATATCAAGAGTTAGGGTACTCTGATCCCCTAAAGAAATGTTTGGCTCACTTTGGCCTTGACTTGGACGTAGAAGAGAATATAAACGAAGTCAATGCTTTGCTTGAATCCGTTCCACTCTTAGATTATGTGCGGTGGCACGCAAAAGCTGAAAGTCTTCCTGTGCGCACATCCAATCTTGTTCCTTCTCATGTCGAGCCTCCAAAATTAGAACTCAAGTCACTTCCAAAGACCTTGAGATATGCATTTATTGGCAAGAATCAAACCTTGCCCGTGATCATTTCCTCTCACCTTAATAAAGTTCAAGAGGGAAAGTTTTCAGGAGTATTAAAAGAACATCAAGAAGCTATTGGTTGGAGCATAGCTGACATCAAGAGAATTAGTCCATCTGTGGTGATGCACCATATTCGTTTAGAGGATTTCGCTAAGTCTTCCTTAGAACCTCAGAGACGGCTAAATCCTGTTTTGAAAGACGTGGTTTGGATGAAAGTGATGAAATTGCTAGATGTGGGTATTATCTATCCTATCTCTGATAGTGGTTGGGTGAGTCATAAACAAGTAGTTCCTAAGAAATCTGGTATTACTGTGGTAGTAAACCAAGACAACGAATTAATCCCTACTCAAGTCCAAAATGGATGAAGAATGTGTATTGACTATAGGAAACTCAACTCGATGACTCCTAAGGATCATTTCCCCTTACCTTTTATTGATCAAATGTTAGAGCGTTTAGCAGGACATTCTTACTATTGCTTCTTAGATGGTTATTCCGGGTACAACCAGATACATGTTGCTTCAATCGATCAAGAGAAAACAACTTTCACATGTCCCTTTGAAACTTTTGCATATCGTCGCATGCCTTTTGGATTGTGCAATGCACTCGCTACTTTTCAACGGTGTATGATGAGTATATTCTCCGACATGATAGAAAGATATCTCGAAGTGTTCATAGACGATTTTTCAGTTTTCGGACCAAGTTTTGAGGAATGTCTCCATCACTTGACTTTGGTCCTTGTACGTTGCAAAGAGGTCAATCTAGTCCTCAATTGGGAAAAATGTCATTTCATGGTAACATCGGGGATTGTGCTAGGGCACATTATTTCTTCTAAGGGGATTGAGGTAGATAAGACGAAGGTAAGTCTAATCGAAAAATTACCACCTCCTAGAACGGTCAAAGAAATTAGGTCATTCCTAGGCCATGCGGGTTTCTATCGTAGATTCATTAAAGATTTCGAAAAAATCTCGAAGCCTTTATGTGAGCTATTTGGAAAGGATGTTCCTTTCGACTTTTCAGAGTCATGTCTCTCTGATTTTCAACAAGCATAAATCCGAGTTAACCTCTGATGAGTGTCTCCAAACACTCAATTATACGCACATTTTCTGGATATTTATCTTGATTTTTGTACCTATTTCTCTATATTAAGATAATAATCATGATAAGCCTCAAACCACCACGTTGCATGTTAATTAGGCTTAATTATATATAAATAAATTCATTTACTAGATAAATCTAATTACGTGTGTTTCTTGTGCAGAAAATCAACAATTTGGAATCAAAATCTCAAGGCAAAAGCATTTGGGCCCACTTTGGAATGCCCTAATTCTTTGGAATGCCCTAATCCTTAACTCATATTCTCCTCTTTTGTCTTTTTGTGCAAAGAAAAGTGGAGGCTACTTTTAGACTCTTCTACACACATTTTTCTCTATAAATAGAGCCTTCATTTCTAGAGAAAGGGTCCCATCTTGGTTCTCTTATCCAAGACTCCTTTAATCTAAGACTCTTTGCCTATTCTCTTATTTTTTGTATTTTCATTTTCTAGTTATTTTCTTTTGGTTAACTAGTCTTGTAAGAAGTAGAAGAAGAAGAAGTTGTAATTTTCTCCATGAAATGAAGAAAAGTTCTTTCATCTCTTGTCTTCCCTCTCTTGCAATGACATTAGGCTAAGTTCCCCTCCATTGGAGAGTGGAAAAGCCTAGAGCAAGTTCTTGTGTTATTTCTAATTTTATGCCTTTCTTTTATTTAAAATGCTTATGAATTCTCTTTAAGTTTCTTGCACATTTTATTCTTAATATAGATACTTTATGCTTAGATTAGATCAAGATAAAGTATGCTTAAATTAGATAATTTGTAGTAAGAAGTTCTCAAGAAATTCTACTTTGTTTTTGTTCCTTTATTTCATTTTAATTGTAAAACTTTCCGATCTAAGGAGCTAACACCAAGCCCTTATGATTGAGTTATAAAAAGGCTAGAGACTAGAAATTGCTCATTAACATGTTTTAGGTAGATCCACCTCCAATGGTGTTTTAATTCATAAGTTTACTTGCTTTTAATTTCATTTACTTTAGTTTATTTTCTAGCAATTTTACATCTTCTTATAAGTTCAAAAATACAAAGAAAAACAGTTTTAATTCCTTTTAGTTAATTTGAATTTTATCTTCTTAGCTTAGCTCTATTCCTCCTTTCTCTTGGGTTCGATCCCCTACTTGCCCCACAAGTAAGGTAAAACTAAGATTATTATTAACTCCGGTGAGAAGAACAACGATAGTCTCATCAGCATTTTGGCGCCGCTGCCGGGGATCGAACCCGGGTCACCCGCGTGACAGGCGGGAATACTTACCACTATACTACAAACTAGAGCATTCCATTTGAAGTTATGTGCGACGCTTCAGATTATGCAATAGGCGCTATTTTGGGTCAGCGAATCGAAAAACAACCTCATGTTATCCAATATGCTAGTAAAACCTTTAACGATGATCAGCTTAACTACTCTACAACAAAGAAGGAAATGTTAGTAGTGGTGTATGCCGTTGAAAAATTTCGCCCCTACCTCATAGGATCTAAAGTCGTGATCTTCACAGACCACGCAGCATTGAAGTACCTTCTATCAAAGAAAGATGCTAAAACAAGGTTAATCCGTGGGATTCTACTTCTACAAGAGTTTGATCTCGAGATCCGAGACAAAAAAGGGGCAGAAAATGTCGTAGCTGATCACATGTCTAGGATAGTTAACAATCCATCCGAGGAGTCTTTACCCATCTCTGAATCCTTTCCCGATGAGCAACTTATGCAAATTTCTCAAGCCAATGCTCCATGGTATGCGGACATTGTCAACTACCTAGTTACAGGTCAATTCCCTATTAAAATGACTAGTCAAAAGAAACTCCGTCTTCTGTCGAAAACAAAATGATATTTCTGGGACGAGCCATACTTATTAAGTATTGTCCCGATCAAATCATTAGACGTTGTATTCCAACCTGTGAGCAAGTCAATATCCTAGAGTTTTGCCATAATCATGCCTGCAGAGGGCACTTCAGTGGTAAGAAGATGCTATGAAAATCTTACAATGCGATTTTTTCTGGCCTAGTATTTTTCGTGATGCCCACGAGTTTAGTAAATCTTGTAATAGATGTCAGAGATTAGAAAAAATCTCTAAGAGAAATGAAATGCCTCAAAATCCTATCCTGATTATCGAAATTTTTGACGTGTGGGGTATAGACTTCATGGGACCATTTCCTATCTCTCAGGGTTACCAATATATCCTAGTTGCCGTTGATTATGTGTCAAAATGGGTCGAAGTTGTTGCATGTAGAACTAACGATCACAAAGTTGTAATAAAATTCATCAAGGAGACGATTTTTTCAAGATTCGGCACTCCGCGAGCTATCATAAGTGATGGTGGCTCGCATTTTTGCAACAAGATCTTTGCTGCGTTGATGAAGAAATACCTCATAACGCATAAGGTTGCCACACCTTACCACCCACAAACAAGTGGGCAAGTGGAGATTTCTAACAGAGAAATAAAGACTATCTTAGAAAAAACAGTCAATCCCTCAAGGAAAGATTGGTCTTTGAGATTGAGTGATTCACTCTGGGCCTATAGAACTGCATTCAAGACACCCATAGAGATGTCTCCCTACCGGTTAGTTTTTGGCAAGGCCTGTCATCTCCCTGTAGAACTTGAGCATCGTGCTTATTGGACGATCAAGCGCCTCAACTTTGATTTTGATAAAGCTGGTGAGAAGCGAAAGTTATAACTAGACTAGTTAGAAGATATTAGAAATGACTCGTATGATTGTTCCGAAAGGTACAAAGAACGTACCAAATTCTTTCACAATAGGCACATTCTTAGGAGGAATTTCATTCCTAATCAAAGAGTTTTGTTGTATGATAACAGACTCCACCTTTTTCCAGGAAAACTTAAGTCTCGATGGACTGGCCCATATATTATACAAACAGTCTACCCCCATGGTGTTGTTGAAGTCCTTAATCATAAGGATGGATCCACTTTCAAAGTGAATGGCCAACGTCTCAAACCTTTTCTCGAGTATGTTCCGCATGAGGAAGTTCTTCTCCTCGATGATCCCGTCTATCAAAATTAACTTTGTTTTCGTCTGGTTAAAGACGTTAAACTTAGCGCTTCTAGAAGGCAACCCACACGTTTCAGGGGATATTGTGTTAAATATCAACAAGACTGTAAGGTCTTTCTCAGGTGCTATCTAACCCACTTCATTTCATTTTGTCAATTTCAATTTTACCTTTGCATGTATATGTTGAAATATTGAGGACAATATACTGTTTAAGTTTGGGGGTATATGGGTCGGATTTCCACTTAGTATTTTCTTCTTTTATTTAAAAAAAAAAATTAGTTGGTGATTTTGTTGTATTTTACTCAAAATCGTAGCTTGTATCTTTAAGCACTTAGTCAAAAATATTTAATCAGTCTTTCATTGGAAGTTATGATCTGAAGTCCCCATTTGTTTTTCTCTTAGGCAAAAGTTAGAGCAAAGTTATCTTTTGGTTTATAGTCACTTCTAATAAGGTTACCAAGAGTCTAGATTGTATTAAGAGAGATTGTTACCTTCTTTCTACCTAGAGTTTAAGGGAAAATTGGGTTTGATGAACTTTGACTTCCTTGTTCAAGTGGTTGCCTGATTAAAAAAAAAAACAGAACTGTGTTGTATACACCTTATACAGCAACCATTGAATTAGACTGGGTACCTTGAAAAGGGCTGCCTACTTTTCTTAGAAACAGAGTGAAGAAGTAATAGAAAAAAAAAAAGAAACCTTCCAAAAAAAAAAATTCAAAGATCCAAAAGTTTATGTAAAGTTTTAGTAGGGTGAAAGCCATCAAGTGTAAAAATGTGAGTATACTGGAATATCACAGATAAAGCCCCTTAGAGGTATTAAAGTGAATATCCACACTTTTCACTACCCAAGACAGGATGCTAAGTTTAGAATTAAACCCTAAGTTACTCCAGCTATTCTTGAGTAGTTAGAAGGTTAAAACTCATTCTAGGAAATCGAATCTCTTAAATTTCTGAGTTAGAACCACTATCGCTCAAAGGTCAATTTAAGTCTAAGTTTTGTCGTAGAGAAATAAGGGTTGGGACTCTATACCAACTAGTACTTCCAATTGATTGACAAAATAAAAAAAAAAAAAAAAATAGACTTGTGCTTTTCAATATGTAGACACCTCGATTTGAACGGGCCCTCACTCGAAAGGGCCCAAAAATAGCAATGCTCCAATAATTGGCAAAAAGGCCTCGATGGCCCGAATCATCGGAACATGACATTTTTACCAAAATCCAAGCCTCTAACACCTCTCAATGGGTTAGTAGATCCACCAAAGGGATCCGGCAAGTTCATATCTACCCCGCTCCATGCAAAATACCGATTTTCCAACAAAAAAGGCCAACGGGTCTCTAAGGCCCAAAACGCTAAAAACAACATTTCGGATTGAACCGAGGTCCCTAAGACCTCCCAATGATCTAGGGGCCCACAGGAAGGGGTGGGACCCATCCCACATGTGTCCAACATCACCGCTCCACGCTCACATCCAAAAAATCGATAAATTCTCCCAACGGGCCCAAAAAGCCCAAATTGCCAAACACGTGGCATTCTTAATAAAATCAATAACTTCAAGAAAAATACAAAAAAATTGAAAAATTAAAAAAGTGGGACTTGGAAAACCTACCCTTCATCTATCATCCACCATTCCACCTCGAAATTCGTAAAAACACTAAACCTACCTAAGGCCCACAAGGCCTCAACCCCTTCCTAAACCCATTACCATAAACCCAAAATTAACCTTATACCCTAGAACCTATCCACCCTCAAAATCCAACCCAAAACAAGCCTTACCCAACTTAAAATAATCTACAAACCAAAGCCCAACACCAAAAGCCCACAAATACCAATCTATCCATATCCAATTACCCAACCCACAACCCTAATCCATCAACTACTACCCACATCAACCAATCACAATCCTCATACTAAAAGATGACACATGTCATCACCATCTTTCACCTCCCTCATCTAATTACCCATCCCCATAACCATTCTCTAAAACAACTCATCTAACACGTCACTTCCCTCCAAAATCACCTCAACCCATACCCTACCCTAACCTAACCTATCCCCATTCTCTAACCACCAACATCACAACCCATACTCAACATATCCTAACACCATCATCACTCTCCAACATCAACAACCACCCACATCACAACCCATATCTCCACCCATCATTTTCCTTAAAACACTCCCACAAAATCACCTCAACCCATACTTCATTTATCATCAATCAACTAACCCATTTCTCTCTCTTTAATTAAACAACCCTCATCAACCAATCAACCAATCTCATTCTTCACCCTCTCATCATGATTGCCACATGGCATCATCTCCTTTATTCTCCCAAAAACCAACCAACCAATCTCTTACATTACCCATCCCTCCACCTTACCCTTTTCATCAACCTAACACTCCTTCCCTAAACAACTCTCTTACACCCCCACTCCTCCCATCAACCATCACTCATCTCATCCCACCCAACACTCTACCCAAATGGATTTGAGTAGGATCCAAACCATTTGGGTTGAAATACAATCCATTTTCATTCTTTACCAAATTACCCCTAAATTCATTCCAAATTTCATACCCCCATCTTCTAAAAATCATGCCATTCTCTATCCTCTCAACTCTTCACCCCATTATACCCCCAAACCTCCTCCAAACACCTATAAATACCTCCCCTCTCATCCCAAAATTTTTTACCAAGTCTCACAAAAAAAAAAATATTTTCTCTACTCCTCTCTATCACTCTCTCATACTATCTTCTAAAAAAGAAATTTCATTTTCATATTACACTAAGGATTTAAGAAGCATTGAAGAAGAAGGAATGAAAGAAAAGGAAGAAGAACTTGAAAGCTACAAGGTGGGTCTTAAACTCCCCCCCCCTCTCTCTCTCTCTAACCTTCTACTCTTCCCTCTTCTAACACCCCCTTCTTCTACTTTATTTTCCCCCTTTTGATGATTGGACCCCAAGGCTAAGATTCATAAGGGTCATTTCCATTAATGAAATGACCCTATGATCAAGCCAAAATTAAGTCCCTACTCAGGGAACAAATGAACCCATGTGGCATTCTATTTTTACTTTTATTTTTAAAAACAAAATGACCGAGTTCTTTGAGGTTACCGCCATTCGACGGGGAGAAAGGGGTGCCTAACACCTTCCCCTTTCTCCAACCGAGCCGCTTGCCCGAACCTCTAGGTTTGATCAACCCTATCCGTTGTGAGTCACTAACGTCAAAAAATGGCAATTTTTCGAAAGGTACACACCGGGTGACCATTCACACCCCTTTTTAATTTGAATGGTGGCGACTCCAATTTTAGTAGTTGTGACCGTCGTAATGACGAAAACCACGTAGCTACACAATATAAGTTTTGATTTTGACTATTTTTACTTCAAAGTTGTTTTCAAATTTTGTGGGTATATTTTCTGCAAACTCTCAAGAGTCAAACTTGTCCACTAGGGATAACCTAGCAGTTCAAGGACTTGCTGCATTTGTTAAATGCAGTCGAGGTGCCTGCGAAAGTGGCAGTTTTATTTTCTAAGGACTAAAAAAAGGTAAGTTTGGGGGTGTGATGAGTGTCTCCAAACACTCAATTATACCCACATTTTTCGATTATTTATCTTGATTTTTATACCTATTTCTCCATATTAAGGTAATAATCATGATAAGCCTCAAAACACCATGTTGCATGTTAATTAGGCTTAATTATATATAAATAAATTAATTTACTAGATAAATCTAATTACGTGTGTTTCTTGTGCAGAAAATCAACAATTTGAAATCAAAATCTCAAGGCAAAAGCATTTGGACCCACTTTGGAATGCCCTAATTCTTAACTTATATTCTCCTCTTTTATCTTTTTGTGCAAAGAAAAGTGGAGGCTACTTTTAGACTCTTCTACACACATTTTTCTCTATAAATAGAGCCTTTATTTCTAGAGAAAGGGTCATATCTGGTTCTCTCATTCAAGACTCCTTTAATCTAAGGCTCTTAACCTATTCTCTTATTTTTTGTATTTTCATTTTCTAGTTATTTTCTTTTAGCTAAATAGTCTTGGAAGAAGTAGAAGAAGAAGAAGTTGTAAGTTTCTCCATGAAATGAAGAAAAGTTATTTCATCTCTTATCTTCCCTCTCTTGCAATGTCATTAGGCTAAGTTCCCCTCCATTGGAGAGTGGAAAAGCCTAGAGCAAGTTCTTGTGTTATTTCTAATTTCATACCTTTCTTTTATTTAAAATGCTTATGAGTTCTCTTTAAGTTTCTTGCACCTTTTATTCTTAATATAGATACTTTATGCTTAGATTAGATCAAGATAAAGTATGCTTAAACTAGATAATTGGTAAAAGGAAGTTTTCAAAGAATTCTACTTTGTTTATATTCTCTTATTTCATTTCATTTGCAAAACTTTCCGATCTAAGGAGCTAACACCAAGCCCTTACGATTGAGTTATAAAAAGGCTAGAAACTAGGAATTGCTCATCAACATGTTCTAGGTAGATCCACCTCCAATGGTGTTTTAATTTCATAAGTTTACTTACTTTTAATTTCATTTACTTTAGTTTATTTTCTAGCAATTTTACATTTTCTTATAAGTTCAAAAATACAAAGAAAAACAATTTTAATTCCTTTTAGTTAATTTGAATTTTATCTTCTTAGTTTAACTCTATTCCTCCTTTCTCTTAGGTTCAATCCCCTACTCGTCCCACAAGTAAGGTAAAAGTAAGATTATTATTAACTCCGGTGAGAAGAACAACGATAGTCTCATCACTGCTCTGCTTCAAAAATCAAAAATGCCAAATTTTCGATAAAGTTCACCAACGGGCCTAAAAAGTCCGATTTGCCAACATATGGCATGTTGACCAAACCAATGATTTTCAAAATCTCAAAAAAATGAATAAAATTAAAAAATGAGACTTGGGACGCCTACCACCTCCTCTACCCTCCATTGCTCCACTTCCAAATTCAAAAATACCCTAAGTCCACCTAAGGCCCATAAACCCTCAACACTCACAAAATACATTTCTCATCTTATACCCTAACATAAATCCAATCCCACACCACCTAAAACCTAAAACATACCCACCCTCAAAAATCCAATCCAAAACAAATCCTACCAAATCCAATAATCCAAAACCATTCCATAACCCAAGCCCAATACACTAAAAAGCTTACAAACCCTTATCCATATCCAATTCACATCCAACCCATAATCCTAACCCACAAACCACTACCCACATCAACCAATCACCATTTTGATAATATAATATGACACATGTCATCACCCCCTCTCACCTCCCTCATCAAACCACCCACACCATCACCTTTCTCCAAAAAATTAACTACCCACATCACCTTTTCTCTAAAAAATCACATCAACCCACACCATCCCCTAACCTACCCTCATTACTCCCTATAAACCTCCATTCTCACAAATCAAACACCATCATCCAATACCCCTCTAACGTACGCTCATAATTTCCTAACCCCTATTCTCTCAAATCAAACACCTCCCCTTAACCTACCATCATCATACCTCTCCCTAATCTACCATCATCATTTCCTATAAACCTCATCTCTACAACCTAAACCTACACCCATCCTCTCAAATCAAACACTCAATCTCTCCCATCAATTAAATCTAAACCCCTAACCTCCACACATCTTGCCACATGTCACCATCTCCCTCACCCTCCCAACCACCCTCTTATACCCTCCATTCTCTTAAACCAAACACCACTCAATCAATCAACCACCCTCTTAAACACCTATCATCTCATCTCACCAAACACTCCACCCAAATGGTTTGGGTAGGATCCAAACCATTTGGATCAAAACACAACTCATTTACCCTCATTACATAATTACCCCTCTCTCAACTCTTAATTTCATACCCGCCACCTTTAAAACATATGTCATTTTCTATTCTACCCCACTTTACCCTCATTATACCCCTAAAATAACCCCTCAACATCTATAAATACCCCCTCATCTTCCCAAAAATGGTTCCCAACTCTCACTACAAAAATCTCTTACCAAGTCTCATAAAAATATTACTCCACTCTCTACTCTGAACTCTACTCATCACTTCACTACTCTCTCACACTAATCTCAAAAGAGTTATATTCTCATAACTCATTAAGGACTCAACTCAAGAAGACTTAGAAGAAGAAGAAGGAAGGAAAGAAAAGAAAACCTTGAAGCTTCAAGGTGGGTGTGTAGACAACCCATTTTTGCACTCGCTTGATTAATTAACTCGTCAACCCGATCGCAATGATTCCAAATGATGGATGTGTATTCCATTGCTTTATTTTGTTACCAGATGTGTTTCAAAAATCCGGATGAGGTATCTCGAATTGACAAAACCTTAGAAACCACGCTACGCTAGGAAAATACGACCCCAGAAACATAGAAATCATCATCTTGTAGATCAAAAAGAAGCTTCACGATAAAAATCACTAAAAATGACCAAATTATCAAAATACCCCTAACATCAAAACAACCCTAGAGCCTACATTATGCTTAGGAAAATTCATTTAAACACATAAAATAACAAATCGGAATCAAATAAATCATTTCACCAATTTTAACAGAATTTGATAAAATTACGAAAATACCCCTCATAAAGTTCACGACCATTTCATACAAAAAAAACTTCATAAATGACAAAAACCAACATTCCCATTGAATTCCTTACGAAAAACTGATTCCAAAACATCCTGAAACATGGAAAAACGACTTAAAACGTAAAAAAATCATCTTCGAGGGCAAAATGATAATTTCACAATTTTAATAATTAAAGATTTCAAAATTAATAAATAAATCATTAAATAATGTAAAGTGAAACATTAATAAAATTAATTTTAAAATGTGAACAAAAAAATCGATCAATCAGGCTTTCAGGCAAAATTGTTGAGGGTTCGCAAGATATTTCTTTAAGGACCCCTCCATTTGGGGGTCCAAAGAATTAAAGATATAATAGATAGGGGTTCTCCAAAAATTTAAAGTCAATCAAGCAAGACTAAAGTCAAGATATTAAAGTCAATCAAATAAAACTAAAGTCAAAATTAAAGTCAATTAAGTAAGACTAAAGTCAAGTATTAAAGTCAATCTCATAAGACTAAAGTCAAAATCCTAAATCAAAACCCTAATCTAAACTAATCAAGTCAATCTCATAAGACTAAAGTCAAAACCCTAAATCAAAATCCTAATCTAAACTAATCAAGTCAATCTCATAAGACCAAAGTCTAAACCCTAATTGAAACCCTAAAAAGAAACCCTAATCAAACCCTAATGCTTCTAAAAACTTATAAAATAGGAGCCTCCACACTCTATTTTCGTATCAAATCATAAACCCTAAGAGAAGTAGGTCTAGAAGCTCCCCTAGCCCCCCATAAACCCTAGTTTTGGAGCCCCAACTCCTTACCTAACATCCCTCCTTCAATTTTAGTCTAGAAAATACCTAAAATCCCTCAAAAAACACCCCCAAATCTGCAACAAACTTGAAGAGTTCAGATCCAAAAACAATGAGATACCTTGATCTAAGATATCCGAAGTCAAATCCGGAGACAGAACGAAGCAAGGGAGTACAGTACAAGGAGCTCGTTTTGTCAGATCTGAGGGAACAAAATCCTTGCTATCGGAAAGGTATGTAATTTTTTTATTTTTATCTAGGTTTTTAGCAATGTGATATATTTGGGAAGTTAGTAGAGACCGGCTTTGGCCGGGCGGGGTTGGTGCCTAACACCTTCCAACCCCGTAACATGATCCCCAAATTCAGATTTTTTGTGGTAGATTAGTTCTTTTTATCCATGTTAGAGTCAGTTTGGTTCCTAGACCACAATAACTAGGTGGCGACTCCCAAACCTCAAGAGTCAAAAGCGGATCCGCGCACCCCGCGGATCGAGGGCACTTTCAGTAGCGACTCCACTGGGGACTATTGAGGATCAAACTTGAAAAACCCCAAGTATGGGAGCATTGCCAAGATGACCTAGATTTTTTTATTATTTTGTTGGATTTATTTTATTTATTTTTTCTGTTTATTTATTTTTTGTCTTGATTGTAGATGATTTTGGGTATTGCATTTTTTTTTCCAATTAAGGATCACTTTTTGATGACCCCTAAATAATGAAAGATTCAAATTGACTTATGAAAATGATGGAATGATGAAGGTTGGACAGAAATATTAAAACGCTTTTAGAGAATATTCTAGTGAGAATTAAGTCTGGGAGCCTTTAATAAAACATAGATCTCGTCGAGTAGATTAATTTAGAATCTGAGTTCACTCAATTTCGTTATCAGAAGCCTTAGATATCATCGATGCAAGTTCAATCTGTAAATCTGGAATTATTTCTGAATGAAAGTTGGGACAGCAATGTTAAAACTTTTTTAGAGAATATTCTAGTGAGAATTAAGTCTGGGAGCCTTTAATAAAACATAGATCTCGTCGAGTAAATTAATTTAGAATCTGAGTTCACTCAATTTCGTTATCAGAAGCCTTAGATATCATCGATGCAAGTTCAATCTGTAAATCTGAAATTATTTCTGAATGAAAGTTGGGACAGCAACGTTAAAACGTTTTTACAGAACATTCTGGTGAGAACTAAGTCTGGACACCTATTAATAAAATGTAGATCTCATCGAGTAGATTAATTTAGAACTTGAGTTCACTCGATTTCGTTATCGGGAGCCTTAGATATCATCGATGCAAGTTCAGATTGTATTTTCCTAATTCACAGAAAATCTGAATTTATCTAATGTTGGCACAATTAATGTTCTTGAGAGTGAGCTCATCTCAACCATTGTCATTCTATCATCAATGTAACACCTATTGGAATCTCGATTTATTTTGGATCACCCAAAAGTGATCATTGATTGGACCTTAAAAATTATAAAAAATTATGCCTATTGCAATGTTTGTTTGATCATTATCATATGCCATATTTATTGATTAATTTACCATGATCTTGCTTGAAATACATGATTGATGTTGATCGTAATGTTAATGTGCTTATGTGATGGGAATAATGTGATCTTAATTGAATATTCATATGATTTGAATGATTTTGGTTTTGATTAAATATATGATTGGTTTGATTGGATCCATGGGCCCATTTGTTTGAAAAAGGTCCCGGGCACACCCCACCCTGTTTTGCACACACCACATGCACGTTTACTGTTTTACTCACTTACACGTCCCATTTAGCCAACGTGGCACTAGTGCGTGGCCCGGTCTCTTCGGAGATGCGACGTCATTCATGAAACCCACAACTCCAGTCACGTACCTTAGGGTATATCAAACTGGGGGCATCAATACCATCTGATCAGGTGATTCTGAGAAGTATGTTGATGCACCCAGGCTGGAGCGACCTGAGCCTTTGACCTATTGTAAGCCACACAGTCACATGTCCTGATTGCCAACGTAGTACTAGTACGTGGTCGGTCCCCTCGTGGGATGCCAAACCATTTATGAAAGCTACAACTCTTGACTCGTACCCGTAGGTATAAAAGATAGTCTAAGTATATCAATTGCACTTCTTGGTCAAAACCGGTGCCTAAGCAAGATCTTGCCCCGCTGTACCCTACTGTACGAGGGGGATAGACTACATCTATTCTAGACGAGAAGTATTTAAGTGGGCCCTTGCTCAGCATTGTGCGCCACCTCTCAACTGGAGATCAAACTGGCTGTTTTTGGCTTCAGAGAAGTGAATTGAGGTTTTAGATTATCACCTATACGGTATATCAAACCAAGTCACCACGTATCGAAAGGTATATAGGTGTGCTTGGGCAAGGGTGGCTAGATAAAAATGCATTGCACGTAGTAAGCTTAGAGTCTAGAAACATTCCCAGTAGGTCACGACTCGAACTTATCGTGGGTGTTCCCGGGTTGTTTATTGAATGAATGCATGTGATTGATGAATGTATGTGAGTGATGTGAATGATGAGATCAAGAATGTATGGTTGTCCTCAAGGATAAAAAATTTTCTTTTTGAAAATTAAAATGGGTGCACCGACCCAATAAAGAATCCATTTTTTGCAATAATTTATAATGACCCAGTCCATCTCGATCCAATAATCATGATGGGTCGGGCCATTTAGATCAAAATGGAAATCAAATTCTTTTCTAAATTCGGGTTTCAACCCATTTTTAAAGAAGAGAAATGGTTTACAAAAGGAAAGTATTTTCTAGAAGAAATGTTCTCTAAAAAATATATATATATATTTTCCAGAAAAAGTGTTTTCCATAAGAACAAGATTTTTCAAAAAAAAAAATGTTTTCTAGAAGAAAAGAGAATGAAGGAAAAATGCTTTACAAATGATATATTCAATAAAATCTCAAGGTTCATTTAAAATGTTATCAAGGGGGTGACACTGAAATTGATTAAATTCACCTTCAAAGTGGGTTAAGGGTTATCATTGTATCTAAGCTCAATCGTCCATCGTCTAGCTAGGGTTGTAAATCCGGTCAGTTAAAGTAAACATCAATATCAAGTCAACAGTCAGAAATGACTTCAAAATTTCTCAACATCGTCCAGTTACTCTTTGAAGATCATAGTGCTTCAATCCTAGCTGTTGTAAGCAATATCTCAGTCCTCAGTCCTAATCAAACTCGTGTGGGTTCTTGTATTGAGTTTTCATGAGTCATTTGTATTAACTCGAGGCCTTTTTCCAACAAGGTCATGTCTTCCTTAGATTGAGTCTATTCTTTCCTATTAAGTCAAGTTAGTTCGTCGAGTCTGCAATGGTGTCAGTTGCCCCATCTAAATTTAATTAAATAAAGAAAATTTTTGAATACCTTGAGCGCATTAACGAGTTAACTAATAACTGGCTTCAAAGAGAAATTCCTCTAATAAGGAACCCCCTCTTAAATGAGAAGATAAATGTCTTGCTCGAGGAACTAAAGGTCATTGACCTCGGAACAAAAATAATTCCCAAGAAATTCATATTGGAACTAACTTATCCCCAGAGGATCACAAAGAGATGATGAATTTATTCAGAAATTTCAAAAGACTTGTTCGTGTGATCCGATGAGGATGTGTTAGGTGCAAGCTTGGGTGCTGTTCAACACGGAATAGATACTCGCTTGATGAGATGAAAATATCGATAGAGATGTTATAAAATGTATCAACACTATCCTTACTACATCTTGAGTTTCAAATCACATATTATCAGTTGATATAGGGTACCTTTTGAACTGATCTCTGATAATGGGTCATACTTCAAAGCATAAATCATTACTCTATGTTTAAAGTTGAAGATCTGGAAGCACAAATCATCCCCCTACCGTCCTCAGATCAATGGAACGGTTGAAGCAGTTAGTAAGAGTCTCAAGACTATCATCAGGAAAATGTGTCAATCACGTCGAGATTGGTCAGAAAAATTATCATTCACGCTATGGACATATCGAACTTCAATTCGATCCTCTACTAGAGCTACTCCCTACTCCTTAGTGTATGGCATGGAAGCAGTCTTGCCAGTTGAAATGAAAATTTCGTCTCTCAGGGTCTTGTTGGAAAATCATTTGTTAGAAACAGATTGGGTTCGTCAGCAGTATGAAGAATTAAACTTGATTGAAGAAAACGAGTTAAAGCCCTGTACCATGTGCAAGCTTATCTAAGAAGAGTCACCCGTGCATTTGACAAAAAGGTCAAAGCTCATCATTTACAAGTCAAGGATTTAACTATCAGACTTTAAAGAAAATTGAACACTCCTCCTCGACTATAGGAGAAAGTCTGAACCCAATTGGAGAAATTCATTCATTAAGAAAATACTGTCTGGAAAAATCGTCAGACTTCAAGATCATGATGAAAGTGAACTACCAGAACCAACCAACCTTGACCAGATCAAGCGGTACTACATTTAAGGAGGTCATCTTTGGCCGAATCAATTTTCATGTTACCCAATTCAATATATCCTTTCTCAACCCCTTTGCAACCTTTTTCAAAAAGAAAAATTATGCCTTTTCTTTCTTAGCCCGATCACCTAACCTAGGGGAGGGAAGTTTCGAACTACGTTTTGGTCTGATCCCAAAATTCTGGGGTACGTAGGCAACCTGAGAAGTTACTTCAGGCCCGACCATATCAAAAAAAAAAAATAGATTCCCCGACAAAAAAAATCTAAAAAAAAAAATTCAAAGAAAAAAATTGTCAAAGTGGGGAAGAAAATTCAAGGAAAAAGAAAATAATTTAAAAGGAAATGTCACACAAGGGGCATTTGGGTTTTTGAGCCTCAAAATCCTTTCTTTTTATACCTAGTCCTAAGCTTACCCATGAAAGTCCTCCTAAGTACCGTGCGAGAAGTCAAGGAAGATAGCAAAGCATGATCAGACAGCAACTCCAGAAGTTCAGAAGGGAAGAAGAAGAAAAAAATCTGCTAAGTTGAAAACCCAAAAAGGGCGGCTTAGGCAAAAATTAAGGTAAGCTCGCAAGGTTGAAGATCTGAAAGGATGACCTTGGTAACAATCAAAGCAAGGAAAAAAGAAAAAATTGTAAGCTCGCTAGATCGGAAACCTAAAAAGGCGATCTAGGCAAAAGCTAGAGCATGCTCGCTAGATTGAAAACCTGGATAGGCAATTTAGGCAAAATTTAGAGCTATCAAAAAATAAAAGAAAATCTCCGTTGAGTTGAGAAGCTGAAAAGGTAGCTCGAGCCGAAATATCAGAAGTCCGAATGATAAAGTTTCAATACCCAGTTTGAACCAAATATAGACTCAGTGGATACAAGTATCTCGTCTATGATTGATCTGAAGAGTTTCATGTCCCTAAGCGAACCGACGGGGAGAAAGAACAAATTCTATGATGAATTTCAGAAAGAAATATTTTGTTCCAATGTCTTTGAGCCTGACTCAAAATCTTCAATATAAAAAGTCAAAATTAAAAGTTAAACCTTTATTGCGCTTGCGGTAATCAAGGATTTCAAACTTTCATAACAAGGGCACTTCCTTTTTTCTAAAGAGTACAGTTTCCCCCCTTACACTAGGGGCATTTATTTTCAAATTATATTCAATTATCCCTAGTGCAATGTTCCTTGTCAAACTAGGGGCATTTTTGTTCTGATGCCTGGTCAATTTCAACCCCAAAGGATAAGGTTAACTTTGCATTAAAGGTTACCCTCTTGATAGCAATTTTGAAAACTCCTCAGATTCAAAGAGAGTTAAAATATTTACCAGACCTTCATAAAATCCAATTTTTTATTTAAAAAAAAAGTAAAATGTGAGGTTAATCCACCGTTTGTTCCCTCAAAGCTTAGTTCATTATTCTTGCACCCTGGGCAGGTAGAATAGAACTTCCTAAAAAAGAAAAAAATTAGTTCATTACTCTTTCACTCCGAGTAGGTAGAGTAGAACTTCTCAAAAAAAATTAGTTCATTACTCTTTCACTTCGAGTAGGTAGAGTAGAACTTCCAAAAAAAAATTAGTTCATTACTCTTTCACTCCGAGTAGGTAGAGTAGAACTTCCAAAAAAAAAAATTAGTTCATTACTCTTTCACCCTGGGTAGGTAGAGTAGGACTCCCAAAATAATTAGTTCATTACAATTTCACTCCGAGTAGGTAGAGTAGAACTTCCAAAATAATTAGTTCATTACTCTTTCACCCTGGGCAGGTAAAGTAGGACTCTCAAAAAGCTTGGTTCATTACTCTTTCACTCCGAGTAGGTAGAGTAGAACTTCCCAAAAAAATTTCATTACTCTTTCACCCTGGGCAGGTAGAGTAGGACTCTAAAAAAGCTTGGTTCATTACTCTTTCACTCCGAGTAGGTAGAGTAGAACTTCCCAAAAAAATTTCATTACTCTTTCACCCTGGGCAGGTAGAGTAGGACTCTCAAAACAATTAGTTCATTACTCTTTCACTTCGAGTAGGTAGAGTAGAACTTCCCAAAAAAATTAATTTATTACTCTTTCACCCTGGGCAGGTAGAGTAGGACTCTCAAAAAGCTTAGTTCATTACTCTTTCACTCCGAGTAGGTAGAGTAGAACTTTCCAAAATAATTAGTTCATTACTCTCACTCCGAGTAGGTAGAGTAGAACTTCCCGAAATAATTAGTTCATTACTCTTTCACCCTGGGCAGGTAGAGTAGGACTCTCAAAAAACTTAGTTCATTACTCTTTCACTCCGAGTAGGTAGAGTAGAACTTTTTCAAAAAAAAAAGATTAGTTCATTACTCTTTCACCCTGGGCAGGTAAAGTAGGACTCCTAAAAAGTTAGTTCATTACTCTTTCACTCTGAGTAGGTAAAGTAGAACTTCCCAAAAAAATAGTTCATTACTCTTTCACCCTCGGCAGGTAGAGTAGGACTCCCAAAAAGCTTAGTTCATTACTCTTTCACTCAGAGTAGGTAGAGTAGAACTTTTCCACACAAAAAAAAAAAATTTAGTTCATTACTCTTTCACCCTGGGCGGGTAGAGTAGGACTCCCAAAAAAATTAGTCATTATTCTTTCACTCCGAGTAGGTAGAGTAGAACTTCCCAAAAAAATTAGTTCGTTACTCTTTCACCCTGGGCAGGTAGAGTAGGACTCTCAAAAAAAAATATAAATTCATTACTCTTTCACCAAGAGTAGGTAGAGTAGGACATTTAACTTTCTCCCAACTTTTGCTCAGATTTGTCTCAAATATCATTCAAATTTTCTCGAGTTTTGTTTTACTCAGATTTCATTCAATTTCACACAGTGCACACACTTGCACATTTGTTCTCTTAGTCAGGGAGAATTCTCTAAAATTCAAGGATCTGACACTGTCAGTGAGAGCTCACGCTCAAGGACCTGACAACCTTTTAATTCGGGGAGAGCTTTACCCTCAAGGATCCGAACACCCCGACGAATTGCTAAATCAGGCTGCAAAATGAACTGTCACCAGCTTTGGCATTCAGATATCGCACTATCTACCACAATAGATTTGCTATCTAGTTTGCTTCAACCATCTGCCAAAGAGGGGCATCTGTAGACACCCCATTTTTGCACTCGCTTGATTAATCAACTCGTCAACCCGATTGCAATGATTCCCAATGATGGATGTGTATTCCATTGCTTTATTTTGTTACCAGATGTGTTTCAAAATCCGGATGAGGTATCTCGAATTGACAAAACCTTAGAAACCACGCTACGCTAGGAAAATACGACCCCAGAAACATAGAAATCATCATCTTGCAGATCAAAAAGAAGCTTCACGATAAAAATCACTAAAAATGACCAAATTACCAAAATACCCCTAACATCAAAACAACCCTAGAGCCTACATTACGCTTAGGAAAACCATTTAAAACACATAAAATAACAAATCGGAACCAAATAAATTATTTCACCAAATTTTAACAGAATTTGACAAAATTACGAAAATACCCTCATAAAGTTCACGACCATTTCATACAAAAAAACTTCATAAATGACAAAACCAACATTCCCATTGAATTCCTTACGAAAAACTGATTCCAAAACATCCTAAACATGGAAAACGACTTAAAACGTAAAAAAATCATCTTCGAGGGCAAAATGGTAATTTCACAATTTTATAATTAAAGATTTTCAAATTAATAAATAAATCATTAAATAATGTAAAGTGAAACATTAATAAAATTAATTTTAAAATGTGAACAAAAAAATCGATCAATCAGGCTTTCAGGCAAAAATTGTTGAGGGTTCGCAAGATATTTCTTTAAGGACCCCTCCATTTGGAGGTCCAAAGAATTAAAGATATAATAGAGAGGGGTTCTCCAAAAATTTAAAGTCAATCAAGCAAGACTAAAGTCAAGATATTAAGTCAATCAAATAAAACTAAAGTCAAATTAAAGTCAATTAAGTAAGACTAAAGTCAAGTATTAAAGTCAATCTCATAAGAAACTAAAGTCAAAATCCTAAATCAAAACCCTAATCTAAACTAATCAAGTCAATCTCATAAGACTAAAGTCAAAAACCTAAATCAAAATCCTAATCTAAAACTAATCAAGTCAATCTCATGAGATCAAAGTCTAAACCCTAATTGAAACCCTAAAAAGAAACCCTAATCATACCCTAATGCTTCTAAAAACTTATAAAATAGGAGCCTCCACACTCTATTTTCGTATCAAATCATAAACCCTAAGAGAAGTAGGTCTAGAAGCTCCCCTAGCCCCTCATAAACCCTAGTTTTTGAGTCCCAACTCCTTACCTAACATCCCTCCTTCAATTTTAGTCTAGAAAACACCTAAAATCCCTCAAAAAACACCCCCAAATCCGCAACAAACTTGAAGAGTTCAGATCCAAAAACAATGAGATACCTTGATCTAGGAGATCCGAAGTCAAATCCGGAGACAGAACGAAGCAAGGGAGTACAGTACAAGGAGCTCTTTTTGTCAGATCTGAGGGAACAAAATCCTTGCTATCGGAAAGGTATGTAATTTTTTTATTTTTATCTAGGTTTTTAGCAATGTGATATATTTGGGAAGTTAGTAGAGACCGGCTTTGGCCGGGCGGGGTTGGTACCTAACACCTTCCAACCCCGTAACATGATCCCCGAATTCAGATTTTTTGTGGTAGATTAGTTCTTTTTATCCATGTTAGAGTCAGTTTGGTTCCTAGACCACAATAACTAGGTTGCGACTCCCAAACCTCAAGAGTCAAAAGCGGATCCGCGCACCCCGCGGATCGAGGGCGCTTTCAGGGTGCAACAAAATACCCCCCTCTCTCTCTCTACTCTCTCATCCTCCCTCTTCTATTATCTCCTCCTCTCTTTAATTTTTATTTTAGATAGCTCCTAAGATGTAATTTTTCCCCTCATTTATCTCCGGTAGATCGAATTTCTATTTGATCGAAAGTATAAGGGTTGTAACCACCTTAAAAAAAAAATTGATTCAACCCATCAAATCATTTTGAGGCAACCAATTTTTGGGTCCTTCTCAACTCATGAGAATGGATCCATAGCTATCGCCAACACTTTTAAAAATGTGTTATTCCCAAGGCTAAGGATCATCTCCTTCGATGGGATGATCCTATAATCAAGCCAAAAATAAATCCCAACTTAGGGTACACATTATCAACACATGGCACTTTGTTTTTATTTTTGTATTTTCAATAGAAATGATCGAGTTAAGTTGAGGTTACCACCACATGGTGGGGAAAAAAGGGTGCCTAACACCTTCCCTTTTCTCCAATCGAGCCGCTTACCCCGAATCTCTAGGTTTGATTAGTACTTTATCCATTGTAGTCACTACGTGCCTAAATGCCACTTTTTCTGAAAAATGTACATCGGGTGACCATTTACACCCACTTACAATATGAATGGTGACGACTCCAAACCTTAGTAGATGTGGCCATCGTAATCGTGAAAATCACGTACTGAGGTTGAGGACGATGATAAGGAACCAAGTTGGAAAATATACTTTGACAGAGTAGCAAATCAGAAGGGGAATGGAATAGGGGCAGTCTTGATCAAACCAAATGGGTCCCACGTGCCAATTGCCATCAGACTGAAGTTCCAATGTTCTAACAACGAGACTGAATACAAAGCATGCATAGCAGGGTTGAAAGCAGTACTGGATCTCGAGGTAGATGAGATCGATATTTTCGAAGATTCAAGCTTAGTAGTCTATCAGACGCCTGGAGAATGGAAAACCCGAGCGCAAAGATTGGTCCCTTACCACGAGTACGTGGAGGAACTAAGCTCACACTTTGATAGGATTTCATTCACATACATGCCGAGAGCGAAGAATCAGTTTGCAGATGCACTAACTACGCTCGCTTCTATGATCAGCATCTCGGAAGACTTAGTTATTGACCCCATTGAGATTGACATCCAAGATGAACCAGCTTATTGTCTACCTGTGGAAGTAGAAAAACCAGAAGAAAAGCCATGGTACTCAGACATTAAGGCATACCTCGAAGATCGAACCCTCCCATCAGACGCAACACCTAATGATCGAAGGACTATTCACAAGTTGGCAGGCCAATTCTTCTTAAGCAATGGCATTTTGTACAAGAAATCACATCATGAGGTCCTACTCCGGTGCGTGGCAGAAACAGAAGCAAAACGACTAATCGCCATGGTAGGGTCTATGAACCTCACATGAATGGCCATATGCTTGCTAAGAAATTCATGAGAATAGGATATTACTGGACAACAATGAAAAGTGATTGTTATCAATACATCCGTAAATGCCATCTCTACCAGATCTATGCCAATAAAATCAACGCTCCACCTTCAGAATTGCACAATATGACTACTCCTTGGCCCTTTTCACTCTAGGACATGGATGTTATTGGACAGATTTTGCCAAAAGCTTCAAATGGGCACCGCTTCATCCTGTTCGCTATCGATTACTTTATCAAATGGGTAGAAGCAGCCTCTTACGCTAATGTCACAAAAGGCAACGTCTTGAAGTTTATCAAGAACAACATTATCTGTAGATATGGGCTTCCCAAGGGACTAGTGACTAACAATGCCAAGAACTTCAAGAACAAAAACATGATTAAGATGTGCAAAGACTTTAAGATCACTCATTACAACTCTGTGCCTTATAGACCCAAGATGAACAGAGCAGTCCAGGTAGCCAACAAGAATATCAAGAAAATCATCCAGAAGATGGCAGTTACATACAAAGATTGGCACGACATGTTGTCTTTTGCACTCCACGCATATCGAACCTCGTTCAGAACTTCGACTGGGGCAACTCCGTATTCATTGGTATACGGAATGGAAGTAATCTTACCTGTCGAGTTTGAGATTCCCTCCCTCCGAATCTTAAAAGAAGCAGAGTTGGATGAAGCTGAATGGATTCAGGCTCGGTTTAACCAATTAAATCTGATAGAGGAGAAACGTCTTGTGGCCATTTGCCATGGACAGATCTATCAGCGACGAACAGCTCGTGCCTACAAAAAGAAAGTCAAGCCTAGGAATTTCTCACCAGGAGACCTTATTCTATAAAAAAATTTGCCAATCCAAGAAGATGCCAGAGAAAAGTTCAGACCAAACTATGAGGGACCATTCATCGTGCAGAAGGTAATGACGGAAGGAGCTCTGATACTTACGAAAATGGACGGTGAAAGCGCCCTCGATCCGTGGGGTACACTGATCCACTTTTAACCTTTGAGGTTTGGGAGTCGCCACCTAGTTATTGCGGTCTAGGAACCGATTATTGACTCTAAAAAAAAAGATAACTAATCTACGAAAGAAAATACTGAGTCCGGGGACCACATTACAGTTGGAAGGTGTTAGGCACCAACCCCGCCCGACAAACGTCGGTCTCTACTAATTCTCAAATAAACTGCATTGCTAAAAAGACCTAAATAAAAATAAATAAATAAATTACCTTCATGAACGCAACAGTTTTCTTCCCTCAGATCTAGTAGAATAGCTCCTTGTACAATATTCCTCGTTTCGTTCTGTCACTAGATTCGTTTCGGATCTTCAAAACGAGGTACTTTCTTCTTAGATATGAATTTTCTGATTTTTTTGGATTTCGGAGTGTTGTTGAAGAGCTTCTAGGTATTTTTTGTGCTAAAATTGGGGTATGGATGTTATGTAAGGAGTTGGGGCTTCAAAATTAAGGTTTATGGGAGGTTAGGGAAGCTTTTTGACCTACTTTTTTTAAGGTTTCTTTTTTTATACGAAAATAGGGTGTGGAGACTCCTATTTATAGATTTTTTAAGTGTTTGTTTAAATAGAATTAATGTTTAATTATAATTCTTTTAGTTAGAGTTATATTTTAATTAGAATTATTTTAGGTAGAGTTATATTTTAGTTAGAATTCTATTAAATAAAGTTATTATTTAATTAGGATTGTTAAATAGAATTATTATTTAATTAGAACTCTATTAGGATTTTGACTTTTGGTCTTATTTGATTGACTTTAAGATTTTGACTTTATTCTTACTTGATTGACTTTAATATCTTGACTTTGGTCTTACTTGATTGACTTTAATTTTTTGGAGATCCCCCCTCTATTATATCTTTAATTCTTTGGGCCCCCAGATGGAGGGGTCCTTTAATAAATATCTTGGCAACCATCAACAATTTTTCCTGAAAACCTGATTGATCGATTTTTTTTGTTCAAATTTTTAAATTAATTTTATTAATGTTTCACTTTACATTATTTAATGTTTTATTTATTAATTTCATAATTTTAAATTTTTTAATTGGAAAATTACCGTTTTGCCCCCTGAAGATAACTTTTGCGTTTCAAGTCAGTTTTTGATGTTTCAGGATGTTTTAGAATCGATTTTTCGTAAGGAATTCAATACGAATATTGGTTTGTTTCATTTATGAAATTTTTTGTGCGAAATGGTCGTGAACTTTAGGAGGGGCATTTTCGTAATTTTGTCAAATTTTGTGAAATTGGCGAAATGATTTATTTGATTTCGATTTGTTGTTTTATGTGTTTAAATGGGTTTTTTTAAGCGTAACGTAGGCTCTAGGGATATTTTAAGGTTAAGAGTATTTTGGTAATTTGATCATTTTTAGTAATTTTTATCATGAAGCTTCTTTTTATCTGAAAAATGATGATTTCTAAGCTTTTGGGGTTATATTTTTCCCATCGTAGCGCGGTTTCTACAGTTTTGTTAGTTCGAGATACCTCATCTGAATTTATGAAACATATCTAGTAACAAAATAAAGCATTGGGATAAACATCCATCATTGGGAACCGTTGCGATCGGGTTGACAAGTTGATTAATCAGGTGAATGCAAAAATGGGGTGTCTACAGATGCCCCTCATTGGCAGAGGGTTGAAGCAAACTAGATAGCAAATCTATTTTTGTAGATAGTGCAATATCCGAATGTCAAAGCTAGTGACAGTTCATTTTGCAGCCTGATTTAGCAATTCGTCAGGGTGTTTGGATCCTTGAGCGTAAAACTCTCCCCGAACTAAAAGGTTGTCAGGTCATTGAGCAAGAACTCTCATTGACAGTCTTAGATCCTTGAATTTTAAAGAATTCTCCTTGACTAAAAGGTGCAAGTGTGAGTGTGTGTACTGTGTGAAACTGAGTAAAAATGTGTCAGGTCCTAGAGATCTTCTCTCACTAACAATAATGATTCAAAATTGAAATGTGCTTATGCAACAAAAGCAATCATGGCAAGGTTGAACAATGAGGTAATTTGAGTCATAACAATGTAAGAACTTTGTTAAATCCTATTTGAAATTCTTTTTAGAGTTCGAAAAAGTATGAGTCTCGTTTATCGGACTCGAACCTATTGTAGCCACGCTTCTCGGGCTAAAGAACTTAAACAATCCTGTTAATTCAATATGATTCAAACAAAACTGGAGTCTCGTTTCTCGAACTCTGGATAAAGTTTATAGGAACTTAAACAATCCTATTAAAATTGGAGTCTCGTTTCTCGGATTCAAACTAAGGTTTATAGGCACTTCGAAAAACCTATTCATTCTATGATTTAAAAAGTTGGAGTCTCGCTTCTCGGACTCGAACCTAGGCTTGTAGGCACTTCAAAAAACCTACTCATTCTATGATTCAAATAGTTGGAGCTTCGTTTCTCGGACTCGTACTTAGGTTTGTAGGCACTTCGAAAAGCCTACTCATTCTATGATTCAAAAAGTTTGAGTCTCGTTTCTCGGACTCGAACTTAGGTTTGTATGCACTTCAAAAAGTTGGTTCTACATCTTCCATTAGTGAACACTTGAACAAGTAAACATATTCTTGAAGATCCTACAATGTTCAAGATGACTTCTGATTTTTTTGACTTCAACATTATCTTCGTCGGATGTGAGTTCTTGGCTGAAAAATGAATATTGTGGCTTGAATGGTTCTGCAGTTTCTGCACAAGCTTCCTTCTGAATTTTTCTTCTTGATGGGACCTTTCCTCCCATTTGATGATGCCCTAATTTTTGCTTAAATTGCCTTTCCAGGTTTTCAACCTAGCGGGTTTTCTTTTCTTTTTCTAAAGATGCCTTGACTTTTGCCTAGGTCGCATTTTCAGGTTTTCAACGTAGCAGATTTTTCTTTTTATGGTTATGCCCTAACTTTTGCCTAAGTCGCCTTTTCGGATTTTCGACTTAGCAGGCTTATCTTTTTTCTCTTGAATATTCAACTCGACAGCTTCTTGGTTCCCTACACCTCAACCTAGTCAATTAGCATTCCAGAGGACTTAATAGGTGGGCTTAGGAAGTTGTTTGGAAAGAAAGGGTAAAAGGTTCGACTTCCCAAAATGCCCATAATCTAATAACATTCTTTTTTTTCTGCCAATTTTTTTTTAATGCCCATAGTTTGACATTTTTTTTTCTTTTGAACCTTTCAATACGGGATTTTCCTTTTAGATGACACTTTTCTTAAGAGAATACATTTTTTTTACGTGACCGGGCCGGAAGTAACTTCTCAGGTTGCCTACGTATCCCAAATATTTCTTTTTTTTTCTTTTGGGATCAGGTCAAAATGTAGTTCATACTTAGACTTCCCTCCCAAGGTTGGTTGGTGTGGTTTTAGAAATAAATAGGCTATTTTATTTTTTAGAGGCTGCGAGAGGCTAAAAAAATGTTATTTTTTTTTTGTAAGATAGGAAAATGGTTCGACCAAAGGAGGCCTCCTTTGGTGAATACTGCTCGACTTGGTCAAAGTTTTAGGAATTCGATATCTGGATTGCTCTGTCGAGTAAGGTCTTCTTTAAGAATGAATATTCTTTAGTCTTCTTTTGTGAAATCGAGTACCTCTTCTAAAACTTCGAGAAAATCTTTTATTATCTTATGAATGAAAACTCTCTTCTTGAGTGAAAAATATGGTAGATCCACTTGTAGGTCTTAGCGTCTTTCTCGATGCTTTCAACTATATCATTTTTGACCAATAATCTTTGACTTTGAAATTACTCTTGACTTTATGTCTTGATCTATATTTTTGTGTAATCCATTCATATATCCTTATGAGACCATACAAGAACATTGTAGAATTTCTCAAGTAAGTTTACTATTCTCTCATGTTCTCGTGAGGATAACGTATCACCAATTTACACTTCTTGAGTGTACTCTTTAATTCTAATATTTATCAAATTTGGTTAGTGAGCTTTATGTCATTTCTCATATTAGATTTTATATTCACATCATTATTGCACACATGATAATCAAAAACTTCTTTATTTATTAGAATAAAAAGAACATAGACTGACAAACCTTACTAAAACCCAAAAATAAAGATGACTAACTGAATTCAAAGACTGACGCAATTGAAGCTAAAAAAAACTAAGAAGACTTAAAAAGTCGACATCATTCTGAATGGAGGGACACAATTCTAGAGTCTATGCCACTTCAGTTATCTTTGATGGATGACTTGAACTTGCCTGCTTTTACTATCTCTTCATATTCTGATTCAAGTCTGTCAAATGTAGGAAAATCCGTTGCTTCAATAATTTCTCTGTTCTTGAGTTCTGTCACTATCTTAGGGTAGTTGAGCTCATTCTGGCATGGAGCGAATGCACTGTTAAAACCAATTGGGTGAATGAAGGAAACTAGGTCAACTAATTTGAGTTTGGATATGGATATTAGGTTCAGAGTAGGAGGGGGTTGATTTTGAAAAGTTGGCAAAGGGTTAATCTTAACATTAGGAGTAGTAGGAGTGGGTATGGTGACTTTTCCTTACTCAATAAGGTCTTGGATAGCATGTCGGAGAGTGATACACCTGTCAAGAACTTCACCAGGCATCTGATGGAATTCACAGAATTGCCCATTATCCATGTTTGGAGGAAGAGCATTAGGCAAAGGCCTAGGTTGTAAAGGTGTCAGCAATCCCATTTTCATCAATTTTTGATAAGCAACACTAACAGACATTCCAAGATTGGCAAATTGTCTCCTAGACTTGGCTTGTGGGGGCTGAGTAGCTTGAGGAGATAGTATGAAAGAGTTGTTTACCACTTGTAAGGAATTGACATTAGGTTTGAAATGTTTGGGTTTTGACTCAGACGAGTTACTAAAAAGTCCTGAAGAGTAGGCATCATCAACTTGATTTTCAGCCTCAATGAGGGATTGAAAAGTGGGAAGGTACTGAGGCATCAAGTACTTGGTATAATTTGGAGTGAGATTCCTGAGGATAATCTTGACTTATTCCTTCTCTTGAGGTTGGTCCCACTATTGAGCTGCTTTAGCTCTCCATCGAGGAATAAACTCAGTGAAAGTTTTCCCGAGTTTCTGTTTAGTAGTTTCTATGTCTCTTCTTGTGAGTTCAATATCCGTGTTGAATGAATATTGACCAATAAACTCTTTCATCAATTCATGCCATGTTCTTACCCGAGATGAATCCAATGACATTAACCAGCGTAATGCAGGACCTGTCAGGGTTCTTTGAAAAAGTTGAGCCATCTGTTCTTTACTTAGACCTTGAGATTGCATTATGCCGACATATACTTTTAAGTGAGTCCTAGGGTATCCAATACTGTCAAACTTCTCCATATCTGGCATTGTGAACTTCTCTGGTAGACGAACCGTAGGAAACAAGGTCATTGTCCCTAATCCAAGAGTAAGATCATCAGGGTCTTTAATATTCTTCAAAACAGTTTCAACCTGAGTTATTCGATGAGCTAAGACAGGGTCGACATGTAATTGATCATCTTCTTGGTTTTCGACGAGGTCAAACACATCCTGAAGTTCTATAGCTTTATCTTTTTCCTTTTCAATTTTCAGGGATTCAATTTGTGTTTGAACAGAAGCAATAATCTGTGCTTGAAAAGATTCTAAAATCTAACGGAGCGCAGCTTCATCCATGGTACTCGTTTCTTCTTGTGGCCAAGACTAACTACTTAGCAATGGTACTCTGGAAAGATGACTTTTTTCACGGACCCAAAGTGGTACAGATGGAGGTTTAGAACATTTGGGACCAATTATCACCTGATTGAAAGTAACCAAAGGTTAACCGTTGACTCTAAAGGTTTGACTCTTAACCACATGATATAGAATAGCCCAAGTCCAGTGGGAAATATCGAATCCAAATACACTATAAGTCTATGGTGACCAAGAAAGTGAGAAAGGTTAGATGCGGGTCTACCCCAGATTGGGATTGAACCTTAGATAAGACAAATTAATTTGATCCTAATATCGAATTTTTTTATATAAAGTGATCTGGATCTTTAAAAGTGAAACAAATTAGTCTAACTAATTTGGTATTGATCAGTTTGATCCATTTGTCAATTGGGCCAACTGGTTTAATTGGTTCAGGTCGGACCGACATAGTGGGTTTAGTTTGAACAGTCTGGATTAGTCCACCCACTTACCTGTTGGTTGGATTAAATAGAGCAACCCGGGAGCACCCATAGTCAGTTCAGATCATGACCTATAGGAAAGTTTCTAGACTATAGGTTTACAACGTGCAATACGTTTTTATCTGGCCACTCTTGCCCAAGTACACCTATATACCTCTCGAGCGTACTCAATCAGACGGTACGTGGTGACTTGGTTTGATATACTGTATAGGTGATAATCTAAAACTTCAACTCACTTCTCTGAAGCCAAAAATAGCCAGTTTGACCCCTAGTTGAGAGGTGGCGCACGATGCTGAGCAAGGGTCCACTTAAATACTTCTCGTTTAGAATAGACATAGTCTATCCTCCTAGTACCGTAGTATATCGGAGCAGGATCTCGATTAGGCACTGATTTTGACAAGAAGTGCAACTGATGTACTTGGATCATCTTTGATATACTTATGGGTACGAGTCAAGAGTTGTAGCTTTCATAAATGGTTTGGCATCCCACGAGGGGACCGACCACATACTACTACTATGTTAGCAATCAGGACATGTGACTGTATAGCACACAATAGGTCAAAGGCTTAGGTCGCTCCAGCCTAGGTGCATCGATATACCTTTCAGAATCACATGATCAGACGGTACTAATGTCCCAGTTTTATATACCCTAAAGTACGTGACTGGAGTTGTGGTTTTCATGAATGACGTCGTATCTCCGAAGAGACCGGGCCATGCACTAGTGCCACGTTGACTATATGGGACGTGCATGCGTGCAAAACAATAATGTGCATGTGGTGTGTGCAGAACAGGGTGGGGTGTGCCCGAAGCTTTATTCAAACAAGTGAGCCTATGGGCTTGATCATATCATCATACATTGATACCACATGAATATTAATCAAAATATTCAAAGCCTATTTGATTGCAATTAAAATCGAAACAAACACATCATACATCTCAATCAAGATCATGGCGCCGTTAGATAGGCAATTGAGACAACGAATAATAATTGGATTCAATCGTTGGCACAAGCTCATTATTTTTAGTCCAAACCAAGAAGATTCTTTTTATGGTCCAATCAATAGTGGTTTTGGGTGACCCGAAATAAATTGAGGCTTCAATGAACATTAAATTGAAGATAGCATGATAGTTGTTGTAATTTGGAGTGATGAATTCCCTTTTTTTATTTTTATTTTTTAAAAAAAATTAAAAACTAATTGATTTTAAAGAAAAAAAATTATTATTTTTTTTTGTTGCAAACACACAATTTTTTATTGCTGCCAAAACATCCAACACGCCATCAGCACATACAACACTAATTTTTTTTGTATATGTTGTTGTCTAGCAACACACAACAACAACAACACAACAACAACACACAACACGCAACAGCAACACCCAACAGCAACAACAACACAACAGCAACACCCAACAGCACCAGCACATTTTTATTTTTTTTGTTGCTACCAACAACACACAACAGCACATTTTTTTTTAGAAGAAAGGAAAAAAACAATATGCTACCAAAGGTCAAATTGACACGTACATAATGAACAGCCAATAAAATTTTCTTCTCTTATGTATACCAACCAGGATCAAATCGGCACACACCCAAAACTTTTTTTTTTTAAAAAGGACAGATTTAGATAAAAAAATAAAACATAGAAAACAAAAAATAAATAAATAAATAACCTGATCCGATAATCATTATTCTACCATCAACAAAAACCACCTCTTTGCAATCTCGCATTATTTTGGGTCATCATAAACGAACCTCAATTGAACCACAGAAATAATACTTGATTGAACCAAAATAATATGCTAAAAAAAAATTGCTGAGAGAATATAATACAAACCTAAAAAATAAACGAGTCAAATAAACTAAAAATAAAAAATAAAAAAAATTTAGATCTAAATGGCAATGTTCCCATACTTGGGGCTTTTCAAGTTTGATCCTCAAAAGTCCCGAGTGGAGTCGCCACTGAAAGCGCCCTCGATCTGCGGGGTGCGCGGATCCGCTTTTGACCTTTGAGGTTTGGGAGTCGCCACCTAGTTATTGCTGTCTAGGAACCGATTATAGACTCTAAAAAAAAAATAATAACTAATCTACAAAAGAAAATACTGAGTCCGGGGATCACATTACAGGGTTGGAAGGTGTTAGGCACCAACCCCGCCCGGCAAACGCCGGTCTCTACCAATTCCCAAACAAACTACATTGCTAAAAAGACCTAAATAAAAATAAATAAATAAATTACCTTCATGATCGCAATGGTTTTGTTCCCTCAGATCTGGTATAATAACTCCTTGTATAACATTCCTCACTCCGTTCTATCACCAGATTCGTTTTGGATCTCCAAAACGAGGTATTTTCTTCTTAAATCTGAATTTTCTGATTTTTTCTCGATTTCGGGGTGTTTTTGAAGAGCTTCTAGGTGTTTTTTGTACTAAAGGTGGGGTATGGATGTTAGGTAAGGAGTTGGGACTTCAAAATTAGGGTTTATAGGAGGCTAGGGAAGCTTTTTGACCTATTTTTTCTAAGGTTTCTTTTTTTATACGAAAATAGGGTGTGGAGGCTCCTATTTATAGATTTTTTAAATGCTTGTTTATATAGAATTAATGTTTAATTATAATTCTTTTAGTTAGAGTTATATTTTAATTAGAATTGTTTTAGGTAGAGTTATATTTTAGTTAGAATTCTATTAAATAGAGTTATTATTTAATTAGGATTATTAAATAGAATTATATTTAATTAGAACTCTATTAGGGTTTTGACTTTTGGTCTTATTTGAATGACTTTAAGATTTTGACTTTATTTTTACTTGATTGACTTTAATATCTTGACTTTAGTCTTATTTGATTGACTTTAACTTTTTGGAGAACCCCCTTCTATTATATCTTTAATTATTTAGGCCCTCAGATGGAGGGGTCCTTTAATAAATATCTTAGCAACCATCAACAATTTTACCTGAAAGCCTGATTGATCGATTTTTTTTGTTCAAATTTTAAATTAATTTTATTAATGTTTCACTTTAAATTATTTAATGTTTTATTTATTAATTTCAGAATTTTAAATTTTTTAATTGGAAAATTACCGTTTACCCCCTAAAGAGAACTTTTGCATTTCAAGTCGGTTTTTGATGTTCCAGGATGTTTTAGAATCGATTTTTCGTAAGGAATTCAATGGGAATATTGGTTTGTTTCATTTATGAAATTTTTGTGCGAAATGATCGTGAGCTTTATGAGGGGTATTTTCGTAATTTTGTCAAATTTTGTGAAAATTGGCGAAATGGTTTATTTGATTTTGATTTGTTATTTTATGTGTTTGAATGGGTTTTCCTAAGCGTAACGTAGGCTCTAGGGATATTTTAAGGTTAAGGGTATTTTGGTAATTTGGTTATTTTTTAGTGATTTTTATCGTGAAGCTTCTTTTTGTCTGAAAAATGATGATTTCTAACCTTTTGGGGTTATATTTTCCTATCATAGCGCGATTTCTACAGTTTTGTCAGTTCGAAATACCTCATCTGGATTTCTGAAACATATCTGGTAAAAAAATAAAGCATTGGGATAAACATCCATCATTGGGAACCGTTGCGATCGGATTGATGAGTTGATTAATCAGGCGAATGCAAAAATGGGGTGTTTACAGACGGACAAGTCTTTCCGCAACCGATCAATGCTGACACTGTCAAGAAATACTACGCCTAAAAACTAACCCTGAGATGACAAAAGGCCATCTTTCCTATCATAAACAAAATATCTAACCCTAGTCAGCCCTTTTAGCTATCACGTTCATTTCTTATCCTAAGACTGGGGTGAGTCAACAATTACAAAAAAAAGAGGTGACAAAAGAAAAGAAAATCAGAGAGAAACAGAAAAAGCAAAAGTGTCAAATACTCCTGGCCCGCATGAGAATAAACTATGAACGGTTTAAAATACAAAAAAAATCAACAAATCAAAAACTCGGACACTTGATCTGAGCTCGACCCAAATCTCCAGCCTAAACAAGTTCAATAGACGCTGGAAGGAGACATAGATCACATTTTCGAAAAAAAAATATACGAACCTCATGTCTACCCCACTTTAGATAAACTAAGACCTAGACCTTAACTTTTTATATCCTTCCACTACCATAAATCTAAGACAACGTTTCGTCCCACTAAAAGTCCTTTCTGATCAGGGAATATTCGAGGGCAACACAATAACAATGACAGCACTAATGATCTCGCGACTTTGTCTGGACCTCAAAGTCTTGTTAGTCATTGGAAGACTCGAGAGGAAAAAAAAAAGTACTCGAAGTGTAGAGTAACCGATCTCACGGCTCAACTTGAGTTGCCGAATCGAGAATAGTCATTAGCAAACTCAAGAGGGGAATGTAGATCTATTACACAAGAAAGAGTGTCACTACAAGAGTAGAGTCGTCGATCTCACAACTCAACTTGAGTTACCAAGCCATAAAGACACAGAGACTTCAAGAATAAACCGCAATGTAAAAATCCAAAAATACAAGCATAATCTGAAAGGGCATAGTGAAAATCCGAAAAGGCGCTATGAGTAAAAAAATCAGACTATGGCAAGATCAAAGCCACCGGCACGATGAAAATCCCAAAAAGAGCGTCGATGCGCAAAAACGTGGAAAACCAGGTCTGGTGAAAACCGTAATTGGCACCAGGTGCAATAAGGGTAAAAAATAAATATATATATATATATAACAACTCCTAGCCCGCAAGAGTATAAACTGTGAACGGCGAAATCTTTCCAAAATCTCAATACCCAAACAAATAATAGTATTCCAATACTAATCACTAGGGATGACTCTAAAGGAACCAAAAGAGCAATTGACATTTATATCCTCTGTGGTTGGCAAAAACACCAAGATCATTTCAACCAAAAATTTTTACAAACTCTGAATTTATCGTATTCATTTGATAAAGACATTTCATAAAATTTCAAAAAGGAAAACTACTATTTTGACCGATGATGAAAAATTTAGGACTTATTCAAACTTCAAGTTTTCAAATCATTAGATACACCTGAGGCCAGATAAGTAAAAAACCTATTTTGTTTTTATTTCAAAAACTTCACATTACATTTTCACTAACATAAAAAAAAGGGTACCATCATCACCACCTCAGCATTTGAAGCATCACGACTCACCAGGTAAGACGCAAATGTATCAAAACAAGGATCCTGAGCAAACCTCTCCTGAGATCACTCTCTAGGCCTACTGAGGTAGATAAAGCAATTGATCATCGAATTTACAGTTGCAGCAATGGAAGAGTTTATAAGAATAGCCCAACTAGGGGAACCGTTGTGGGTACATAGTCTTGATCATGCTTATGAGTTTCAAAGTGAAGATGAGTACATGCGAACATTCCTGAAGGGAATAGGGCCAAAACCATTTGGATTGAAGTCAAAAGCTTCTCGAGAAACTGTCGTTGTTATCATGAATCACATTAACCTTGTTGAGATCTTCATGGATGTGAATCAATGGTCGAATATATTATTTAACATTATTTCAAGAGCCATGACTCTAGAAGTCCTATCAACCGACGTAGCAGGAAACTATAATGGAGCCCTTCAAGTGATGATAGTAGAATTTCAAATCCCTTCGCCTCTGGTTCCGACTTCAGAGAGTTTCTTTGTAAGGTATTGTAAACATCATGCCGAAGGGATTTGGGTAATGGTCGATGTTTCCTTGGATCGCGTCCTAGCCCGATATTGAGATGTCGAAGAAGGCCATCAAGCTATTTAATCAAGCAATGCCAAATGGTTACTCCAAGGTCATATGGGTCGAACATGTAGAAGTGGATGACAAAGCAGTTCACAATATATATAGAACACTGGTTAACTCTGACCTTGGATTTGGAGCAAAGCAATAGGTTGCTACCTTAGATCGACAATGTGAACGCCTTGCAAGTGTTATGACTACTGACACGCCAACTAGAAATATTAGTGTGATAATAAATCAAGAAGGGCGAAAGAGTATATTGATATTGCAAGAGAGTAGCACCGATACAAAATGATCAAAGGCGTCATTACAAAGGACAATGCATGAATTGAGAGGGTTAACTTATGGTAGAAATAGAGTAAGATCAACAAAAAAAAGGGTAATGAAGAGTGGGTTAAAAAAAATCAAAAGAATTTCAAAAATCCTTTCGAGTTGCACTCAACTCCGATTTGTTAAAACACGACCAAGAACATCCAAGTTTCAAAACTCATCAAATCTGAAATCTCACACGAGCTCCACGCCATCGAGATCAAGGAATTAATAAGGCAAGACTCTGTTAGACCCCGTGCTTGAGTAGCCATTTTCTACAAAAGTCATCAATTCAACCGATAATTCGAAGTCGTGTTTCAGCAAAGTTTTTTGTCCTGTACAAATAGGGGTTTAATCTATTCAGTTTTTTGCACGCAATTCCTTCAAAGAAGGTCAGCTGTAGACACCCCAATTTGAACGGGCCTCTACCCGAAAGGGTCCAAAATTATCGATTTTCCAAATAAATGGGTCAACGAGCCTCAAAGGCCCGAATCACTAAAAAGTGAAATTTTGATCGAACCGGAGCCCCTAAGACCTCATAATGATTCAGGGGGCCCACCAAAAAGGCTTGGCCTACCCTACGCTTTCCCTATGTTTGCCGCTCCGCTTCCAAAACAAAAATGCCAAATTTTCGATAAAGTTCACCAACGGGTCTAAAAAGCTCGATTTGCCAACATGTGGCATGTTGATCAAAGCAATGATTTCCAAAACCTCAAAAAAATAAATAAAATTAAAAACGAGACTTGGGACGCCTACCACCTCCTCTACCCTCCAACGCTCCACTTCCAAATTCAAAAATACCCTAAGTCCATTTAAGGCCCATAAACCCTCAACATTCACAAAATACATTTCTCACCTTATCCCCTAACCTAAATCCAATCCAACACCACCTAAAACCTAAAACATACCCACCCTCAAAAATCCAATCCAAAACAAATCCTACCCAATCCAATAATCCAAAACCATTTCATAACCCAAGCCCAATATACTAAAAAGCCCACAAACCCTTATCCATAACCAATTCACATCCAACCCATAATCCTAACCCACAAACTACTACCCACATCAACCAATCACCATTTTGATAATCAAATATGACACATGTCATCAAACCCTCTCACCTCCCTCATCAAATCACCTACACCATCACCTTTCTTCAAAAAATTAACTACCAACATCACCTTTTCTCTAAAAAATCACATCAATCCACACCCTCCCCTAACCTACCCTCATTACTCCCTATAAACCTTCATTCTCTCAAATCAAACACCATCAACTCATACCCCTATAACCTACCCTCATAATTCTCTAACCCCTATTCTCTCAAATCAAACACCTCCCTCTAACCTACCATCATCATACCTCTCCCTAATCTACCATTATCATTTCCTATAAACCCATCTCTACAACCAAAACCTACACCCATCATCTCCAATCAAACACTCAATCTCTCCCATCAATTAAATCTAAACCCCTAACCTCCATACATCTTGTCACATGTCACCATCTCCCTCACCATCCCAACCACCCTCTTACACCCTCATTCTCTTAAACCAAACACCACTTAATCAATCAACCACCCTCTTAAACACCAATCATCTCATCTCACCAAACACTTCACCCAAATGGTTTGGGTAGGATCCAAACTATTTGAATCAAAACACAACCCATTTACCCTCATTACATAATTATCCCTCTCCCAACTCTTAATTTCATACCCGCCACCTTTAAAACATGTGTCATTCTCTATTCTACCCCACTTTACCCTCATTATACCCCTAAAATAATCCATTAACATCTATAAATACCCCCTCATCTTCCCAAAAATGGTTTCCAACTCTCACTACAAAAATCTCTTACCAAGTCTCATAAAAAATCACTCCACTCTCTACTCTAAACTCTACTCATCATTTCACTACTCTCTCACACTAATCTCAAAAGAGTTATATTCTCATAACTCATTAAGGACTCAACTCAAGAAGACATAGAAGAAGAAAAAGGAAGGAAAGAAAAGAAAACCTTGAAACTTGAAGGTGGGTGCAACAAAATACCCCCCCCCTCTCTCTCTCTACTCTCTTCCTCCCTCTTTTATATCCCCTCCTCTCTTTAATTTTTATTTTAGATAGCCCCTAAGATGTAATGTTTCCCCTCCCTTATCTCCGGTAGATCGAACTTCGGTTTGATCGAAAGTATAAGGGTTGTAACTACCTTCAAAAAAAATAAAATCGATTCAACCCATCAAATCATTTTGAGGCAACCAGTTTTTGGGTTCTTCTCAACTCGTGAGAATGGATCCATAGTCATCGTCAACACTTTTAAAAATGTGTTATTCCCAAGGCTAAGGATCTATAAGGATCATCTCCTTCGATGGGATAATCCTATAATCAATCCAAAAATAAATCCCAACTTAGGGTACATATTATCAACACGTGGCACTTTATTTTTATTTTTGTATTTTCAATCGAAATGACCGAGTTGAGTTGAAGTTACCACCACATGGTGGGGAGAAAAGGGTGCCTAACACCTTCCTTTTTCTCCAATCGAGCCGCTTACCCCGAATCTCTAGGTTTGATTAGTACTTTATCTATTGTGAGTCACTACGTGTCAAAATACCATTTTTTCTGAAAAATGTATATTGGGTGACCATTCATACCCACTTACAATATGAATGGTGGCAACTCTAAATCATAGTAGATGTGGTCATCGTAATCGCGAAAATCACATATCTACAAGTTCAACCGATCCATATGTTGATCCATAAGATCCATTTACCAATTGGGCTAATTTGTTTAACTTGATATTGATCAGTATGTCTCATCAATTAAATCTATTGGGCTGGACCGATATTACGGGTTCTATTGGAATTGTATGGATCGGTCCACCCACTTACCTTTTGGTTGGATTAAATAAAGTAACCCGGGAACACCCATAATAAGTTCAGTCGTGACCTATAGGGAGGTTTCTAGACTCTAAGTTCACTACGTGCAATGCAATTTATCTTACCACCCCTGCCCAAGTACACCTATATACCTCTCGAGCATGCTCAATCAGACGGTACGTGGTGACTTGGTTTGATATACCGTATAGGTGATAATCTAAGACTTTAACTCAATTCTCTAAAGCCAAAAGTAACCAGTTTAATCCCCAGATCAGAGGTGGCGCGCGATGCTTAAGCAAAGACACTCTTAAATCACCATTTTTCTAGAATAGACGTAGTCTATCCTCCTAGTACCCTAGTACATCGGAGCTGGATCTCGCTGAAAGTGCCTTTAATCCGTGGGGTATGCGGATCCGCTTTTGATTTTCGAGATTTGGGAGTCTCACCTAGTTATTACGGTCTAGGAACCGAATATCGACTCGAAACGAATAAAAACAACTAATCTACTTAAAAAATACTAAGTCCGGGGATCACGTTACAGGGTTGGAAGGTGTTAGGCACCAACCCCGCCCACCAAACATCGGTTTCTACTAATTCCCAAATAAAACTACATTGCTAAAAAGACATAAATAATAAAAAATAAAATAAAAATATTTACTTTTACAAACGCAACGGTTTTGATTCCCTCAGATCTGACGGAGAGATCCCTTGATTATGATTCTTTGCTTCGTTTCCGTCACTGGATACGCTTCTGATCTTCTAAGATGAAGTATCTTCTTCTTAAATCTCTGAGTTTTCTGATTGTTTTTTTATATGGATTTTTAGATATTTTAGAAGGGTTTCTAGATGTTTTTTGAGTAAGAGTTGGGGTATGGATGTTAGGTAAGGAGTTAGGACTTCAAAATTAGGATTTATGGGAGGCTAGGAAAGCTTTTTGACCTACTTTTCTTAGGATTTATTTTTTCATCCGAAAATAGGTTGTAGGGACCCCTATTTATAGATATTTTTAGATATTTTTTAGATAGAGTTAATGTTAGATTAAAATTATTTTAAATAAAGTTAGTATTTAATTAGAATTATAAAGTTAGTGTTAGAGTTTAATTAGAATTGTTTTAAATAGAGTTAAAGTAAGATTAAATTGTTTTAAATAGAGTTATAGTTTAATTAAAATTGTTTTAAGGTTTTGACTTTTAGTCTCACTTGATTGACTTGTTTATGATTTTGACTTGAGTCTTATTTGATTAACTTGAATTTTAATTAGGATTTCACTTTACATTAATTAATGTTTTAATTATTAATTTAAAAAATTTTAATTATTAAAATTATAAAATTATCATTTTGCCCTCGGAAATGACTTTTTGCGTTTTAAATCATTTTTTAATGTTCCATGATGTTTTGGAATCGATTTTTCGTAAGGAATTCAATGGGAATATTGGTTTTTGTCATTTATAAAAAAATTTGTGCGAAATGGTCGTGAATTTTATTAGGGGTATTTTCGTAATTTTATTGAATTTTGTGAAAATTGACGAAATGGTTTATTTGATTTTGATTTGTTATTTTATATTTTTGAAAGGATTTTCCTAAGCATATTATACGCTCTAGGGATATTTTGATGTTAGGGGTATTTTGATAATTTGATCATTTTTTAGTGATTTTTATCGTGAAGCTTATTTTTGTCTATAAGATGATAATTTCTAGGCTTTTAGGATTATATTTTTTTACCATAGCGTACTTTTTACAGGTTTGTTAGTTTGAGATACCTCATCCGAATTTCTGAAACAAATCTAGCAACAAAATATAGCAATGGAATAATCATCCATCATTGGGAACCGTTGCAATCAGGTTGATGAGTTGATTAATCAAGCGAATGCAAAAATGGGGTGTCTACAGATGCCCCTCTTTGGTAGAGGGTTGAAGCAAACTAGATAGCAAATCTATTTGGTAGATAGTGCGATATCAAAATGTCAAAGCTAGTGACAGTTCATTTTACAGCCTGATTTAACAATTTGTCGAGGTGTTCGGATCCTTGAGGGTAAAATTCTTCTCAAACTAAAAGGTTGTCAGATCCTCGAGCTTAAACTCTCACTAACGATGTCAGATCCTCGAATTTTAAAAAATTCTTCCTGACTAATGCAAAAGTGCACGTGTGTGCAATGGTGTGATGCTTACTGAGTACAAATGTGTCAGGTCTTAGAGATCTTCTCTCACTGACAATAATGATTCAAAATTGAAATGTGTTTTAGCAACGAAAGCAATCATGGCAAGGTTGAACAATGAGGTAATTGGATTCATAACATTGTATGAACTTCGTTAAATCCTATTTGAAATTCTTTTTTAAAGTTCGAAAAAGTTTGAGTCTCGTTTATCGGACTCGAGCCTATTGTAACTACGCTTCTCAGGCTAAGGAACTTAAATAATCTTGTTAATTCATTCTATGATTCAAGAAAATTGGAGTCTCGTTTCTCGGATTCGAACTTATTAGAGCCACACTTTTCCAGTTAAGATTTACATGAACTTAAACAATCCTGTTAATTCATTCTATGATTCAAAAAAAAGTTTGAGTCTCGTTTCTCGGACTCGAACTTACTAAGCCACGTTTCTCGGACTTAGATTTATAGGAACTTAAACAATCCTATTAATTATTTCTATGATTCAAAAAAAGTTGGAGTCTCGTTTCTCGGACTCGAACATACTAAGCTACGTTTCTCGAGCTTAGATTTATAGGAACTTAAATAATCTTATTAATTCATTCTATGATTAAAAAAAAGTTGGAGTCTCGTTTCTCGGACTCGAACTCACTAAGCCACGTTTCTCAAGCTCAGATTTATAGGAACTAAAACAATCCTATTAATTCATTATATGATTCAAAATCGAGCTCAGAGTTTGAAAGATCGGGCCTTTATTGGCTTATCATGCATCTGGATTCATAATTATCATTGGACTTCATCGGACTTTTAAGCTTTTGTAAGATTTTCTTTTTATCATGTGATCAAGAATAAAAACTTTTGAATCATAGTTATTCTAAAAAATGCCCCTAGTTTCAAGGTTGGCTTACAACTGGAACTTGACTATGAAATTGATGAAATGGATTGCACTTGAAAATATGAACGAGCAACTATGAACTCTGATATATGACAGACATAAGAATCGACATTCCTTTAAATTTTCAAGACTCTTAAGATTATCATATGAACAATAAGGGATTGATCATTTTCTTTCGAATTTCTTTTGAAAAATGCTTGAGCTAGACTTAAAAAATCTTGATAATTAATGGAATAGAAGATCTCTCTTCAAAGTAGTCGATGGTTCTACATTTTCTTTGACGAACACTTGAACAAGTAAACATACTCCTAAATATTCTACAATGTTCAAAATGACTTCTGAGTTTCTTCGACTTCAACATTGTTTTTATCGAATGTTGTGGCTTGAATGGTTCTGCATTTCCTAGTTTATGCATAAGCTTTCTTCTGAATTTTTCTTTTTGATAAGACATTTCCTTTAATTTGATAATGCCCTAATTTTTGCCTAGATCGCCTCTTCAGGTTTTCAATCTAACGGGCTTTATTTTTCTTTTTCTAAAGATACTCTAATTTTTGCCTAGGTTACCTTTTTAGATTTTCAACCTAGCAGGCTTTTTTTTGGTCATGCCCTAACTTTTGCCTAAGTCACATTTCCAGGTTTTCGACTTAGCGGGCTTATCTTTTTTCTCGATGATCTTGAATATTCAACTCATCAGCATTCATGAGCCTTAATAGGTGAGCTTAGGACATAGTTTAGAAAGAAATGGTAAAAGGCTCGACTTCCCAAAATGCCCTAGTTTGATATTCTCTCTTTTCTATCAATTATTTTATTTTTTTCTAAATGCCCCTAGTTTGGCATTCTTTTCTTTTTCTCAATTTTTTTTATTCTTTTTTCTAAGGCTCCTAGTTTGACATTCTTTTCTTTTGAACCTTTCAATAGGGGATTTTCCTTTTAGATGACACTTTTCTTAATAGAATACACATATTCTTTGTGTAACCAGGCCTGAAGTAACTTCTCAGGTTGCCTACGTTCCCCAAATATTTCTTTTTTTCTTTTGGGATCAGGTCAAAACGTAGTTCATATTAAGATTCCCTCCCAAGGTTGATCGGTGTGATTTAGAAAGAAAAGACTATTGATTCTTTTTTTTTAAGGTTGCGAGGGGTTAAAGAAGGTTATCTTTTTCTTCGTAAGACAGGAAAATAGTTCGATCAAAGAAGGCCTCCTTTGGTGAAATACTACTTGATTTAGTCAAGGTTTTAGAAACTTGATGTCTTGATGGCTCTGTCGAGTAAAGTCTTCTTTTGTGAATGAGAAATCTTCAATCTTCTTCTAAGAAAGTGTAACCTTAAATCTTCTTCTACAAAATTGAGTGCGATTGAGTTCTTTGTATTTAACTGTTCAACTTTTCTAGAACTTCCAGAAAATCTTTCATTCTTTTGTGAATGAGAACTCTCTCTCTCAAGTGAAAAACATGAGAGATCCCTTCTTGTGGGTCTTAACATCTTTGTCGATAGTTTCATTCACATCATTCTTGACTGATAAACTTCGATTTTGAAGTTCACCCTCGACTTTATGTCTTGATTTATTCTGGTGCAATCTATTCTGATAAGACCATGCAGGAATATTGTTGAATTTCTCAAGTAAATTTATTATTCTCTCATGTTCCCTTGAGAATAATGTATCACCAATTTACACTTCTTGAGTGTAGTATTTAATTCCAATATTTATTAAATTTGATTAGTGAACTCTAAGTCAATCCTCATGTTAGATATTATGTTCAAATCATTATTACACGCATGATAATCAGAAGCTTCTATATTTTATTAGAATTGAAAAGTATAGATTGACAAACTCGACTAAAACTTGAAACTTGAAGAAAGACTAACGTAACTGAAACAACTAACTGAATTTAAAGACTGACAAAAACTGGATTGAAACTCAAAGAAAACTAGGGACAATTATCTACAAAGAGAGAAGGTTCTTCTGGGTGGATGGCCTACTTGGACTTGACATTGGTACTTTGACTAGACGACTCTTTTGAAGGACCCAAAATGACACAGATGAGGGTTTAAAACGTTTAGGGGCACCTAAGATTAACCATCGATTCTGAAGGTTTGACTCTTAACCACATAATTAAAATTTGATATAAATTAACCATCCGATGGGAAATATCGAATCCAAATACACTATAAGTTTATATTGACCAAGAATGTGAGAAAGATTAGTCACAGATTTACCCCTGATTAGGATAGAACCTTTGATCATACCAATTAATTTGACCCTAAGATCGAATCTTTTTGGTATAAAATAGTCTGAATCTTTAAAAGTAAAACCAATTAGTTCAACCGGTTTGATGTTGATCAGTTTGATACATTTATTGATTGAGCCAAATGATTTATATTTTACACATTGGGTCAGATCGATATTGCGGGTCTAGTTTGAACGGTCTGGATTGGTTCGCCCACTTACCTGTTGGTTGGATTGATAGCAACTTGGGAACATCCATAGTCGATTCGAGTCATAACCTATAGGAAGGATCCTAGACTCTAAGTTTACTACATGCAATGCAATTTATCTGGCCATCCTTACCCAAGTACACCTATATACCTCTCGATACGTGGTAACTGTTAATTCCATATTTTGTCAATTACAAGACATATGTTGAGTGTCGGATCGATCTACCATTGAAGACTAATGAAGACTCCGGTAAAGCTTCTCAATCGCACGTGGCTCAACAAAAACCTCAATTGTGTGTACAAGAAGCCCAAAAGGTAATGAGACCACCCAAGACCATTTTCCAACATTTAGATGAATGATAGGTCGACCCATAATTAATAGGGAAACTCGTTCTTCGACCTATTCTATCATCGGACTTTTCGGGAACCAAATGGCCATAGAGGGGACATTAAAGTTTTGACCACCCTAAACCCATTTTCTATCCTTGGTGCTTTATATGTGTCATTATATAGGTAAATACCTAGCACACCTTTGAACCGTTTCAGCACCAACCTTCCCGATAGCTCGATTTGACCCAAAAAGGTAAAAAGGCTTTTTCGAGAATCGAAAATGGCTACAGAGGGGACATTAACGATTTAATCATCCTAATCCCATTTTCTGACCTTGGTGTTTTTAAGGTAGTATTATATAGATAATATCTAGTACACCTTCGAACCGTTTCTGCACCGGCCTTCCCGAAAGTCCAATTTGATCCAAAAAGGTAAAAAGGGTATTTTGGTCATTTCACTCATTATTCTTAGATCTAACCCTTTGTTTCAATTTGGGGATGTTCTATATAGTAAGATCTATCTCCTCCCCGAACGGCATGCAAAATGGCCTTACCGTTTGGAAGTTATGGCCAAAATACTCCTCCAATGGCATTTCTGTAATTTTCACGGTAGCACTGTTCATTAGGCACGGTAGCACCGGCAGCAACTACCATTTGAGCATGATAGAACACTGTTGGAGCACGGTTCCACCGAAAGAGCCATTGGAACTTCGAAAATGACTTTAAAAAGGCATTTTTGGCTCATTTCTCTTATGGTTCTAGCCCTAGAGAAAGCTCACACTTCATATTTACATCCCCTTGCTCTCTCTAAGCTTGAATAGGCTACATACTTAGTTGAACAACCTTAATCTAAGTTTATTCAATGGTGAACCTCTTCATGTAACCACACCCTTGCTTGTGCACACATTGGTGAACCCAAAAGGAAGCTTGAAGCATCTCTTTGAAGCAAGGAGTACAACAAGATGAAGATATCACTCTCAAGGACATGAAAGAACTCAACGCTACATCGTGGTAGATCGATCCATTGAGTCGAGTCCTTGTGAGTATGATTTGTTGTTGTTAGATTTCTATTTTTCTACAACCAAAAAGGAGTTTCTTGGTTTCATCCTAAAACCAAGCTCTTGAGAAGAGTTGAGGACTCTACTCATGAGAACAAGGTTCTAAGTTTTCCAAAGAACAAAACTTAGTGTTTGGATGAGGTGGTACCTCATTTGAACAAATCGGTTTGGGGATTCTACCGATAGAAAAATCCCATTTCGAGAGAAAGTCATTTTCTCGATCTTAAGGTTTAGAATTTGTCCTAGGCTTAAAAAATTCTGTGTAAGGTTTCGGGGTGAACCATAAACCTCCATTTTGATAGTGGAACCCAAGACCCAAGAGTAGGGTACTTGGTAGTGGATGTAGGCAAGTTGCCGAACCACTATAAATCGTGTGTTTCCTTTACGATTATGCTCTAAGCGTTAATTTATATGAATGCAACTACTTGCTCATCAAATGCTTGATAAAATACTTATCTTGTGATGTATGATGTATGATGTAGGCTTTAGCTCATAAGATATTATTCTTGTACATCTCTAAGTTGTATACATTTTAGTATAATCGAGAAAGTTGAAACTTCGTGGGGTGTTTTGTAGACTTAAATTTTAATTAACCTATTCACCCCCCCTCTAGGTTTAGACACGGTACAAAGCCCGTAATTTCAGTAACTTGGTTGATATACCGTATAAATGATAATCTAAGACTTAAACTAACTTCTCTGAAGTCAAAAGCAGTCAGTTTAAACCCCAAATCAGAGGTGGTGCACAGTGCTTGAGCAAAAGCACTCTTAAATCACCTTTTTTCTAGAATAGATGTAGTCTATCCTCCTACTACCGTAGTACATCGGAGCAGGATCTCGCTTAGGCACTGATTTTGACCAAGAAGTGCAATTGATGTACTAATATTATCTTTGATATACCTATAGGTACGAGTCAAGAGTTGTAGCTTTCATAAATGGTTTGGCATCTCACGAGGGGACCGACCACGTACTAGTACTACGTTGGCAATCGGGACATGTAACTGTACGATTTATTATAGGTCAAAGGCTCAGGTCGCTCCAGCCTGGGTGCATCGATATACCTTTCAGAGTCACCTGATCAAATGGTACTGATGCCCCAGTTTTATATACCCTAAGGTACGTGACTGGAGTTGTAATTTTCATGAATGACGTCGCATCTCCAAAGAGACCGGGCCACACACCAGTGCCACGTTGGCTATATAGGACATGCAAGAATGCAAAGCAATAAACGTTCCAGTGGTGTGTGCAAAACAGGGGGGGTGTGATCGAGGCCTTTTCCAAACAAATGGGCCCATGGGGCAGATCAAATCATCACAATTAATCTCACATTAATACTAATCAAAGTATACAAAGTTCCTCGAGATCATAATCAAATCAAGTACATCAAAATATATCTAAAGAAGTTATATCATGTTAAATGAGCATAAATCATAGCACAAGAATAATCAATCAGATGACAAGAATTTTTTCAAAAAAAGAATAAATCAAAGAAAAAATTTTATTTCTGAGATTCAATCAAAAATCACTTTGAGTGGCCCTAAACAGATCGAGATTCTCAAAGAATATTAAATTGAGGATATAATGATAGATGCTAAGATAAAGAGTGATGATTTTTTTTAAATGTTTTTTTATTTAAAGAAATAATGAAAAATTGAATTCAGTTTTAAAAAAAATTTCCCCTTTTTTTAAAAAGAAAAATCGAATATTGTTTAAAGTAAAAATTTTGAAACAAAGAAATTTTTTTTTATAAATGTTTTTTTTTTCTTTTTTTTAATGTTTTTTTTTTAAAGAATTTTTAAATTTTTTTTTAACAATTTTTTTTATAAAAGTTTTTTTTTATTTTAATTTTGTTAAAAACGTTTTTTTTTTTAATTTTTTAAAAAAAAATTTTAAACTGTTTTTTTTTTATGTTCTTTTTTAACTTTATTTTTTTTTTAATTTTTTTAATTTTTTGAAACATTTTCTTTTTTGTTTTTAAAGTTTCTTTTTTAATTTTTTTTAACATTTTTTTTTTAAATTTTTAATTTTTTAAACATTTTTAAAAAAAAAAAATTAATTTTTTTAACTTTTTTATTTTATTTTTTTAAACGTTTTTTAATTTTTTTTAAAACGTTTTCTTCTTTTTTTAAACGTTTTTTTAACGGTTTTTTTTAAACGTTTTATATTTTTATTTATTTTTTAAACGTTTTTTTTTAAGTTTATTTCTTTTTAAATTTTTTTTAAAACGTTTTTTTTTAAACGATTTTTTTAAAACTTTTATTTATTTATTTATTTATTTATTTATTTTTTAATTTTAAAAAAAAAACGTTTTCTTCTCTCTTTTTTTTAACATTTTTTTAATATTTTTTTTTCTTTTTTTTATAATAAAAAAAACTAACATCACCTCATATCTCATCAATCGTATGCCAACAACATCAATCTATTTTGTCTCATTATTTTCTTTTGAAAATTCTTAGATTATTTTAGAGTCTCAACCCTTTGACTGGGACCACAAAAATTAAGTATCCAAGAATATCATATCCAAACTTTTACTGCTAACATTATCCCATCCTCAATTCATATGTCAATTTGAATATTTCATTATTTAGGGATCATCAAAAAGTGACTCTAAATTGGATAAAAAATAAATAAAATAATACTCAAAATTCACATAAACGATCCACAATCAACTCACAATAAAAATAATAATAAATAAATTAATTAATTAATTAAATTAAATAAAAAAAACTAGGTCATTTTGGCAATACTCCCATATTTGGGGCTTTTCAAGTCTGATCCTCAATGGTCCCCAGTGGAGTCGCCACTGAAAGCGCCCTCGATCCGAGGGGTGTGCAGATCCGCTTTTGATTTTCGAGGTTTGGGAGTCGCCACCTAGTTATTACGGTCTACGAACCGAATATCGACTCGAAACGGATAAAAATAACTAATCTACTTAAAAAAATACTAAGTCCAGGGATTACGTTACGGGGTTTGAAGGTGTTAAGCACCAACCCTGCCCAGCAAACGTCGGTCTCTACTAATTTTCAAATAAAACTACATTGCTAAAAAGACCTAAATAATAAAAAATAAAATAAAAATATTGTTTACATGGGGATTGGTGCGTTACAAGTAAATTGGTATGTTAATAACAACTCCTAAAGGCTTTCATCAATAAACTTCTTGCCCCTCTTTTTATTTTTATATTATATATATATAGATGGATAGATATTTTTGAGAGATCATACTTAACAATTTCTTAAAAAAAATCATCAAATCATGACCACTCACGTGTTCATGATAGTCTTGTGATTTTGCTTCCCCCACGTTTCAAAGGGATGTAATTCATTTGATCTTAACTCATCAATAGCGAAAAAGACATTAAAAAATCTTTTGGAGAATCATGAAGAACCGAAAGAAAAATGTTTTTAAAAAAATCGTTAGAATTTGGGTTGTCTCATAGTAATTTTACTCATCATGGGTTCATACTAACTCAGTTTGGTTGGATTTGAGGTGATTCAGTCAGAGTACGCTTCGGAGGCACTACTGCGAATCGACTCGAAAATTCAGATTATTCAACTTAGAAATTCAGTTAAGTCTGACCAATATCCTCGCCCAGAAATCTATCATCTTCAAGCACCTATTTCTCAACAATAAGAAATTGATCGAACAATTTATCAACTTGATAAATATCAATCTAATGTGCAATACGTCCATGGAGCTTTAGGCTACCTCTTCAAAGCCCCATTCCATCATCGCTGTTGTCCATGGCTGCTACATCGTCATTAAATAACCATCTCGAGGCATCATGATGGGTTCCTTAATCTAAGGGTTAAAGGTCTTCTTATTGAAGAACTACATCTGTGGCAATTAAGATCCATGTTGTTCTCTTTCACAGTAAAAAAACTAGATCACAGTTGAAGAATGGAGATACACCTCAGCTGTAAGGTATCATTTATGTAAGGATTGGATTTTCATCAAAGCCGCTTGTTGTGTGTTTGAGTTGAACAGCACCCTAAGTTTCAAGTTCAGCAACGAATCAAACAGAGACAATTCCATAGAAAACGTAAGGTTTAACAAAGATTGAAGAGGAAATCTGTGGAGATGAAGCTTGCTTGGAATATCCTTGAAGGAAATAGAACCAACGGTTGGGATTTGGTAGTTTAGTTCTTTGATTCGCAATTTGAGAACCAAAATCGAAGATATGAAATTGAAAAGAGCAGAGAGAAAAAGAGAGAGAGAGAGAGATGAAAGAGGAAGGAGAGATAGAGAAAGAGAGAGAGAGGGAGAGAAATGTCTCTCTCCGTTTGCTATTTTTCATCCTCTTCTTTGTGGAGAAGAAGGTAGAAAACAGCATAAATGGATTTTTGCTAACGGCACACCAAGCAAAAAAAACTTTTTTAATTTTTTTCTGATTTTTTTTCTTGGAATCATCTCCTCATCACGAACAACATTAAAAAAGGTAATTTTTTCGTTTATTAGCGCATCACTCACAATTGAGAAGAAGATGACAAATAAAAAATTATTTTCTACTAACGTAACACCATGCAGAAGAATACTTTTTTTTCACAATTTTTTTGCAATTTTTTTTCTTGGAATTCTCTCTTCATCACAAACAACATTAAAAAAGGAAATTTTTTTATTTCTTAACGCATCACTCACAAGTAATTTATTTTCACAACTTATCACTCATGCATATTAACGTGTTAAAAAAAATTCATACAAGATTTTTATTTTTTTTTAAATCCATAACTCTCATCCCAATCACCATCATTCCGTTCTCAATTCATATGTCAATTTGAATCTTTCATTATTTAGGGTCACTAAAAAGTGACCCTCAATTGGATAAAAAAAATAAAAATATAATATCCAAAATCCAAATAAATGATCCACAATCAAGCCATAAAAAAATAAATAAACAAATAAAATAAATCGAACTAAATAATAATAATAAAACTAGGTCATCCTGGCAATGCTCCCATACTTGGGGTTTTTCAAGTCTGATCCTCAATAATCCCCAGTGGAGTCGTCACTGAAAGTGCGTTCGATCTGCGGGGTGTGCGGATCCGCTTTTGACCTTTGAGGTTTGTGAGTCGCCACCAAGTTATTACGATCTTGGAACCGAACATCGACTCTAAACAGATAAGAAAAACTACTAATCTCATAAAAAAAATACTGAGTCCAAGGATCACATTACGGGGTTGGAAGGTGTAAGGCACCAACCCCGCCCGACAAACGTCAGTCTCTACTAATTCCCAAAAATGATTACATTGCGTAATAGACCAAAAAAATAATAAATAATAATAATAAAATAAAAAGAAAATTATCTCATGGATTACAACAATTTCCTCAGCACTGGCGAAAAGTATCCTCGTATGTATTTCCTTACTATTCGCCCGTCACCGGATCTGATTTCTGATCTTCAAGTTGAGATATCTTCTTCTTAGATTTGTGAATTTTTGATTTTTTTTATGGATTTCAAGGTGTTTTAGAAGGTTTTTTGAGTGTTTTTTGAGCTAAAGTTGGGGTATGGATGTTAGGTTAGGAGTTAGGACTTCAAAATTAGAGTTTTTGGAAGGTTGTGAAGGCACTTTGACCTACCTTTTCTAGTATTTTTTCTTTGATACGAAAATAGGTTATAGAGACCCAATTTATAGATTTTTTTAAGAACTTTTTAGATAGATTTAGAGTTAGATTATATTTCTTCTAGATAGTTTTAGAGTTTAATTAGAATTTTTTTAGATAGTTTTAGAGTTTAATTATGTTTCTTTTAGATAGTTTTAGAGTTTAATTAGAATTTTCTTAAGGTTAGGATTTGACTTTGATCATATTAGATTGATTAGAGTTTTGACTTTGGTCTTATTTGATTGACTAGAATTTAGGGTTTTAACTTAAGTCTTACTTGATTGACTTGACTTTAGGGTTTTGACTTAAGTCTTACTTGATTGACTTGACTTAAAATTTTTTAATTTTAATTACGATTTCAATTTATATTAATTAATTTTTTAATTATTAATTTTAAAATTTTTAATTATTAAAATTATAAAATTATCGTTTTACCCTCGGAGATGACTTTTTGCATTTTAAGTCGTTTTTCAATGTTTCAGAATGTTTTGGAATTGATTTTTCGTAAGAAATTCAATGGAAATATTGGTTTGTGTCATTTATGAATTTTTTTGTGCAAAATGGTCCTGAACTTTATGAGGAGAATTTTTGTAATTTTATCAAAATTTGTGAAAATTGGTAAAATGGTTTATTTAGTTTCGATTTGTTATTTTATGTGTTTAAAAGGGTTTTTCTAAGCGTAATGTAGGCTCTAGGGATGTTTTAAGGTTAGGGGTATTTTGATAATTTGGTCATTTTTAGTGATTTTTATCGTGGAACTTCTTTTTATCTACAAAATGATGATTTCTATGTTTTTTGGGTTATATTTTCCTAGTACGTGGTTTCAACAGTTTTATTAGTTTGAAATACCTCATCTGAATTTCTGAAACATATCTAGTAACAAATAGAGCATTGGAATAAACATCCATCATTGAAAATCGTTGTAATCGGATTGACGAATTGATTAATCAGACAAGTGCAAAAATGGGGTGTCTACAAGTGGTCGCTAAGGTAGAATAGTATTTGCCTCTTGGGAAGAAATCCAGCGCTTCCTCATTTCTTGGAATTAGTGGTACATCTTGTAATTGTGGTAAGTCTTGTACCATTTCCCACTTCCGATCGCTAGTCTTGTTTGTTCAGGATGGCATGAGTACGTTATCAACTTTATTAAAATCTGGTGGCCTTATTGTTCTTTGAATTGGTTTGTTTAACATCTTTTTGAGCCACTCATCCTTAATCGATTGACGTCGACCCGAACATTGCTCACCTTTATGTCTCAATTTGCCATATTCATAATATATCACAACTCTTTCTTTCGACTGATTTAGTAGTATATGTTGTTGTTTCTTATAAAATTCTTTCATCCATTGAGTTGGTATGCCTATCATCTCGCTCCTCAGGTATGATATTTTTCCTATGAATTTGTTAATTTCATAATTGATTGTCTCTTATTAGATACTTCTTGCCTTTCTTCCATTTGGCTTCAAAGTGGTGGTGGTTGTATTATTCATATTTTATCTTTGAACTTAACATAAGACTCAACCATCTATCCAATAAATGCCATTAGATGTATTATCGGATCAGTGGTCTGATCCAGAATCTGTTTAGTCTCTATTGCCTTTCGGGCTCTGCCTCGTCCACTCCTCTAGCTTGTGTTTATCCGTAACAAAGCATTTATTAGAATAAGGCCAAAATCGTTTTTACGTAACTATGAATTACTACCGTAGCTTGGAACTTAATAATGGACTCCATTTCCACTACTAACAGAACAAACTTAGAATCCTATCATAAGCTTACTAAGCTCTATAGACTTCTAGACACGGAAGAACTCGTAATTCCAATACGGAACTACTAATGAACTCGGATACCGAACTCCTAATGACACTTTATAATTATCGCTCTAATATCTATAGTATCAGCCAACTCCTATAAACATAACAGATCAGTATCCCATACGGATCTAATGTTATGCTCTGATACCATCTGTGGCACCCCGTCAAATGCTAATATAAATCCCATGTCAGATCTCGAAGTACTAGGTGACACCTTGTAATTTTGGCATGGTCTCCTCTGTTTATGTTAGTATTCCAAGGCGTTCAACCTACACCTGATAAACGACATACAATCCTGCATATATACATATAAAATAAAATGCTAGCGGAAGCCTATATACATCTAATAACATACGATATATTAGAGTACGGAAAAAGAAATTTATATATGGGATTATACAAAAAAATTTCACTCTAATAAAAGTCCTAATGCTTAAAACAACATCTATAATACTCCTAGACAAATCGACACCATTAGGGGGTGTAGCCCCAATACCCACTAGGTGACGAACTCTGGTTGTCTATCTGACCCACCAGATGATCCTCACTCGTGCTCTATACCTGCCTCACCAAGCTCTGAATCTAAAACTAAAAAAATGGATAAGGAAATAGTGAGTAACAATGGTTACCCAGTAGGAAAGCAAATAATTTCTGTCAATAACCTCTCCTAACATGAACGAATAAACATACTGAATCATTTTAAAATATGCAAAGTTTTACAGAAGAAACTACGATTAATTGGTATATATAGTCAGGGATGAGTAACTAAACATTTTAAAACTCACATTACATCAATAATCATTACTCACTATAACATTTTTTTTATACAAATCTAATTGATCAAATGGAAACATTAAACATACATTTCATTTTATATATCAAAATAAGACAATAGATATATAATACATAATGGTGGAGTACTGGAATTAGAGTGTTGAGATTCAAGACTGGATCGTTCCCAGTCGAGACATGATGTTTCATAATAAAGTAGTAATTCCTGATTTTATGGCTGGTCGTTGTTTACCACACTTGTGGGACCATTTATCTGGCTCAGGCTGGTCGTTTGACGTGACCATAAGCAATGGGTCTCTTTTCGATATGTCAGAACGTTCGACTACTATAGATTGTTAGTGATCACTGACTAATTATCTTCGTCTATGTTTATCAGGCGTGCATGTGATTCCCAAATATACAAACCATTCGTATACGACCACCTTTACATTACAAATTCACTAGAAAAGATAGAGAAGAATAAACCTAGATTCCAGTTGTGACTCCACTCTCATACGCGTCCCATACCACATATGAGCTTGGTGGTCCCTACCGTATATCCCAGGATAGTACACTACTCCAGATGATATGACGCATTATCTTTTCAAGCATTCACAGACTCTTTAACTGCTTACAAAATAGCTACATGTATATCTATATATATATATATATACTATTTTCATTTGAAAACAAAAAAGAAATTAACAATACAAGATTGAGAATAAATATCCAGTTTTCTACCATGCAAGTGTAGCCACTTAGCCTAAAATAAATAATAAAACAGAAAAGTAAACAGCGCATCGCGCTAACAGAAAGTAAATAAATATGCAACCAGTAACATTATCCCTGAATATTCGTTCACCAACCTACACACAATACAAGAATGTAAAATGCAGACATCACCCATTGGGTATGACTCTGACATTTTACCGTTTTATACCCTTTTTCCTTTTTTTCAATTTTTATAGTTTTAAATTTCTCAAACAAAATATTCACTTTCTGATATTCATCAACTCAATATGAGTTCATTGAATATTAAATCATTTTTCCAACTATAAAATTCATTTTTATCAATAACATTGAAAAAGTACAAAACTTAAATCAAAATGGGATCCATGCGGTGCACATGACCTAACTGACGGAAGTAACCCGTTGAAATATCTTACCTACGTATAATTTTTTATAAAATACAATTAAACATATCAAATATGTAAGTTCTGGCGTAAATTTGAAATAACCAATTGAATTTTATATTTTTGAAAACTCACCACGAATTTTTTAATAAAATCCTAAATGCAATTTTCACAATCTACGATTACTAATAGAAATTGAAAGTTCCTTACAATCTCTATGCGAAATAATTTAAACACGTGCGTGAAAATTGAGGCAATCGGTATGAAAATTGAGGATATTCAAATTTCAAGGTGGCTGATTTTTGAGTTTGACCCGATAGTTTCGAAGATCTCGTCGTCGTCGTCTTTTTTCTTTTCTGCAGTGGAGGACGGTTTGATCCTGAAACGGATGAAATCCGAGGTCAAAGTTTCAAAACCCCCGTATATAAATATGATTGATTTTTGATGATACGGGATAAAAAAGAAAATGAAACGAAAAAATGTTGGGTGGGTTTTGTAGAGAACGAGGCTGCGGACATTTCTCCCTTCTGCGTCGGTCGTCGATGACGAGTCGTTTGTCGTGAATTTAAGGTTGAAGATTAGTAAGAAAAATAAAAATATCGTTTAAATGTCGTGGCTTTAGTTGGGGAAGACAATAAATATAAATAAAAAAAATTATTTATATAAATTTTGGGATGAAATTGGTATTTCACTTATTGTTTCGTTTGACAATAACTTGACCATCCGAACTCCAAAACTGACAAATGAATATTCTATTTTATCTAATTTTTTATTCCGGATATAATGGTATGGTCAATTTCTACAAATTTTGTCTTTGACAAAAATTTACATTTTTGGCCTAAGGTGACCCCTAAAATTAATGTCATTTTCGTTTTTGACGATAATTCGACTTTTTGTGCTCCAAAAATGACAAATAAATAGTCCATGTTCAATAATTTTTTGTTACAAATCAAATAGTGTAATCGAATCTTAATAATTCTTGCTCTAACAAAAAGTCACTATTTTAGCCTAGTCCGACTCGGTAATCGAGGTTTTGTAATTTTTATATTCGGACTCGCATTTAAATGTGCTTTATAGGCTAAAATATGTTTTTAGATCATTTTGAATCCAATGGTAAAATCAAATTCATTAAAAATGACCATAATAAAATCTTATAATTTTACCCTAAATCTCACTTTCAGGATTTTTTCAAAATTTAACTATTTATTTTTTCTCGAGATACGAATAAAAAACTTGGGGTTTTACAGTAGCACCCTAAGCAAAAAATTATGTCAGGAACCTAAGAATCCGACTTTATATCGGATGAATATCCATATTTTATATTTAGATTGCATACTCTATTTTCTCTTAACTATTTTTTAATTTAAAAAATCTTTAAATCTATATTCAAGACTTCCTAGTCGGGTAGTAAAACTCACAAACAATGTTACTGTAAAATGAGTAGTAAATCCTTGACTAACCATTAGAATGAAGATATTTAAAATTCAACTTGTTTGAATAAAAATAATTTTAAAGTCTTTTACAAAAAAATTACAAGTAAGCAATACCTCCTCAACAGACCCAATTAAAATAATTTCAATCAAATAAAATGATGAAATTTCATATAAAAATATTAAACAATCAATAAAAAATTGGATAATTCCTAGAGTCCCTACAAATAAAATTTATAAAGTCAAATCAAAATTAAGAAATGACTATATAATAAATACAATAGAATAATCTATATCAATTTCTACAAAAATGAAAAATATTTCTTTATCTCCATAAAATTTATTAGAAAAATTTCAAAATTTCAAAATATAATTATATCCATTTTGGTTTTATTCAAGTAGAAATAGTATCATTTACTAAAACATACCTTAATATTTCCGTCTTGGCTCATGCTAGAAACTGAAGACATATGAAATTTCAGATCAATTAATAGGAATGATTCAGGCACCCTTACATAATGGTTATATCTTTTTTTAATTGCTTTCCAAAATTTTGTGTCTCTCTAACATATCCAACTATTTTAAAATCCTTAACTGTAGGAGTTCAAACTAAAGGTTTTAATATGCCAAACGTTGAAAACATCACAATAATTTATATAATTTACTATAAATCTATGATGTTTTTAATTCCAAACGTAACATATCAAAGTCAAACAAAATGATTGACTACACTATTTCTAACAAATTCTATAAATATGGTAATAACTCTAAAACAAATTCAATTGGATATCGTTGATCTCAATAGTTATTGGAAAATAAAAGAAGCACACGAATCTCTCCCAAAAGAAGATGATCAAATAGAAAATATTATTAAACATTTTGATGGCAGTATTGAAATTAATTTTGACATATTAAGTCAAAAGAATTATATCATTTTAAGACCATCAACAAATTCATCTTATCGAAAATTATTTGATCAAATGACCAACAAAACATATAATATTGTTTCAACTCATATTTCTTATTCTGTTTACCTAAAACATAAAAAAGTTGAAATGAAATACAATCTTATTGAATCTGATTTTGATAGTTTACTCAAACAAGTTAATGTGATTCGTTTTGAAAATAAAAAGTTTACAATAAAAAAAGAATTGTTAAAAGTTGATATCCTAAAAAATTTGTCACACAAATGATTTTTTAAGAACTTTTCTCAAATGAAACAAAAGAAGATTAAAAAAAAATGGTCTGATGAGATGATTAAAAAATAAATTCATGTTCTATTATTTACATGGTTAAAAATCCAAACATACTTAAAATTATCTTATTCTGTAAATATGTTAAAATGAAAAATACAAATAAGGGTAACAGTAAAAAAATACAAAAATTGAATCACTATTTTCTCCCTTAGAGCTATAAAAACAATGAATTTAATAGTAACACCTCTTAAATTTGAAGTTCAATTTCAAAAAGAAATTCCTTGTACACAAAAAGATATATCTCACCTAATTAAACAAAATAATTATATTAACATCTATCTTCGTCAATTAGGATCTTTATCCAAAAAATCTAATACAAAAATCATAGGAGAATCATCAACAATTAAATTAAAAATTAAAGATTCTTTTTATCTTCAAAAAATATTAACTTCAATAGAAACTTCATCATTTTTGGAAGAAATAACCAAAAGAATTCTAGGAAATTTAAAAATAAATATATTGTTAGAACAATCAAGAGAAGAGTCAAAATAAGGGAGTTCTTTTTATTCTTTTCTACAAATTCTCTAATAATAAAAATATAGAATCTTAATGTATTAATGACAAAGAAATTTTTTTCAAATCAATAAACTTTAAAAATTAAAATATTCTCGACCACAATCAAATTTATACTCAAAAATAAATAAATTATTATCGATTACCAACACTAGTTGATGTCCAATTTGAAGAGAAAATAAATCTGACAAGAGTTTCAACTTCTTTCAATCGTTTTCAATTCTGTTGTAATTTTAAGTCTCGTATTCACATCTTCAAGTAAGAAAATCTTTATCATTTTATCATTCAATTTCCTTTGTAATCTTCCTCAAATTTTTTTCAAATTCCAACTCGTCTACTCTTTAAGTATATTATAATCTAAAACAAATTTTTAAATCAAATCAACTCAAAGACCATTAGAAGAAAAATATTGAAAGAGAGATCAACTTGAAGATTTTATTCCCAAACTTGGGTTGATGTGCAAATTAGAAGGGTAGTTCTTGTAAAGCCAATAAAAAGAGAAGTCAATGAGAACGAAAAAGAGAGAGAAAATTTATGTTACTTTTTTTTTATAAACTAAAGTTGTCCACAATAATTTCATTAATGCATGTATGTTCAAAATGCATGCATGTTTTTTTATTGTCTTTTATGTATGCTAAATATTTTTAAAGAAACATGAAATGTAGTAATAAAGTAAACGGATCTCTTAATGTTTTAGGTCAGTTACCCATTTATTGGATTTGTTGTTTTGTGATTAACTTTTGATCAAGCATTATTGCTTTGTTTTTTTTTTTTTAATTTTTATAAAAAGAATTAGCTTTGTGAATTTTCTTCCAAGGATTTTAAAAGGTTATTTTAATTATTTGAAGAACTCAATGAGATGAGTTAATCATACAAGAGGTTTTTTTTTAGATTAGATCAAGTTGGTTTCAAGATTTGGAATTATATGAAGGAAAATTCTTTCATTTGTAAAGATAAAAGGTTTGAAATAGATTAATAAAGAAAAAAAAAATTGGTTGGAATTTGAGAACATAGGTAAATGTGATTTTGGATCAGAATGGTATTTGAAAATGAAAATTGGTTGGAATTATAGTTTGGTCATGGATGGTTTTGGTTATACAAGATATTATTGGGTATTCAACTTGCATATATGGCATGTTATTTTGTGTTTAAGAGTTTTATTTGAAAAACAAGAAAATAAAATGTTTTGAATTTTGTTGTTGTAAATATGTAGTAGTGATTTATTAAAGAGCTTGTGAATGTCAATGTGAGTAACTTGTTAATTTATAAAGCGGCAAGTTAAACTAGTATAACAATAACGCTTGATCTTCTATGCAATCTGTGATGCAAGAGAACAACATCACTTTTGAGATTCGAGATTTTCATTTCTATCTTTAATAGATAATAGTTTTAATGTAAAGATAGTTGTTGTGGAAGACTAGGGATGTTTGAGGATCACATGTTTACAAGAATGGTATTTGGATGCAAGGGGCACTGCATCTGAATTATTTAATGTGCACTATTTATTTACAGTCATTGAATGATTGACCTCCATGATTAATCCGTTGTATAAGGTCTTGATCAATGGTCATCCTGAGTTGGCTAAACAATCACCCAAAAGTGGTACATGCATCAACATGCCACAAAATCAGAAAATAACATATGGGTTTCCATATTGTTTATGTATTGAAACATTCATTTTGCCATGATTAAGATTGTAAGATTAGTCGTGATTTCTCAACGTTCTTATAGACCACACTATCATTGCTTGTATTATATAGTCTTATTGTAATAGTTGATAGGATACTCTATTTAAATCACTTTTTAATACACGATCAACACAGATGTTTAGAATGATTCATTGTGCATGTTATGACTAGTTATTTGAAATGTAACTTACGTGTTGAGTAACTCCCCTTTGCATTCATTTCTTAAAAAAAAAGAAAATCAAATAAAAATGAGTTATATCTATCTCATTTCAATGGATTGAGTTTCTAATCAAGAAACACACCAATTATCTATTTAATTAACAAAGGAGATATAATATTGGATGGAGGAGAATGAATGTAAAAGGAGGATTAAGGATAAGAAGTACAATCTAAGTCAACATTAAAAAAAATAATTTAAGGATATAAGGGCTTATCACTAAGGAATCATATGTTAAGATAACTCGCCAAAAGTCAGGGTGCATTTAGAAAGAAATAATATTCAAGGTATATGGGTATATAAAGTACTTAAAAAAAAAAAAAAAAAAAAAAAAGGAGGAAAATGATGGAATGACACAATGGAGACACACAGGTGACAAAAATGATTTGGTGGCCCACACATCACCGTAGATGCTTTATAATTGTATCTCGCGGAAAAGCATCTACGGTAGCGCTTGACACCACATCATTTTGTCTCCTTTGTGTCTCCGTTTGTCTCACCCAAGCACGACTAAAAAAAACACCTCTTATATATATTAGGAATCATGATGAAGTTGCCTTCCTTATATTTGAGTGAAAGTCTAATTAGGACAGTGAAAAAAACAAAGAAAGAAAGAATCGCAGACAGAAACCCTAAAGATTAGATGCGAAATGCATAGCTAAAAATAGCTAATGGCTTCTTCTTCAATGGCTTCTTTTCGAAGGCTTCTTCGTCCATTCTACTCCTCTTTTCCGGTTTTTTCTCACTTTCTTATATATATATATATATATTCTTCAGTTATTTTCGGAGACAATAAATATATATTCTTCAGTTATTTTCATATTCTTCAGTTATTTTCGGAGACAAAAATAATTATGTTTGATCCATATTTTTTCAGACATAATAGTTTTTCTGTAAACGTCGTATTTACTCATAATTACGTTTTTGCCCCTGCAGAGACCAACCTTTTCTTCGTCAGTAATACAAGAAGGTCACCTTCTTCTTCTTCTTCTTCTCTCTATCCCTCTTTCTCTCTCTCACACAAATATTTGTGATTAATCGAATCCAGGATTCGGAGTCGAAATATTTTTTCGAAACTTTAGTGCTCGAATACCATCGAGCGAGGGAGATTTGAAATATGAATCAGGAAAAGGTGTCGAGGTTCTCGAAGACGAGATCGCGAAAATCCAACACGAATTCAATGCTGCCAAACAGAGTTTTCTCAAGATCCCTGAAGCTCTTAAAGAAATGCCCAAAATGAATCCAGAAGGTTAATTTCTTGTTTTTTGTTCATTTCTGTTTAATTTAATGAAACATCATCATAAAATTTTCTATTTCTAATTATTATTTTTTTTAATATAAATTTTTGTGGAATTTAGGTATATACGTCAATAAGAACCTAAAATTGGACAATATACAAGTTTATGGATTTGATTATGACTATACGTTGGCACATTACTCTACATATTTACAGACTTTGATATATGATCTCGCAAAACAGCATATCGTGAATGAGGTTAGTATGATGGTGGTATTGTGTTTATTGTGATTTAGGGAATTATGGAAAGTTTAGTGAATTTTGTTTGTGGGATTATGTCAGCTTAGATATCCCAAGAGTTGCTTGAAATTTGAATATGATCCGGCCTTTCCGATCAGAGGCCTATATTATGATAAGTTGAAGGGATGTCTCTTAAAGCTTGATTTCTTTGGGTCTATTGAGCCTGATGGTTGTTTCTTTGGGCGTCGAAAGGTACCGTCCGTGCCATCAAAACTTCTCTTTTTCATTTTTATTTTCATATTGTTTCGTGAATAATCCGTCTTAAAATTGGGTTCCTTTAAATTATCTGTATTGTAAGCTACGCGGTTTCATCTTAAACAACTTGCTTTTGGGCTCAAGTACTTGAAACAGAGGTTCAAAATCTTGGTTTGTTTTCTTGGTTAGCTGATGGAATGAGACCCTTCAAATCAGATGAAAATATAGATTGAAAAACATAACTATTGTTTGATAATGACTAATAAAAATATACTGATATGTGATGTTAGATATTGATCTTTATAACAAACTAGAAGGTGGCATGTGCAAAGGCATATGTATCAATATGGTTTGTCTGTAATTTAAAACACTGTTAAAGGGTTTGTGAATATTGCATAATAAAAAATGATATTTTTATAATTTTCATAACTAACCATGTGATTCTGGGATGGTGGGCTTCAATTTTCTTGGCTTTTGAATAAAATGAACTTGATTATATTAAGTGTAAATGTAAAGGTGAGGGCATTTGTGGGATCCAAAATTTGGTGTCGAACCACTTGTACTTCGCCTTCTCTCATTATAATAGTAAAGATTAACTTTAATTCCTTAAATTTATTTTTTTGTTACATGCATGATACTTACTAGAAGGGGCATATTGGCTGATACATTTTATGAGGGAAAGATACTTTCAACTACAAGCTCCAACCATCTAATGGGAAGAGTCAATTGAGTGGGGCAAATGATTAGGGAGGTCAAACACGATACTTAGTAGTTGGAAGCTTTCTTTGAAGATTGGTAGTTGTATCACTATACCTCTTAAGCACTAGGTCCTTTGAATTTGATAAAATAGTTGCAAAATGAAATGCTTTCAAAGAGAGGTATGGTAGAATCGTAATACTTCCATATGGCATATGGTCAAGGTTTGGTGACCCAAATGTGAGGAGACATCACAGTCATCCCCCACTTGATGATGTTCTGTTTTGCAGTTGATGCAGTTGAAGTAGAAGAGTTAAGTACTCTAGGATAATGGTTGAACGAAAAGAACCACAGTACTTTCAAAAACGTTGTTTGTTTGATGCCATGTTATCACTATCTATACTATCTCAATGATTGTTGTGCTTATTGGTAAACAAACAGTATAAATTAAGAAACCTTCATCTTTTATCCACTTGGAAGGAGTGTTATGGTTACATTTTGCAATAAAGATGCAAACAAGTGATTGGACTTCTATCTTTGGGGGAATTTAATGCCATTAAATTTGACAGCTTCATGCTTAGGCGGGGAAGTCTTGTATGTTTTTAATTTCTTTGCTTTCTTTCAGGGTCATGTGAGGTACTTGCTCACATTTTCTTTTTGATAGGTAATTTTTTTATATTATTAATGATACTGAAAAAGAGAGGAGGCCCAGTTGGTCTGCTTTCAATACAATAGAAATAAAAATATAAAAATGAGAGCAGGTATACAAAAGATTCAAGCTGAACATAATAAATATTAAAATATAAAAATCCTCAAAAAGACTCCATTAAATTCCTTAAAGATTTTGCTCTAAAAGAATATTAGCCCAACCATGGACAGAAGGACCTCCTGAAGAGAATGATTATTCCCTTCAAAAACCCTACTGTTCTGCCCCATCCAGATTCCCCAACACACAAAAAACATGGTTAAGGTCCAAGCAAATCTTTATTTATTTATGGATGCTTTGATATGCCAACTTTGAAATATGGATATGATTGAATATGGAAAATATCGATAAATTTAAAATAATGGTAGAAAATGAGCCCATACCTCCCTTGCATAAGAACAATGGATTTGCAAATGATTGACTAATTCCCCACTTGATTTGCAAAGAAAGTAGAAGTTTACAAATGTTACTCTTTTTGTTATGATGTGGTCCATGGTGAGGATTTTTTTATTGGTCAAGTAACAAAATAAAGAATAATATCTTGGATGGTATTTTAACTCCCAAGTAGCAATTTTAGGAAAGGTTTTTCCTTGCACTTCTATCAACTATCTAATGAAAAAAGAGGTAAGGGGTCTCCTTGACCCATTCAAAATAATGATTGAAAGAATATTAGTAGCTGAATTCTATGAGTTATCCTTGTGATTAATGACATGGCATTTTTCACGTGATTGGTAAGATTTTGGAATTGCATTTCATTCAATGAGTTTGTTCAACCTTCCATAAAATTAAACAACGTAGAGCCCTCATTTACATAAAAGAGGATGTAGTTTTCTGTCCAATGAAAGTGATTTCTGTTGTTTCCTTCTGTGTTTCTTTGTGACGTCTCCTTCTGAGTTTCTTGGCAACTAATTAAAAAAAGTATTTTGGTAGGTCTCTTGCCAAAACCAACCTTTGCGACTGAAAAAAAGATATTACAGTAGAATAGGTAACACCGGGATGGTGCCTTCACTTGAGCGAATACTAGAGTCAAAACTTGTAAAGCTAGATGTATAATTCTTTGGAGCCTTTAAGTTTGTGAGTCCCTTGTGCTTGGGTTGGTTATCTCGACCTCCCCTTTTTATCTATAATTAATTCTTCTTTATTTATATATATATATATATATATATATATATAAAGAAGAAATCTTTGGAGCCTTTTGGTGAGATTCCTTAATGGCATGAGGAGTGTTGCTGGGTGTATTTTGATGCGACTCGTTTTTGTGCCATAAGTGGATCATGTGTTGGTTTTCTTGTTTTTTTTTTCCGGATTCTGCTTCTTGTTTCCTATTTAGCAACCTTTTCTTTGGATCTTTTTATGATTGATGAATACTTGCTTAGTATACAAAAAAAATGGAGTCGAGCTTGTATTGTTCCACAATGAATTTATCGGTGGTCAAAGCATGTAGACTAATACAAGCTTGATCATCTTCATTCTAATGGGGAGACCATCTCCTTTCCATGGATGGAAACATTTTTTTTTGTATGTATAATGGAATCCTTGAATGATACCTTACATCTTTATAAAACGTATATTTATTGTATTCATAATGATCAATTTTACAAGAACTACTTGTTCTTTATCAAGAATAAAAATGTTCATCAGGCTCTTTGGGTTATACAAGTTAAAGAGAACTTAAATAGTTGACATAGGATTGACTCTTTTGTCACTGCTAGGCTGTTGATTTGCCAGACTACAGCAAGTAATGCCTCAAAGATGTTTAAGCTGGAAAGAATAGGTTGGTCATGTGAGAAGACAACTATTCTCTTTTCACTATGACTTTAAGTATTTGAAGTTTGAACATTATTTGTTACTTAAAAATTCTTAGATTCTAAAATATCCTAGACAATCTCATTGTTTCATACCATTTTCTTTTCATATTGACATACAGCTTAACAAGAAAGAAATAGAAGAAATATATGGCACACGACATATTGGCCGAGATCAAGCACGTGGACTTGTTGGGCTGATGGATTTCTTTTGCTTTAGCGAGGTAATATTCTATTATTGTTGTGTTCCCTTGTTCTTACAATCTATATAACCTTGGTTACTTCCTATTATATGTGGTGGTTTCATATCTTGTGCTGCTATATAATATTTCCATTTTTGTCAAGGAGATACGTTGTTTCCCTTTTTTATGGTGGTCATGTAAACCTTGGTTATGCTTATGTCTAAGATGCACATGGTGGGATCCTTGTGGTCAAATACTCAAAACTATATTGAATGACAAATACTTTGCGTATATGGGTGTCCAAAAATTTAACATGTAATTTTGAAAGACATTCCTCTTCATCAAGGGAATCACATGTCCCGTCTTGCACAAAAATCAACTCCATGTTCATAGTTTATGAAACAGAGATGCAAGAGCAAGTTTTCATTCACTTTGACTTTGAGCTTCTTTCATGAAGCACATTGATTTTCATTTTTCTGTGATTTTTTTAATTTCCTTTCAAAGTTTATTGCATTGGATGTAATGTGGAGTTCGAATTCACCTTTTGCTGCATTATTCAACCATGAATAAGGGCTTCAAAGAAGAATTGTTTTCAGATATTATTCAATCCTGTTAGTTGGATCAGATTCCATTTCTTGGTCTTCTTTTTTAACACCTTAACAACATTAGATCTTCTTTTGTGTAGGCATGCCTTCTTGCAGATATTGTTCAACATTTTGTTGATGCTAAGTTGGAGTTTGATGCTAGCTACATCTATCAAGATGTAAATCGTGCAATTCAGCATGTTCACCTAAGTGGTTTGGTTCATAGAGAAATTCTTTCTGATCCACAAAGGTACCTTGTAAAAAATGTGAGTGTTTCTGGTGCTGGATTTACTTTCTTTATTTGATTTTTTGAGAAATTTGTTTCTGTGGTCGACCATCTCATCTTTTGGGCATAAATTTTGATATTAGTTGTTCTTTAACTGTTGAAGAGAAAGCCGGTCTAGAAAATGTTATGGTCTTTTTTGTTAAATTGTATCTTGTAGACTCAATATCATATTGGTGACTACTTCAGGGCCAAGTGTTACGCTTTCTGAAGATGTTAAGGGAAAAGGGGAAGAAACTTTTCCTGATGACTAATTCTCCATTTTATTTTGTGGATGGAGGGATGCGTTTTATGTTGGAGGTGATTTCCATATCATTATAGTTCTCATTTAAGCTTGTTTACAATACAAATGCAAACTATGATCTTTGTAGTCAACTTGGTTTTCTTCTTTATTTAGTTTCATGTCTTCTGGAATTTGCTGTTTGGGTCATTTACGTATATATTGACAAATAGAGTTATTTGAAAATAATGATACAATCATGGCATTAATTTGTTCTCTGATACGATAATTGTAGTTCAATCAATTTGGAGTCGAACGTTAGCGTTGCACACATTTGGAATCCCCATTCTTGGCATTAATTCGTTCTCTGATTTCATTGCTTCCATACATATCCCATATTGATGATTCTCTAATAGAATCCTCCCTTTACTTCCAAAAAATTACGAGGCCAGAATACGAAGGCATCCACTATATACTTCGGAGTAATCAAAAAGGGCCTAATAGGGTGAGGAAGAAACCCCCCACACAATCTGGGCATGCAGACAGTGAATCAAAAGATGGTTGGCTGACTTTTCAATGCGGGATGCAAATTGAGTCCATAGTCACGGGTTCTAATGGCACTTTTGTAATTATTTAGGTTGCTGCTTGTTTGGGTACAAATATTTTTTTTATCGCTTTTATTTTTTTGGGATTAGTTAGATTTGTTATTTTCTAGATTTGAGTAGTCTTTTGATTATTTTAGGAGTTTGATTTAAGATTGAGTACTATTCTCATCTGCTTTTTTTGGTTTTATTTTGAGGGAAATTTGTCGTATTATACTGATTTTTGTGTCATTTGAAAGGTTATTTAGTTACCTATTTAATGAGCCTAAGATTTTACAAATCCAATTTGTTTTGAGAACTTATGACCAAAATACTAATAGAGGATCAGTTTTACATGGGGTTTGCATTTCAAGGCCCAAAAGTTCAACGTATAATTCATGTTGGGATTAGGGTTTGACTTTAATATGTGAGAGCCTATACATGGCTATTGTAATTGATTTCCCTTGGTTTATGGAATAAATAGAAATTTTACAGTTCTGTTATTAAGATTTTTCCAATGATTGGATTTGTTGTTAGGCCATTTTGGTGTGATGCCAAGAACCCTTTGGTGTAATTCCAAGGTAATTCAATATTTTTTTTCAATCCATTTTCTATTTATTTATTTATTTATTTTGTTTATCTATGAGACATCAGCCTGGGCAAACATTTCTTGGGCCACTATACACCTCTCAACCCTACCCATTGTGCATCTAAAACCTATCCAAATTCATTCAAAACATAGATCTAAAACCCACATCCTAATCTACAACCTTAAAACTATCTCTTCATCCAACTTAATCCTATTTCATACACCTAAACCTAAGAATAACACCCTATTGCAAAACTTTGCATTTCACATACCCAATTGGCTTTGTTGAAACCTTTTGCAATTACCAATAAAATCTTTTGGGCCTAAAACTGTTTTCTATAATTTTTCTTGTAAACTGGTGTAGATTAGGGTTTGAGAAGAGCGTCTCCTCTGTAACTTTATAGTATATGAAAATATGAAATGACAAAAATACTCTTGCACAAAACACCCTTTAACACTTAGCATTCTCAACACACCCCCTCAAGCTGGAGAATATATATCATATATCATATAATCCCACCTTGTTACAAATATAACCAATAGATCATAACCCAATGGTTTGGTAAACAAATCAGCTAACTGATCTTTGGACTTCACATAGGGAGTAACAACTTCACCATTGAACAAAATGGCAATTAACTTCAATATGTTTTGTTATCTTGTGAAACACACGTTAGAAGCTATGTGTATGGATGCTTAGTTATCACAAAAGAGATTCATAGGTGTCTCTATTGAGAAGCCTATTTCCTGAAGAAAATGTTTCAACCAGGTTAACTCACAAGCTATATGTGACATAGCTCTATACTGTGCCTCAACATTGGATTTGACAACAATTAACTATTTCTTGATCTTCCATGTCAGAAAATTACCACCTAGGAACGTACAATATCCTGTAGTGGACCTCATGTCTGAAGGGGAACCAACCCAATCTGCATTTGTATACCCTTTTATCTGAGAATGACCATAAGAATTGTACAACAAACCACGCCCTAGAGGGCCTTTCAAGTACCTAACAATATGTTGCATTGCTACCCAATGAGGAACTTTAGATGTTTCCATGAATTGATTGACAATGTTAACAACAAATGAAATGTTTGGCCTGGTAATAGTGAGATAATTTAGCTTCCCATCCAATTGCTTGTACTTACCGATCATCAAATACGTTTCCTTGATCAACAATTAACTTCTGTTTTGGATCTATGAAAGTATCCATAGGTTTGGACCCAGTAAATCAGCCTTCTCTAGTATATCGAGGACATACTTTCTCTGTGAGAAACCAATATCACTAGTTGAATGTGCAACCTGCCCTAGTCCTTTGTATAAAACTAAAGCTGTAAAAAGGATTTCAGCTTCTCAATTCCATTAATGCCACCCTTTGTCAGAATAATGTCATGTACATACACAACCAATAGAATGCGTCCACAAACCAAATGTAAATGAAAAACAGATGGTCTGTTTTACACCTTGACATCCCAAACTCCAAAACATCATTGAATATTCCAAACCATGCTTGTGGAGATTGTTTTAAACCATAGAGTGCTTTTATGAGCTTACACACTTCACCTACGTCCCCCCTAAGGAACAAACCAGGTGGTTGCTCTATACACCTCTTCTTATAAATCAACATGTAAAAAAGCTGAAACAAAGGCTACCCAAACGTTACAACCAAAGAGATAATAACTCTTACGGAGATCTTAGCTATAGGAGAGAAAGTCTTTGCATAATCAATACCATATGTCTGAGTATAACCTTTTGCCACTTGCCATGCTTTCAGTCTATCAACTGTTCTATCAGGATGGAACTTAAACATGTACCCATTTGCATGCTACTACCTTCTTTCTAGGTGGAAGAAAAACAAGGTCCACTTACAATTACTGTAAAGAGTTGTTATTTCTTCTTCCATTGTTGTCCTCCGCGGATAAAATAAAGATACTAGTGAAACTTAGGAATAAAAACAAAAGACAAAGAATAGTCAAAGGACAATGAATCATGAGACAAAATTTGCAATGCGTTGCTTAGTAACACAAGAACGAGTACCTTTATGAAGAGTAACAAGTAATTCTACTAAAGATGGAATTGGATATTGAGTTGGAACCGAATATGCAATGAGTTTATCATACTCTTCCTTGAAAAAATAAGAGACAGGTGCACAAGTTGGTTAGAATAGTAAAAATAGGTGTATGATTTGAATCTTGAACTGATGGTAAAACCTGATGATCAGGGGATTTACCATGTAAATCCTAGCAATAGTCTACTTATCTCTATCAAGGCCACGGTGAGTGCTCTTATGGGTTTCACGACTTCCACCTCGTCCTCCCCCTAAATCTCCTACTACTCATCTACTATGATATTGGTTTTCGTGATTTCTAAGAACTGCTAAAACTAATCAATCACCACCAACATTTTCTCTATCCGATAATGTGGCTCTCTTAAGTTGAGAGAACATCTGTAAGAGATGGAAGATTCTCTTTACCAAGATCTGAGATCTAATTGCCTTACACTCTGGTTGAAGAGAGGAGAGGATGTGAATGACATCCATATCTTCACTTTTTTCCTGCATCATGCTAATATTGCTAGTAATATGTTGGTACTGAATACGTTCTTCACGCATTCACATCATAGAAGCAAAAACTTGCTCTAGGGTCTTGTCATCTTCTTGCATAGAAAAGTACTCGTTGTGAGCTCATAAATCCGGGTGATGTTAATTGATCCAGAATACATGTGTCTCACTGTTCCCATACATCTTTTGCGATGTCCAAGAACATAATTTGGTTCCATACTATTTCATAGCTATGTCACGATCTAATCATTTTCTTGCTCTCGTACATCTATCACATTCAAATATTTGGAAGTAGGCTTATTTGTTAGTAAGTGGCTGCGTTTTCCTTTTGCCTTCAAAAACACTTTACTGCTTTAGATCTCTGAATGTAATTGCTTCCATTAAGTTTGATGGAAGTCATCTGAAGCCTTATAAAGTCTTGAGAAATCTTCGTATTTGTTTTCTACTCTATAAATCAACTACGAGAACGCAGTAAAATTTCTCCAAGATTTTTTCACATTTCCCTCACAAAATTAATTTTATTTTTCTTTCAAGTCCTCCCCTTCGTTTTACTCGTGGGATTCAGAGGTTTTTGGATGCGGTTCTCTATCGATTTTCTATTAGCAGAAAATCTCCTTGACACGAATCCTTATAGCCAAGATCTGTGAGAAATCTTCAAAAAATTGAGAGAAAACTCTCTTGGTGAAATTGCATCCCGCAAAAACTGTAGAGAACTCTAAGAAATCTCTCCTGATGAAATCACAGGATAAAAGTGGTTGAAGAATTGATTTTAGGGCCCAAACAATACTGCAAATACCTTTCACCAAATGGAAGAATTACAAAACTTACCTGAAAACAATATCAACTGTCAAGGACTCCTTAGATTAGCTCACATAAGGATTTACACGCAACCAGAACTACAATCGTACCTCAACATGGAGGATTAGATACAAACTCATCATTAACCTTCAATTAGATCAAGAAGAATATGATTTTCTTACAAATCAATTGAGAAGGAGTAAAAATAATAAAGGAGAAAAAAAGAGATTCACACTGTTATGATTTGCTTTTATTCCATCTAGATTTAAGAGTTTGAGGAGAAGAATGGAAGAAGATGGGATTGGAAAAACATAAGAGAAGTCAAAATTGACGCCACCCTAGCAGCACAATCTACTATATATCATAACATAATAACAAAAAAAAAAAAAAAAAAAAAAAACAATACTACCCCTACTAATAAGGAGTTTAGAGGGGTGTTCTTCGAAGATTTTGTTGTGAGATGGGATATGGTTTGCTCTTTGTCGTGAGAGTTGTTTGTTGGTCCTGTTGGGCTGTTGTATTTTTTTGCTTTGCTTCTTTTTTCTGTTTTGGGTTGGTCTCCTCGACCCCCCTCGTTGGTTTTTGTTAATAAAATTATCTTTATCGATCAAAAAAAAAAAAAAAAAAATTATTACTACTAAGAAATTGACACCCTACCCCTTTTTTAGCGAACGAATCCGCCCAATACTCACAGAGGAATGACAACAAACAAGATATTTGAACTCACGGAGTTACGACTATGTTGTGAATCTCCTTTATGATTTATTATGATCATTATCTTTTCTTCATCCCATGAAGTTTTTTTTTCTTTTTTTTTGATAACGAACAATTTTATTGAAAAGAGGAGAAGGAGTCCTCAAAGAGAACCAGCGAAAAAACAAGACACGGAAAACAAAAAAGAACAAAAGCAACCCCAAACTGAAATCACCCATTACAAAATCTCTCCCACATGAACAAGAAATCTTCAAAACGGAACCCCCAAAATTCAAGAAATCTTCATCCCATAAGTTAATACAATATATTGTTGGAATCTCTTTCAATGATTAAGAAACTTGGGTTGGTGCAATCATAAGTACAAATTTTAAACTTATTTAATCCAATATCTTTGATAAGGCACACATTTTACCTTAATTGAATATTGGTTCCCCCCCCCCCCCCCCCCCTTTCCCTAAATAACAGTCAATTGAAGGGAGGTTTCTTTATTTTGTTTTACTTTATTTTATTTTTATAATTTGTTGTGAGTTGTTTTCTTGTGGAAAAAGTTGTTTAAGGTGTTCAAGGTGGTTTTCTTGGAGGATATCCTTGTTAGATGGGCTTTGGTTTGTAATTTAGAGTTTTCTTAGTTTTCTTCTGCTTTATACCTTTTTAGATGCTCATCTTGACCTCCCTTTTTATTTTATTTTATTAATCAATCTCAATCTTATCAAAAATAATAATTTGTAGTGAGCTGTTTTCTTTAAAGATTTGATGTTAATTTAATTTCTGATAATTATTCTTGGTTACATTGAAACTGTACTACGATTTATGAGCAAGTTTATGCAAAATGTTTAATAGGATTCAATGGGTAACAATGACTCTTGGAGGGATCTTTTTGACGTTGTGATTGCAAAAGCTAATAAGCCAACTTTTTACACATCAGAGCACCCATTTCGGTATGAACTTCATCTGCCTTACATGTTTTATGCGTGCACATAGAAGATTTTATGTGCTTTTGTTTCTCTTGACCTAGGAATTAATGTTGTTTTTTCGATTAGTAGAATGATTTGTATAATTACATCAATTATCTTTGTGTGAAACCTAATAACACATTATCTAATGGTGTAATTAGGTCACATAGCCTAGATCAAACAACATTATGTAATGGTGTTTGATCTGGCTATGTTTCATGGATGTGGGTATATGGGGGTTTATGTCTAACATGGGTACAAATTATTGGGTTTGACAAACCCTTAAATAAGATTTGATGACTCAAAGACAACATATTTACTGGTTTAGAACAAGTAACTATTTCGACATAATGGAATAATGAAGGAGATAGGGTATATTGTGATATCTATCAAATATCTATAAACAAGATATCATATATATATATATAATATTTTTGGAGGGAAAATTCCCACAAAAAAGGTATAAACTCATAATTTGTATCAATCAATGTTAATCCATATACCACAATAAGGGAAAAAGGTAAATGGAAAGGAAGGCAAGCCTGAACCAGTGTGCAAAATAGATATGCAGAAGGCCCATGGCCATGCAAACTGGAGTTTTTTTGGATTGTACGCTGGGTAGGTTGGGATTTGGATGGATGTGGAGAAGATGGACCGGGAAATGTATTTCCTCTACTTATTTCTTGACCCTGATTGATAGCAATCCAATGGGTTTTTTGGAGCTCTTGGGGTTCGCGTAAAAGAGATCCATTATCCCCCTTTCCGTTTCTTTTAATGGCGGAGACTTTGGGAAAGATGGCTGCGACAGTGGTGGATCTAGAGTAGATTGGGGGGTTTTCTGGTTGATAAAGAACGAATCATGGTGTTGCACTTGCAGCTTACTGATACACTCATTTTGTGGATGGTGTAAGCGATCAACTTGGATACTTGATAGGGTTAATTTATTGCATTGATTGTCTCATGTTTAGCAATAAATATGGAAAAAGGAAAAATTGTATAGAGTGTAAATTCTTCGTGACATAAGTGGTCTTGCTCAAATTCAAGGTTGTAAAGTGGGTAGCTTTTCATTGTTTTACCTTGGCTTGCCACTGGGGGAGGATCATTGGGCAAAATCTATTTGGGAACAAGTGATTGAAAAGATTTGGTAAACCCCTTGCAATTTTAGCATCTTCTCTAACTCACACCTTCCTCATACGATGCAATCAGATCTGGAAATTTAGACTAATTTGTGTGAAAACTTCAAGAGAAGTTGAATAGTTAAGTAGGAAGAGAAAACTCTCTATCTAGAATCTATTTCATTCAACTAAAAACTGATTTACAACTACATTCGGTGGCCTATTTATAGGCAAAACAGAAACATAACAGCCCAAGTGAAATGACTACACTACCCTTATATGAATGACTTAAAGCAACAAAATGAAACTAAAGAGAAGTTAACAATACTAACTAACTAACTCCCACAACTAACTATTTTTGATTGTCACTAACAGAAATAACAAACAACTAACTAACTAATTAACTTGCTAACTCCAACAACTAACTATAGCAGAAATATTAAACAAATGGAAACTAACACAGAACACTAAGGGTAGAAGACAAGAAATTTATCCACTGCATCAGACTTCCCCTCTAAAGAAAAACTTGTCCTCAAGTTGGAGTAGCATCAGTATCGCCCACGTCAGCAGCATAATAATGTACAAGATACTTCATATTGAAGAAATTAGAACTATTTAAATGTGGAGGAAGTTTTACTTTATAAGCATTGTCATTTATCTTTCGCAAGACCTTGCAAGGATCCACTTTTCTAGCATTTAGCTTCATATAAGTTTCCTTGTGGTTGTCTTTTTTTGCTCTAGATCGTCCATACAAGATCTCTTTTAATGAAATAAATTTTCGTCTGTGCACATCAGCAGTTGCCTTGCATTTGGCATTAGACTCCTCAATTTTGGCCCTCATTTGAGCATGAGCAGTCTTCATATATGTTGCCATACCCCATTCCTTGTTTATCTTATTCAAAATTGGTAAATGAGCCAAATCCACACACATTCTCCAAGTACTATCCTTCTTGGGAGTCAAATGGGTTGGAACCGCCCAAGGGCTAAGACTAGGCTGAATATAACCTTTGTCCAGAAGTGCCCCAACCTGTTTTTGTAGCTCCTTCTCTTTAGGCATCATTCAATAAGCTTCCTTAGTAGGAAGTGCTGAACTGGGTATTAGATCAATACAATATTTAATATCTTGCATAAAAGGGAATTTGAGAGGCAATTCTCGAGAGAAAACTTTAGCATATTGCTCCGTTCCTCAACATCCTTTGGCACCTCAGAAACAACAATTTCTTCTTCTGGAATCAAGGCAAAGATGTACCAAGATTCAAGACTCCTTTATAAAACTCTTGGCAGTAAGCAAAGTGGTTATGTGAGGCTTAGAACTCACTTTATCCTTCATTGGTAGCAAAGTCCAATCTCCCTTACTTTGATGATTAGGAACAAGGAGAGTTTCCTCATCATGAGTGCTAGTGCTTCTTCTTCAAGATCTCCACCAATCTCTTCATTTAGGGACTGGTCCTAGATGGGGAGCTCTTCTACTGGTTTTATTTTCACAATTTCCTCACTTTGATGCTTAAGAATAAGGAGAGTTTTCCTCATCATGAGTGCTAGCCCTTCTTCTCCATCAAGGCCAATGTCCTTATTGGGAGGTTGATCATAGATGGGTAGCTCTTCATTTGGTTTTGATTCCACCATTTCCTCCAATAAAAATGCTTTATTGCGAGCACCATTTGCCTTCCTACAGTCCGAAGACTGGTGCTCGGGCTTACCAAATTTTTAGAACTTGAAGTTGCCACCTTGGAACTGATTTCGAGTCCTAATCGATTTGTATGGGACTGATTAGGGGCAGTAGGAATAGAATTTGCCGGTTGTTCAACTCTAACAGCATCACTCTTACTCATACTATACGTCTTGTCTACCTTGGTATCAACTCAGAATGGTTGCCAGCCCTAGAGTCACCTTGGGACCAGTGTTGTCAAATGCGGTCGCATATGCTATTTTCAAAATAAAAATCGCATATGCTATCATTGCATTGACCCAAAACATGCCATTGCATAATATGCAATGGGATATCTTTGTATGTGATGGCATACTGTAGTATGCGATGGCATATTGTCCACACAATTTTTCATTTTTATTTTTTAGCTTAAATTCACTTTTCTTCTATAAATACCCCACTTCTAATCCTCTCTCCTTTTACAACATCTCTTCTACCTTCTAATCTCTTTCTTACTCGCAAAACCTCAAAATCTTAAATCTCATAATATTTTCTACTACACTCACATAATTATAAATAATTTTTAATCTCTACTCTACCCATTACTCTCAAAGTTCAAGTCTCAACTCAGGTCACTCTCATTCTCAACTCTCAAGACTTAAAGACAAAGAAAGCTATCAAGAAGCAAGATTTTGAAGATTAAGATTCAACTATTCAAGAATCAACATTCAAGGTCAACCTTCAAGATTGATCATGAATTCAAGATTCAAGTTCAAATATCAATATTCATCATCAATACTTGAGAGAGTTGACTTTGTATGACTATATCTAGTTCCTTAGGCATTTCTCTTTGAGTATTTGTATGACTATTTCTTTTTGACTTATTGTTGACTACTTTTAGTCTTTATTATTATATATGAATGGAAATGGAATTATGATTTATTTGAGCACTTTTTAATTTATTCTGCCCTTTTCTAGAAGTTTTCAGCATTTTTTTAGCATTTTCTGCATTTTTTCCCAATTTGTTTTGAAGCATGCTAAGTGTGAAATCACATATGTGGACAACATGTGCTGGTCGCATATGCTATTTAACAACATTGCTTGGGACTAGGGCTGTCAATGGATGCTTATTAGTTCGGATACAACAATATCCGAATCCGAAATTTTTATCTGATATCCGAATTCGAATTCAAATCTGACAGATGTTCTAAAACTCTATCCGAATTCGAATCCGATTATCTTATCGGATATCGGATAATATCCGATTAGAATACGAATAATTTGTATATAAAAAAACATAATTTTTGCCTTACCAAATTGATTTTTCATTATTAAAAAAAAAACTATTATATATTATATTATTTATATAATAAATAAATAAATAAAATAATATATATTATATTATTTATATAAAAATTAATCAAATAAAATAATATATATCATATATTATTTTGAATCGGATATTATCGGATTTGAAATGTTAATATCCTTGTTTATCAATAAATTCATCTTTATCGATCAATAAAAAAAAATGTTAATATCCAAATCCGTATCCGATAATGATTCGAATATATAAAACTACCCGAATTCGAATTCGATATCCAAAATTTTCGTATAATATCCGATTTTTCGAATTCGATTTCGAATCAGATTCGAATTTTTGACTATCTATCGATACTCCTACTTGGGACTGTTGTACATACCTTGGTATACTCCTATTTTGTTACTTCTCCACCGACAAAGCTCTTCCGAAACATGTGGAATAAGGATATCTTGAATAGAAACCTTCAAGCCACTAAGATATCTTGCAATCATTTGTTCTTCGATTTTGTTCAAATCAATTCTTGTTTCGAATTGATAGAACTCCTTTGTCTATTCAACCACACACTCTCATGTTGTTGAAGATTGTGCAAGGCTTTATACATAGTTTGAAAGGAAGAAATTTCTCCTTATGTTTCTTCTTCATTTTGCACCAATCGTTGATCTTCCCTTTACATCTTTGAACTCGACTCACTTGCAATTGTTCCCACCATGCGGAGTTTCTTCTCATGAGCTTGATGAAAACTAATTTCACCATCCGCTCATCGAAAACCTCATAATACTCGAATACTTGTTCAAAGTATTAATCCGATCATCAAATTCATCCTTGAGACTACTTGAAATTCCGATTGAACTAATTTGATACTATTCTCCAATAGGAAATTACTACTCCAATTCATCCCTAAAGAATTTTCAAAACCAGAGGAGTTCAAGTTAGAAGTATCATCGTCTTTGAACATAGAGCCAGGACTTTGAGGCCTTTGAGGTTGCTCTATTGGAGATTGAAGGCGTTGAATCATTTCAGTTAAAGCCTCAAATTGTCTTCGAAGGTGTGCCTGAACTTGTTGATGAAGAAGTTCCATCTCAACTTATGGATTAGGATGTTGTGCTGCCACATTTTCTTACGGATTAATAGCTACATTGACATGTTGCCGACCACACTGATTTCGTCCTCGTGGTTGTCAATTCATTTCGAACATCTGATGGCATATCTTCAATAGTTGAATTCCAAAATTTTTCAGATCTGGAAATCTAAAATTTCAGCTGAGTTGAAGTTTTTTGCAATTACAATAGATCTGAAACTGGAAACATATATGAAAATCTGCAATCTTCAATAAATCTGAAATTGAAACAGATTTGAAAAAATCTGTAATCTTCAACAGATCTGGAGTTGGAAACATATCTAAAAATCAGCAACTTCAACAAATCTGAAAGTCTGCTACATTCAACATATATGAAAATCTGCAAACTTCAGCAAATAAAAAAAATCTGCAATCTTCAGCAAATAAAAAAATCAGCAACCTTACTAATCTGGAGTTGGAAACAAGTCTGAAAATCTGTAACTTCAACATTTGCAATCTTCAACAGATCTGAAATTAGATTGAACTTCTCTTTAAATTAGATTGAATTCTCTTTGTTCGGATACCAAATGATGCAATCAGATCTGAAAATTTGGATTAGTTTGTGTGAAAACTTCAAGAGAAGTTAAGTAGGAAGAGAAAACTCTCTCTCTCTAGAATCCATTCAACTAAAAACTGATTTACAACTACATTCGATGGACTATTTATAGGCAAAACAAAAACGTAACAGCCCAAGTGAAATGACTACACTACCCTTACATGAACAGTTAAAGTAATAAAAAGAAAACTAAAGAGAAACTAACAAGACTAATTAACTAACTCCGACAACTAACTATTTCACGTTGTTGCTAACAGAAATAAAAAATTATTAACTAGCTAACTCCAACAATTGACTATAACAAAAATAACAAACAAATGAAAACTAACACGCAACACTAAGTCTAGATTAGAAGACAACAAACTTATGCACTGCATCATCATATCTACTTACTTTTTATCAACTCTTACATTTGAAAACTCATGGAGCAAGTTTGACCTTTGTAATATTTAAACTGATTAGCTTTAAATTACAAAGTAATCTAGGTTGGTTAATCCAACAGGAATCCTCTTTATCTTTGAGAAAAAATGACCCCCTCATCCCCCAACAACCAGGCATTTCCTGCCATCAAAGTACTTTCAACCATCGAAGTGCCCCCGTGGAAGTTTTTACTAAAATGGAAGGTAGGTAAGCTCCAAGGATGGAATGGGGGGCTAAACACCCTAGACTGCCGCACACTATTTTCTATTACCAAAGAGCATTCTTCCCAAGGCTCTAGATGCCTAGCACCAAAAACACAATACCTATGTAATGCGGGATGAACATCAAGTCAACAGTCTAATTCAAGGGATCATCAGAGATCATAGGCCGTCATTAAGTAGATTTTATAACCATTAATGAGTTGGACGAGTTTTAGGGATATAAGAGTCTTTTTTATGTGTCTTTAGGTTATTTTGAGGCTTACTAGTTTTAAAAGTTTAATATTAGGTATTTTAAGTTTCGTAGAAGTGTTTTTGTTGAATTTAAAATTTTACTATTTTTAGAAAATTTCTATTTCGGGAAAATTACCTCCGAGTACAAGTTTGAAGTCCTTTTAGGTTGTTAGCGATTAATATTTTCTATTTAACTAATGAAATAGATTGTTTTAGGAAGACATTGAATAAATTTTTTAAAGAAGTTTTTGTTTTTTCTTTTTTACTTGGATTTGGGAAGAATCTGACTTGGTGATGCCCTGGAAATCATTGGTGTGATTTCATAGTAAGTCTATCATCTTCTTTTTAATCTTGTTTTTCCCCCCCTTTTTGAGCCCTATAGAACAGTTCAACCAAACTCTTCTTGGGTCACAAGAAACCACCCAAACCTACTCTAGTAGAGACAAAACCTTTCCAAACTCATTCTAAACTTAGATTTTAAACCCACAACCTAAGTTACAACCTTCAAACTCTGCCTCCATCAAACCACCCAATTTTATACTCTTAAATTTAATTACAATACCCTATTGCCAAACTTTGTATTTCACATACTCAATTGCCCTTTTTGAAATCTTTTACAAGGTCAAATAAAACCTTTTAGGCATAAAACCCTTTTTATAATTTTTCTTTCTTCTTGATCACCATGTAATTAGTGTTCCCCACTCTTCCTAAAGTGAAACAAACCTAAACCTAATAAAACCTAGGTTGTCCTACATTACTATGTCTTGTGTTCCTCTCTTAAAGTCTTCAAGGCCTTGTTTTTAGATAAGAACAAGAACATAAAAAAATCTTTAGAGAGCTTGCTTACATGAGCACTAATATTCATTCTCAAAACTTTGTTAGCCCTTTGCAAAACGACCTTTACATCCACCATCTCTTTGTCAAACCTCCTTAAGAGACATACTAAAAGGAAATCAATCTTTTCACCCACTCTTTTTAATTCAAGAGACATCATTATTTCCAGACTTGCAAATCATACTGTACAACATCTTACCTTTGCAACCTTTCGAAAGGTCAATAACCCCTTTGTATTTTCAATGGCTTCCTAATAAATCTCCCCTATCTCAGTTATCAAAGGTTGTACGTAAGTCCTGTGAATATTGACCAACATGTTGAATATTTATCGAAACGTTGGGTAAGGGCATTAAGTCCCTACCCTCTCTTAGCTGAGCCCCACACAAAGAAGAGGTATTGGTATGACACCGGTTTCTCCTCCTTTATAGCCTTTTCCTCCCATGTCAGTCATATGCTTGGTGTTGTATATCAAATTTTTTGGGGCTTTCTCCATCATATAAAACACATTGTATGAGCAAGATCTCATGGGGACGTTACCATTCTCTACTACATTTAATTTTCAATAATAATCCATGGCCTTTTATTGAAAAAACAAGGGTATGTTGGTCTTTTACATATTAAATGTTTGTTTACATAAAAAATGCTTATCTTTTACATAATAATACTAAGGGCATTTTAGTCTTTCGATTTAAATGCCTTATTTGTAATAACTGCTTTGACAATCAATGCCTTGTCTTTTTCACTAATAGACAAAATGGACAAGGATATTATTGGAAAGTGAATGTGGTGGAGAATGCTAACGTCCCCATGAGTTCTTAGACGTTAGCATTCCCTATATATATGTATACATCGGGGCAGTTCAAGGGACAACAATTGTGACAACAATGGTGACAACAGTTTTTGTCTTATATGGGTTAGAAGTTTCGGAATAGGCCGATTTAGAGATCATACTCACCAAAAATCAGTCCATTCTGAAACTTCTAATCCATCAAAATTGGTTTACAAAAACCATTGTCACCATTATTGTCACAATTATTGTCCCTTGAACAGATATATATATATATATATATATATATATATATATATATGGGAAATGTTCAGCACCCTAAGTTTTACCACACACTTTAACAAACGTTTTTTGTCCTACATGGGTTAGAAGTTTTGGAATGGGCTGATTTTTGGTGAGGATGATCTCTATGATTAGAAGATCATCCTCCCAAAAATCAGCCCATTCTAAAATGTTTAGCCCCATGTTTACACGTTGAAAAATCGTGGACCGTCCATTTTTTGTAAACCATTTTGATGAGGTTAGAAGTTTTGAATGAGCTGATTTTTGGTGAAGATGATCTCCTCACCATAGAGATCATCCTCACCAAAAATCAGCCCATTCCAAAACTTCTAACCCATGTAAGACAAAACACGTTTGTTAAAATGTGTGGTAAAGCTTAGGGTGCTGAACGGGACCCTATATATATATATATATATAGGGACAGTTTGAGGGACGTGTTAGAAAACATATGAGAAGCCTATGTTTCTCGTGCGTTAGATATTGAGAAAACAACGGTTGAGATCTACACTTGTAATTAAAAGAGACTTTACAGCTGTCCAAATTAAAATTTAAGTTATAGAATTTTAGAGAAAACTCCCTCGTTTTATTTTTTTTTAAAAATAAACTCACTGTTTCAATTAACATCATCTCTCTCTCTCTTGACAGAGAACCCAACCCTTCGTCTCGACAGAACGACTGAAAACCATCTCTCTTCTCTCTCGATCGACTAAACTCTCTCTCTCTCTCTCTCTTTCTCTTGAGTCTCGACAGAAAACCCAACCCATTCGTCTCGACAGAAAACCCAAAGAGGGGCTGTGTGGGATAGCCATGGAGAGACAAATTGTTTATAAATTTTCACAAAGTAAATCATAAAGGATGAACTATGACATCTTTGCTAAAGAGGGGTTGTGTGGGATAGCTATGGAGACATTTTTTTTTCATCAAGTGCTCTCCCAAAGGATCGTCTTCCTCTTAAGGACGAACTCTAAACATTCAATGCATTTATCATAAATTTGTAACAGATTTGATGCTTTTAGTTCATAGTACATCACGTATTTGATTTGTTATACTGGAAATAAAGATTTAAAAAGTAGTTCAACTATGTCAAAATTCAGTGAATGAGTGGGTTTTTAAGGAGGGTTTTCTAGGCTGTCAATGGTTTAGATCAGTCCCAAAATCCAATCCATCCTGATCTAATTGCTCAGGATCCAGATCAAGGATTTGGGTTTCCAAAAAGTTCCCCATTTGATAGTGAATCAAACTGAATTTGGATAAAAAATATATGTATGTACAGGTCAAAGCTTTGGAGAAGAGAGAACGAAAATGAAAGAGTAAACGTGATGTTTTGTTTTTAAATTTACTTTTTATTTTTTTTTAAATAAAAACTTTTAGAGGGATGAAGACCGAATTATACTGAAATATGCAGTCTCGAAATATGCAGTCATTCAGTCTGATCGTCCAAACCAGCTGTAAAGTCTCTTTTAATTACAAGTGTAGATCTCAACCGTTGTTTTCTCAAATATCTAACGCACGAGAAACATAGGCTTCTCATATGTTTTCTAACACGTCCCTCGAACTGTCCCCATATATATATATACACACATATAATCTAACTACATTCTCTATGCCTTCTACTCTCTAAATCATCCACATTAAGGCCTAGAAGCAAGAATCAAAATTGAAGGATTTTTGCAACATTCAAGAATCGATATTTCATGGTTTTTTCATTTTTTCCCCTTCTTTTTGAGTTTATGCATTCTTACAAACTAAATAAACCTTCAAATATAATAAATTATAGTGAAATTGAAAATCCAAATATATTCTGTGTGCCAACCTAGCTAAGTTGGTAAGACGTATGGAGTGTTATTCCCACGTCCTAGGTTTAAAACCCCTTGAACCCAACTTCACCTTGCAAACCACTAACTCTTTACCTATCTTTTTTTTGGTAGAAATTGTAATTTTTCCCCCATTTTTTAGTGATATGAGATTGCATATGCTATTATGCAATAACATATGCACATATCATATGCTGACAGCATATGCTATTTGGAAACATCGGTTTTCATTTAGTCAAATTGTGATATTTTTAAGTTCTACTGTCTGTGTTGGAACCCCTTCACAATTTCTTTTGGGATTCAAAAAATGTTTTGTATGATCTTGATGATTGGATTGAACTATGTAGCCTTTTTTTTATTCAAGTCCTCAAATAACATGTAATGGAGTTATTTGGGAATATCTCTATACTTTGTAGTCGTCTGAGAAATTTTGTATATAATTTGACAAATTGGGAACTGGGAAGCAATAAGGCTTGTCACAAAGCCTCCATAATTTGAGTTGTATTTTCTTACCTTATTCTTTAGCTTGCATTTACTTAGAGTGGGTTATGTTTGTGGGGATTGCACTTCATGCTATTATAGGTCACAACGTGATGACCATGGTTGGTTTTTTTAACTATTGGGTTTCTGAGGTCTAACTCTTTTCAAGATCAACATAAGTATCGGGTTCTGGGTGGTACTAGTGTTGTAGCCTCATGTTTTGCTTATACAATGTACTTCTTGGACCCTTTGCTCTTAAATGTGTTGAATTCTGTTATCCAAGCAACTGAGAGTCTAGAGCCATATATTTTGTTGCTAGAGAAAAGTACCTAGTCATAGATTAGTTTTTGCGATGGTGCACCATTTTGTTCTTGAAGTCATATGCACCCCACTGTTGTTGGCTTCAATGAAATTAGCTGATGAACCGTTGGTAGTATAAGGTTTCATCACTTATAATATGTTTAAAATTTTTGAGTACAACATAGCTATGAAAAGGTAACCATTCTTTATTATACTAATACTTTGTTGGTGTTTGTCTTCTATTTGTTGTTCCCTTAAAAACATTCCTGTAGTTGCTATGACATTGAGAAGGACACTTTAGCTTTCTCAAAGGTGGATGCATTTCTTCCAAAGCAAGTTTATTACCATGGATGCCTTAAATCTTTCCTTCAAATTACGAAGTGGAATGGCACTGAGGTACTCCAATTGTTAGTGCCCTTGTTATTGTGATGTAGTTTTCATTTTATTTATTTATTTTTCATATGTATGAATGAAGATTATTTGTCCTCTAGCCAATTTCGTATGCTCTTCCACAAAGTTCTCCAATCTGCAAAGATAGGTCTCTTCATTTTTACCCATATAGTTGTGCTGGTTGAGTCTGCCTCCACTTCCAAAGGACTTGAGAAGTTGTCTTAAAAGATGCATCTAACCTTGGTTGAATTGGAGCGTGCAATTGGAGTGTTGATCTCATTTCATACTATATTTAGCTCCTTTCCCTTGTATAACTGTCAAACCTGGGTTACCAAAATAGCTTTTTTTAATTTATTTAATAAATTGAGTTTGATAGTGCTTCTTCCAATTTGTATTTTGGGTGTGATTTTCAATAACGGACTTTTAATTACTTTTAGCTTTGGCAGGCCAAAACAAGCAAAACTTTACATGAGACCTCCATATTTAGTTGTAAACCTCGATGTCTGTCTAGATATGCCATTAAAGGTTTATATGCTTATTTCCTTTTATAGGTCCCAACACAATAATTTTCCCAAGAGCCTTCCCATTAACACCATACAAGCCACAAAAGCAGACACCATTACTTTAGGCACCCATCATATCCCAAAATTTGTAAATGACTTCACATTCTCTTGTGAACTTGCAATGGATAGACAAATGGTCTGTTGAATTGCTAATGACTTTCACATGAAACACATTTTGGGGATTTGCTTCTTTCTGCTAATCAGGTGATTAATCATGGGAATTTTTTGGATGCCACCCACATGAAAATGCCAGATTAGCAGGAATTGGGGATCCCCAAAATAAAGTGATAGTGAGAAATTTATGAACTTTGGGAAAGAGCTTGGCTTCAGACATTTTCCTCTCTTAATGTATCCTTGGTTTTATAAGATTAGCCCCTAAATGTGTCTTTAACACATTGTTTTGTTTTTCTTCATTAGGTGATATATTTTGGGGATCATCTGTTTAGTGACCTAAGAGGTCCTTCAAAAGCTGGTTGGCGTACTGCTGCCATCATTCATGAACTAGAAGTATGAATTATATCCTACACATCTTGGTTTCATAAGTTATTTCTGTTGCCCGCTGCTTACATCCAATAATACCTGCGTTGAGATTTTTTAGCATTTTTTTTTTCGTAAACTGGGGTTTGGTGGGACCCCCTCCGGGTCCTACCAAACCTTGCTATTTTTTATTGAAATATTTATATAAAAAGTTTGTAATTAAACCCAAAGTTTTTAAATGTTGCGGCATGAGGCGAGGTGTTTCACTATCCAAGACCTTGAGGTGTAGAGCATAAACCTCATGGGTGTGCACTTCTTAAATAGATAAATTGTCAAGTATGCAAATACATAAATAGCAAAAATTTCAATAAAAGAGAATTAAGAGAAAAAGAATTCACAAGTTTACATTCCAAAGGTTAATGTCACAACCAAAATTACAAATTCATTGAAATCAAATTAAAACTGAACCACATCAATAATTTCATATTTTTAACTTTCTATTTTCCCCTCAAACTAAAAACACTGGAATTTCATAATCACTCTTACTAAAAGTAGAATGACACTACACTAGGACTTGAAGAAGCAAAGGAGTAAGTTTGGGATAGGGAGAAAAATATCAATGTGGAATAAACTTCAATAAGTTCTAAAATTAAATGAACTCCAAACCTTCTTTTCATTATTGTGTCAGGATCTATTTAACAAACACAAAAACTTTTACATAATTTACCAATGACAAGAAGAAATGCCTGTTCATATATGTTTCCTAAATAAGTTGTAATGTGTGTTCATTCATGTCTCCTTGAATAAGCTTTTCCAATATCTCCTTGAATAAGTTGTTAGGCTTTTAGGAAATAGGACTTCTCCTTGAATTCTTGAGGAATTTTTGAGTGCCTTGTCTTGAGAAGGGTCTCAAGGCTTAATGTTAGGAGGAATTATTAATGCAATGTAAGATGCTCAGATATAGGCACTTGTATGACAAATAGGGATACTACTTGTCTTATAAAATCCAAGACACAGGTATGGACATGGATTACCCATCTATTATTCTGATGGTGTGGAATTTTTAATCTAGAAATATGTTAGGAGTTAAAAGAATAACTAATAGTCTGATAGTGGGGAATTTTTAATCTAGAAGTATCCTTGCTGTTTCTGGAATCATTCATGTCTATAGGGCATGAATTGAGAATCAGTTGGTTGAGAAAGATTTCATTATGTTGGACGGGACTTCCATTATGGAAGAGATAAGCTAGAGGCATGAATTGAGAATCGGTTGACCCTCGACTCAATCAGTTGCACGTAGGACTTTCTGAGGGGGCGGTGCATATTATCATGGGATTAGTCTCACGCAGAGAGTGGGGATACCCACGATAAACTAAGAAAAAAAAGGTGGTTGAGAAAGAGATCTGGTAACATGAAGGGTATGCCACTAGTGAGCATTGGAGGTGAGTTGGAGTTGGAGTTTTAAATCTTTGCTGCAACTCCCAAGGTGAACTCTATCGTTTGGTTGGTGAAATTACTCAAAAATGTACAACACATCACGGAGCCTTTGGTCAAACGTTTCATCATTTGCATAACTAGCACCTTGTGGATCCCACATATAAGTTTTGCCCCACATAGTAACTGTCAACTTCATTATGCAAACATATTCTCCGTAATCCAAGCTTGCACCTTTGAATGTTATCTATTCTTAATCAATTAACAGGTACCTTACTTTTCATACTAAGTGGAAAATTTGAATGCTGAATCAATTCACCATCCATTTCTTCTAAAATTCTGTATCAAACCCCGAAAGTTCATGCACAAGGTGAGTCTCTAAATAATATCCACATAAATTCTGGGTGCAAATCATGAATCCTGGAAAGACAAAATAAACTCCAAACCTTATTTTCATTACAGTGTCGGGATCTATGTAACAAAGACAAGAACTTTTATACGATTTACCAACGACAACAAGAAATGCATGTACATGAAGTTATTTTCATGGAGAAATTGTGCTTTGATCTCCACACCCTCTTCAATTGTTTGTTCAAGTTATTTTCCATTGTGGTCTACACTTAGTACAAGTGTATCACAGTTTTTTATTTTCTTACTTTTAGTTTTTTATGATTAGTTCTTATTAGAGTTTTTTGATAAGAAGATGTGTGTTCTTATAAGGCATTTCTTAATCGATACAGAGTGAAATACGAACACAAAATGAAGACAGTTACCGTTATCAACAGGTATGCTTCTAAAACTTTCATCTGCCTTTTTTTTTTTTTTCATATTTGTTGAAGGTCATGCAACAGGAGCGCTCCTTTTCGAAAATTTGTTCTGCCAATCACACTCCCACTTAAAAAAAAAAAAGCATTGGTTTATTCCCATATTTTACTTTTCAGCTATTATTTATTTATTGTTCATATGGTTTTAAAACATTTCAGTTTCTCAGAATCCATCTAATATTATACACTAGAAACAACCTTAAGTACTTGGAAAAATGAATCTTAATTTACGAAATTTACTCATGGAAGTGCTGTGCATCAGTTTTGTTGTAGTTTCAAATCAATGTTCGGTACCAACATCCATCCAGTCTCTAGTAGCAGGAAACTTCTACTTAGCATGCCACTCCCATTCCTGCTTCCGGTTATAAATACTTTAATTTTTAATTTTGGGGATGCCCCACTTCCAAAATAGAGCCACTTCCTAGTGGTTCTGGTAACTAAGGTTTAGTCTATGCTACAAACTTGCACAGATTCATGGTATTTATTTTACAAATTTCCTGGTGCTTCTGCGAGTCAAATGACCATCTGGTACCTCAGTTCTTATGAATGAAGACAGGTGGATTTGGAAGAAAAATCGAAATGGGTTGTTTTTAATATTGTATTTTATGCATTTTTCATGACCCTTCTTGTAATGATTTCCTAGCTTCTATAATTTAGGGTTCCAAAGTTCACTCGGAGCTAATTTTTTCATTTGGATAGTTGTCTTGGACAAGCTTTTGGTTGTTGATCACCTTATTTTGTGGGGTCTGGTGTTGTTGATCATTGTATTTGCTATGCCAATGGTGAATTCGTCAATCAACTTTACTATAATCTTGCTCATTATATTGGGTCCAAAATACATAAAGATTACAAGTGTGGAAAAGGTCTTTTTTGTCTCAAAATTCGTCTCTACAACAATATTCTCACGGGGTATTTATAGGCTTCAAACATCCCTTTCAACGTATGGACAACCCTTGATTCGTCCACGTGTATCTTGGAGGTTGCATCCGAACGAGTACCACGTCCGCCCTAGCCTTCGAGCATCCCATTGGGCATGCAAGAGGAGGACCTATTCTGACTAGATCCCGTTCTTCTATGTGCGCATGTCCTGGAGGTGCACATCCTTCTTGAGCAATCCATGTACGTAAGTCCTGGAGGTGCACATCCCCCTTGAGCCGTCCATGTGCGCATGTCTTGTAGGTGCACACCCCCCTTGAGCCATCCATGTGCACACATCCTAGAGGTGCACATCCTTTTTTAGTCGTTCATGTGCGCATGTCCTCGAGGTGGACATCCCCCTTAAGCAGTCCATGTGTGCATGTCTTGGAGGTGCCCATCCCTTTTGAGTTGTCCATGTGTGCACATTTTGGAGGTACACATCCCCCTTGAGCCATCCATGTGCGCACTTCTTGGAGGTGCACATCCCTTTTGAGTCGTCCATGTGTGCATGTCTAGGAGGTGCACATCCCTTTTGAGCCATCCATGTGCGCACGTCCTGGAGGTGCACATCCCTTTTGAGCCATCCATGTGTGCACGTCTTGGAACATCCCTCTTGAGCCGTCTATGTGTGCATGTCCTGGAGATGCACATCCCCCTTGAGCCGTCCTTGTGTGCCGTACAAGTCATGCGACGTTTCTCCAGATGGAACCCTCAAAGTGATGCAATGTGGCCCCTTTTCCAAGTAATCAATGCCACGTTGCCCTAGCAAAATAGCATCATCCACACTCATCATATTTGGTCTCATTTTTTTTTCTTCATCTTCTAGACATCTCGTGGATCCTTCTAAATATGCTTTTTCTCTATTTGAAAGTTTGCATGTCTTAGCTTTCAAAAAAGAGAATTCTATTTGGGTTTGATTAATGGTCTGTTGGGAGTCTCTTGACGGAAACAAGAGGATCTTAAATGAAAAATGAAAGGAGCCTTATTAGATAGTCATCATTAGCCTTTCAGTCCTTACCTTATTCTGGTATAGTCTCTTAAAAGAGTTGAGAGGTTTGTTTCTTGAGGACTCTTTGTTTGTAGGTTGGATCTAATTATGGGTGAGGTTGTGGGCTCATGTACTTCTGAAAAAACGGTTGTATGACCAAGTCACGTGCATATTTTTGTTTATTTTAAAGTTTTATATCAAGGTTGATGAAGGTTACCAATTATGGAATGGTCATGGTAGAAGAAGAGACATTGACTCTCTTGGTTTAAAAATGTTGTTTGGTTATGGAAGATGAAAAGGAAATTGGAGTCCGTACTTGCTTTGAGAACTTCTATAAAGAACATATATCCTATAAGCATCTTTGGGTGGGCTTCATTTTGAAGGTTTGAATACCTAGTAAAATTGGTTGGTGAGGTAATTTGATGAATTAGAGATGTCAGCATCAATAGGAGAGTTAGAGGCAAACAAAGCTCCAATTCTAGATGGGTTCATTAGCTTTCTTTAAAACCTTTTTGGTATCATTTGGAAGAGAGAGATGAAGTAGTGAATTCAAGAGAATGCTTATTATACCACCATTCAAATAAATTCTTGATTTTGGATTTGGAATCATGAAATCTCTTCCTTACTCTAAATCTTATTTCTGAATCCAGGCAAAATTTCACATATTACAAGAACTGCTTGGGAAACTCCATGCAACTGTAGCCAACATTCGAAATGGAGAAACATACAATTTACTTCTGAAGGAGCTGAATGAAGAGAGGCAGACAGCCCGATCCATGATGAAGAACATGTTTAATAGCTCTTTTGGTGCTACTTTCCTCACTGACACTGGCCAAGAATCAGCTTTTGCCTACAACATCCATCAGTATGCAGATGTGTACACCAGTAAGCCAGAGAACTTCTTGCTATATTCACTTGAAGCATGGCTTCGTGTTCCCTTTGATATTAAGATCATGCCACATCACGTGAAGGTAGATTCAATGCTTCCTGCATAGACATTGTCATGGATGAGTGATTATACTTACAATCATCTTTGCTTTATATCCTTGAAATCAATTAATCCCTTTTTGTGATTTATGTTTGAGAAAAAATGATGGATAGTATTAGAACGTAACCATAATAATACTAGGACGTATCTTATCTTGATCTACTTTCCTAGAGAACATCATTAATCTGATGTTTAGGAAAATTTTATCAGTCTAGTACTTTTGAGTGGGATCTGATTAATGGGATGGTCCAAAGCAATGCAAATGAACACCTTTGTAGGATAGAAATCTCATAATATTCTATTTGAATAATGCTATTGTAGTCTTTTATTGTGACATGTATCATACTAATTCTGTGCATATTTTCATGGATTATATAACCTACTAATTTTTAATTGCAGTCCTAAGCAAGCATGATATCTTCTTGAGTGTCCATGCACAAGTCATATATAAACAACTTTGTGAGGACAGAATCATGGGTTTTTCGTCCAATAAATCAGATTCCCTCATTGTAATCATTTCAGAAGTTAGGGCATTATTATCTTTCATCTTCTTCTTGTATCAGGGGCCCACCTCGGCCACTTTTTTCTTCAATAAAATTTATAATTATAAGAAAAAAGAAGGTTTATTGGAATAACCTTCTTATTGTGCCAACTCTTTAGAACTTTTTCACCTCACCTGGTCTTCTACTAACATTCTACCCTGATGCAGGTTCCATCTGATTTGTTCAAGGCTCAGCAATGATGACTGACATCAATTATCTTTACCTTGCATTCAGAGAGGGAAATTTAAAATTTTCTGGAGGTTCTTGGTTTACTGCATTTACAAAGGTTTCTCTTTACGCCGCCCGTGGGTTTGGTGCAAGAAGGGTCCAGTTTTCCATGATTTGGTCCATCCTAAATAAAATGGAACCAAAACCTTAAACACAACCTCCATTTTTTTCTCCAAAGAAATTCTTGGCAGATTTTGGGCATGTTGCCTTTGGCTTGAATCTGGGTTGAAACTGCAACAATGACCCTTCAAAAGGAGCTTAGAGGATTCATTTACTTGCCCTGGCAATTAGGTTAGGACATTTTGATTTCACATTTCAACACAATCCACAGTTCTGCAAGATTCTCCATGGAAAATTAACACATTGATGTAAGTCTTCGTTTAACGAAGTTGTCGTTGGATATTCTATTCTTGGAGAGGTGGTTGCTGGTACTGTCATGTAACCAATGTTACAAATTTTGAATGATTTTGGCCGTTGGACCATTGTCTAAAGGGTGATTTTTAAAGCCCAGTTTTCATGCAACTCTTTTTTCTAAGGGTGATTTACCAAAACATGCACTGAAAATTGATAAATTACCAAATGGCAATGTTTATTTTTATTCCAAAACCAGTAATGTACCATTTTCGGAATTAAAACTTTTCGATAAATTGGGGAAAAAATTCAGTTTATAGAATAGAAATATTTTTAAACTGTTTTATTGAAATTAAAACAGGGAAAGTATTTATTATTTCATAGAATAGGAATTTTTTAACTACTCATTTCAGAAATTTATCATTTTGGTAAAAAATTTAATTCTGAAATGGTCATTTACCATTTTCAGAATTAAAGAGAATAGTATGTCGATTTGGTAAATTTTCAATTTTGTTGTGCCTTTTTGGTAATTCTCACTTTTTCCAACTTTGGAGATGGAAGATTTTGCTCTCCATTCACTCATTTGGAAATGAAACCATTTTCAAAAATCCTTTCTTCACTAAATTCTCTTGTTAAATACTAATCAATAAAACCACTTAAGTGTTGATTGTTAAACTGAAAAAAGTAAGTGATGAATAGCATGAAGTGTTGAAACTTGTAAGCGCTAAATTTAAGTGTTGAAAAAATTGTTTGTTTAGATGCAAAATCATGTTTGTTACACAGTTGAAATTAATAAATTGTCTTTTTTACCCTTACAATCGTATTATACGTTGTTTGCATGTTTCAAACGCCTATTTCTTATTAAATACAATAAAATATATTATTTCTTGTAAAATTAAAATACAATTCATTTTTAAATAATAAGTAATACTCAAATTTTCAATTTATAAATAATAAATTTTATTTCTAAAGTCCACAAATTTTAAATTAAAAACAATAATCATACAAGTCATCAAAATTTGAAATCAACATTGAAAGAACTTAATTTGAGATGAATAATTTTCGATGGAAATGAAGGATGTGTAATTATAAAAGTACCCCACGAATTAATAAGGGCAACTCACACGATAGTCGATTTTTTTTGTCTTATATAAGTTAAAGTTTTTGGAATGAACCAATTTTTGATGAGGATGATCTATATGATCTAGAGATCATACTCATAAAAAATCAGCCAATTCTAAAATTTCTAACCACGTCAAAATTAGTTTAAAAAAAAAATGGACGATTTACAATTCTTTAACTTGTTTTGATGGAGCTAGAAGTTTCGGGATAGGTTGATTTTTGGTGAGGATGATCTCTTCATTGTAGAGATCATCCTCACCAAAAATCAATTCATTCCAGAACTTTTAACCCATATAGGACAAAACAATTTATCCATGGTGTGGGTTTATTAATTTGTGGGGTGCTTATATACTTATCTATGAGATATAAGAGGTAATATCCTTTTAAGTATAAGGGCATACTTGTCCGTGCCGAAAAAAATGAAGGGCATACTTATCTGTGCCGAAAAAAGCGAAGTACTTACTGTTTCAACACTTTTTTCAGCATTAAAATAGTGCTGAAATTTTCATTTATTTTCAGTAATAAGCATTGAAAATATGGAGTAAACAAATATGCTATTTTGACAAAAAGTGCTGAAATTTTATTTCTAGCAATAAACGCTAAAAAATTAGCGCAAACAAATATCACCTTAATTCAAATCTTATAAATAGCCGCTTCCACAAACACATTTACATTTCATCCTTTGTCTTTACTTCAGTTCTTGTCCTAGTAGACCACACCTTCATTCAAGTTAGCCCACCAAGAGTAGGGGTGTCAATGGATAGCCGAAATCGAATCTAAATTTGAAAAATCGGATATTATCCGAAATTTTCGGATATCGGATGTTATTTTAACATTCGAATGAGTTTCGGATACGAATTCAGATGTTAAGAAATCCGATTCGATAATATCCGTTCCAATTTAAATACATCTGTTATACAACAAAACTCATTATATATATATATATATATTCTTATGTATTTGTATTATACAACGAAGTTTTAGTTTTATAGCTTTATCTTCTCCAAACTTAAATGCAAGAATAGAGGGTGGGTTTCTTCGTTTCGACTGGACGATCTCCATAGCCATCGTCTGCTCCGACCGACGAGCATTCAGATAACATTTCTTCTCTCTCTAAGCAAAACCCTTTTTTTCACTATGCGAGTTCCATGACTACCATCTTCTCCGGCTGGCGAGCACCATGATTCCAGCCAGGTAGATAGTTCATCTCCCTCTCTCTCTCTCAAAGTAAAATCCCATTTTTTTCCTTTAAAAATCCATCTGCTTCAACCTCAAACCAAAATGGGAAAATCGATTGGATTTTTTTACACATTGAAGAAGACGGTAGAGATCGAATCTAATTTTTGTAGAATTTTTTTCGGATATTCGATATATTTTTCAAATTAGAATTCGAATATTGGTCAGTTATATCCGATTGGATTCGAATATCACTAAATTTTTTTGGATTCGAATTCAGATATAGCACTATCTGATCGATTACCTATCCGTTGACAGTCCTACCAAGAAGGGATCCATCAAAGCTAATTCAAGTTCGACCCCCAAATTGGGTCTCCATACCCTTCCCAATTTAACCCACGAAAAGGGGTTTCACGTCCATTTCATCGCGGCTCAACCCAAAAAGGTTTACTTAAATCTATTCCATCCAACCAATAGGAGTCTTTCCAAGTTCCAGTTCATACATTCAATCATGCATTCGATTTTGTGTTGACCACTTTTTCTACACAGCACTCGATTTTGTGCCACTTACTTTTCTACAAATCATGCATTCGATTCAGTGTTGACTATTTCCTACATTGCACTTCACTCAGTGTCAGTTACTTTTCAACTTTTAGCAATAATAATCCAACTTCCGAATTTCAACGTTATTTGGGTTTTAATATCGTAGAAATTTGGGATGAGAATCATTATAATATTTTAGATTAGTGGAAAAGTTATAATATGCAATATCGCATGTTATTTATATTGACACACGATCTACTAACGATTAATGTGTTTATTGTGGCTTCAGAGTCATATTTAGTGCAAGTGGAACAAAGTTCTAGGTTTTGGTTAGGCTCAGGTTCAAATCTCAAACTTGACCTTGAGATAAAATTCTTCCACCCATACTAAATACTGATTCTAAAGTCACAGTGATACACGTGAATAATTAGTAGATCGTGGGCCTTTATAGATAACAAGTGAAATTTAGAATCCAAATAACATTGAAATTCAGAAGTTAGATTATTATTGCTAGAAATTATAGGTACTCTTGATAAAAGTTCAAGAAAAGTAGATTTGAAACCAAAAGATGATGATACTACCTGAGGAGTAGTCTTATTATTAGTAGTATTAATTAAATCATACTTAATTTCATAAAGTTTAAATAATTATTTTTTAATTTTTTGTATTTTTGTTTCAACATCAAAATCACTATTTAAAATAAAAATAAGTTATAAAACCTTAGTTTTAAATATATGGTTCATAATTGAAGAATATGTTAAGTTATATGGAATAGTTTTTCAATATTTATTTAATTTGTAATTCATTTGTGTGACATAGGAGCGACAACGGGTCAATTCCTAAGGAACTTAGAACTAGGGGTGCAACTTAATTCGGTTCAAACCGAGAACCGAACCAAACCGTGAGATTTGAATTGGTTTGGTTTGGTTTAGACTAAATTCGGTTCGGTTTCAGATTTAAAAAATAAAAAACCGATGAATTCGATTCGGTTATCGGTTCAGGTAATATAACAAATTGAACCAAACCGAAAATCAAATTAATTAATTTAAAATAAAATATTAAATATATATATTTGATTTTTTATTTTTTTATAAAACCTCATCCGTCTCTCTCGTCTCTCTCATCTCTACAATCTGCCGCCAACGGCTGCTAGTGCCAATGGCTCATGTCTTTCTCTCTCTCTCTGTGACCTGCTGCCAGTAGCTGCCAGTGGATGCCACCGGCTTGTCTCTCTCTCGTTTCTACGACCTATTGCCAACTCTTACCATTACTCATCTCTCTCTCTCTTTTTCTCTTTGCGCCTATGTCTTGATTTATGACCTAAGGCTGCGACTTGTGACTGTGACCTCCAGCTACGACCTGCGACAGGTTCCTCCCCCCTCTCTCTCTTTGCGACTGCGATTTATAACCAAACCATAAATCTCATGGAACCGAACCGAACCAAACCGAATTAAGGTCAATTTGGGTTGGTTCGATTCTAGAACAATTCGGTTCGGTTCTGGTTCTTATATAGTGGAACCGATTTTGGTCGGTTCGATTTTGATTTTGCTCTAATCCGAACCAAGTTGCACCTCTACTTAGAACAATAACCATTATATTTAGTTCGGTTCCGATTCTTGTCGGTTTCAGGTCCACTTCCATAATAAATAGAATCGGAACTGCAAAAAATCACAGGTACCCATCGATTTTGGTTCTCAAGAATTAAATGAGAAAAAAAGTATTTCAAATCAATATAAAAAAAAAAAAAATTTCTTTTCAAAAAATTAACATATTATCAAGAAAATTATTAACTTAGTTATAATTTGTTATATTAAAGATACAAATTAATGATTTAAAAAAAAAAATAAAGAATTTTATATAACAAACATTTATTTTGAAATAAAAAATACCTAAAATCATCTATAGTATGGAAAGAAATGATAAAATAAATTGGTTCTAGGTATTCACAGTTACTCATTGGATATAACCTAATAGTTCCGGTTCTTATCGATTCGATTCCATTTTAGATCTGACACTAAATGATTCTAGTAAAAAGGGAACCAAAATCGGGGTTTCAGTTTTGGTTTCAATTCAGTTTCAATTAAATGGGTACTCATTGATACCCCTAGTGTGCTATTATTATTATTCAAATTCAAATTTAAAAATTCTTTAATTTGAGTTAATTACACACAAAATTCAGTGGAGGTAGTAAATTTTTATCCTGAAAAAGCTTTTGTAATTTCGGCAAAACTTCGAACACAATCACAAATATTAGATGCATTATTCTAATCATTTTCTTCTATAATTGTCTTACTACGTGTTTCTTTTAAAAATATTTTTAATGGATTTTTATAGCGAAATATGTGTTATACCATATGATAGGTGGAATTCCACCGATGTGGCACATCTAATGATAATTTAGTTGATGATAATCCAAATGATACGAGACTTCGGGCTCATTGCTAGCCTCGTAAGAATATGAATCAAAATCATTATTAAAAGTAGGAATTTGGTTAGGACTATCTTGAAAATCTTGATTATAAAATTTTTGAGGATCCATAATATACAAATTAAACACTAAAATAAAAAAATAATAGAGATTGATTGAGATTTCACTTGGGAAGAAGAAAAAAAAAAAAAAAACGAGTTCGGATTGACAATTGGAGCGTGGAGGGAATTCAAAATTTTTTTTAAAAATTTCAATTTATTTATTTTTCTTCAAATTATCGAGTTTTTATCGATTCGGGTTCGGTCTGGGTTTGCAAGGGTAAAACCAAACTCAAACCAATTTTTTTCAGTTTCGGTTTGGTCTGTTTTTCGGTTTGGGTTCCGGGTAAAATGTACATCCCCTACTTTTTCAGCAATCATACATATGGATAGGGCTGTCAACGGATGGGTATCCGATCGGATATCACTAACCAATATTCGAATCCGATCGGATATCACTAACCAATATTCGAATCCGATCGGATATATCGAATATCCGATCCAATAAAAAATCTACAAAAATCAGATTCGATCTCTACCGTCTTCTTCAATGTGTAAAAAAACCCAATCGATTTTCCCATTTTGGTTTGAGGTTGAAGCAGATGGATTTTTAAAGGAAAAAATGGGATTTTACTTTGAGAGAGAGAGAGAGAGAGAGGGAGATGAAGTATCTACCTGGCTGGAATCATGGATGCTCGCCAGCCGGAAAAGATGGTAGTCATGGAGCTCGTCGGCCGAAGAAGATGGTAATCATGGAACTCGCATAGTGAAAAAATGGGTTTTGCTTAGAGAGAGAGAGAGAGAGAGAGAGAGAGAGAGAGAGAGAAAAGAAATGCTATCTGAGTGCTCGTCGGTCGGAGCAGACGATGACCATGGAGATCGTCCAGTCGAAACAACGAAACGGCAAAACCCACCCTCGGTTCTTGCGTTTGAGTTTGGAGAAGATAAAGGTATAAAACTTAAACTTCATTGTATAGTACGAATACATAAGAATATATATATATAGGTCCCGTTCAACAAACATTTTGGCAAAACATTTTTCAAAACATGGGTTAGAAGTTTTGGAATGGGCTGATTTTTGGTGAGGATGATCTCTACGGTGAGGAGATCATCCTCACCAAAAATCAGCCCATTCCAAAACCTCTAACCCATGTTTTTGAAAAATGTTTTGCCAAAATGTTTGTTGCTGAACATTTCCATACATATATATATATATATATATATATGGGAAATGTTCAGCACCCTAAGTTTTACCACACATTTTAACAAACGTTTTTGTCCTACATGGGTTAGAAGTTTTGGAATGAGTTGATTTTTGGTGAGGATGATCTCTATGATTAGAAGATCATCCTCCCCAAAAATCAGCCCATTCCGAAATGTTTAGCCCCATGTTTACACGTTGGAAAATCGTGGACCGTCCATTTTTTGTAAATCAATTTTGATGGGGTTAGAAGTTTTGGAATGAGCTGATTTTTGGTGAGGATGATCTCCTCACCATAGAGATCATCCTCACCAAAAATCAGCTCATTCCGAAACTTCTAACCCATGTAAGACAAACGCGTTTGTTAAAGTGTGTGGTAAAACTAAGGGTGGCGAACGGGACCCTATATGGGAAATGTTCAGCACCCTAAGTTTTACCACACATTTTAACAAACGTTTTTTGTCCTACATGGGTTAGAAGTTTTGGAATGAGTTGATATATATCAACTGTGGCGAACGGGACCCTATATATATATATATATATATATATATATATATATATATATATGGGTCCCTTTCAGCAACAAACATTTTGGCAAAACATTTTTCAAAACATGGGTTAGAGGTTTTGGATTGGGCTGATTTTTGGTGAGGATGATCTCTATGGTGAGGAGATCATCCTCATCAAAAATCAGCCCATTCCAAAACTTCTAGCCCCATGTTTACAAGTTGAAAAATTGTGGACCGTCCATTTTTTGTAAATCATTTTTGATGGGTTAGACGTTTTGGAATGGGCTGATTTTTGGTGATGATGATCTCCTCACCGTAGAGATCATCCTCACCAAAAATCAGCCCATTCCAAAACCTCTAACCCATATTTTGAAAAATGTTTTGCCAAAATGTTTGTCAAAATGTTTGTTGCTGAACATTTCCCTATATATATATGTATGGAAATGTTCAGCAACAAACATTTTGGCAAAACATTTTTCAAAACATGGGTTAGAGGTTTTGGAATGAGCTGATTTTTGGTGAGGATGATCTCTACGGTGAGGAGATCATCATCACCAAAAATCAGCCTATTCCAAAACATCTAACCCCATCAAAAATGGTTTACAAAAAATGGACGGTCCACGATTTTTCAACTTGTAAATTGGGGCTAGAAGTTTTGGAATGGGCTGATTTTTGGTGAGGATGATCTCCTCACCATAGAGATCATCCTCACCAAAAATCAGCCCATTCCAAAACCTCTAACCCATGTTTTGAAAAATGTTTTGCCAAAATGTTTGTTGCTGAACGGGACCCATATATATATATATATATATATAGGGTCCCGTTCGCCACCCTTAGTTTTACCACACACTTTAACAAACGCGTTTTGTCTTACATGGGTTAGAAGTTTCGGAATGAGCTGATTTTTGGTGAGGATGATCTCTATGGTGAGGAGATCATCCTCACCAAAAATCAGCTCATTCCAAAACTTCTAACCCCATCAAAATTGATTTACAAAAATGGACGGTTCACGATTTTTCAACGTGTAAACATGGGGCTAAACATTTCGGAATGGCTGATTTTTGGGGAGGATGATCTTCTAATCATAGAGATCATCCTCACCAAAAATCAGCTCATTCCAAAACTTCTAACCCATGTAGGACAAAAAACGTTTGTTTAAAGTGTGTGGTAAAACTTAGGGTGCTGAACATTTCCCATATATATATATATAAATGAGTTTTGTTGTATGAAATGAATATATAACAGATGTATTTAAATCGAAACGGATATTATCAACTCGGATTTCTTAACATCTGAATTCGTATCCGAAACTCATTCGAATGTTAAAATAACATCCGAATCCGAATTCGATATCTAAAATTTTGGATAATATCCGATTTTTCGAATTTGAATTCGAATTCGGATTCGGATTTCGACTATCCATTGACACCCGTAGATATGGACTACTTTTTTTTTGCATTGTACTTGACCCCGTGTCAACTACCTTTCAAATAAATCGTGCATTTGACTCCAAGTCGACAATTTTCTACATTTCACTCGACCCTGTGTTGTGTGGGCTAGTTTTTCAGCAATCATGCATTTGACTCCATGTCCACTATTTTCAGCATTTTACTCGACCCTACATCAATTATTGTTTTGAGCAATCATGCATTCGACTCCATGTCGACTATTTTTAGCATTGTACTTAACCTCACGTTGACTTGTACTTAACCTCACGTTGACTACGTTTTCAAGCAATCAAGCATTCGATTCCATGTTGACTATTTTCTGTATTGTACTCAACCCTGCGTCGGTTACTTTTCAGAAATCATGCACTTGACTCCATGTCGACTACTCCCTGCATTGCAGTCAACCATGTGTCGACTACCTTTCCACACCCCCGCACATCTGACCCCGTGTCAATTGTTCTTGTGCACTAATCCACCTGATCCTGAGTCGATTTCTTCCACGAGTCAGTTTCCTTTTGATAGTTTTCATCTGCACTTACCTAATAAAATGTAATACATTGGTTACTTTTTTTTACTATAGTACCACAATTTATTTTCATTTTATTTTCAACACAAGGTACAAAGTCACAGAGGGCACCCCCCCTCTCCCCTCTCTTAAAAGGAAGCTCACTATCCAGTGTCTATAGTCTTTTAGATCTAAGAAAGCATAATGAGTTCGTCGAAGAAAGTTACACCTATCATGCTTCTAGAAATCGTTATACCTATACTACACTTCCATCCTTAAACACAGCCAAGTCAAGTTCGAGGCTATGAAAAGGGAAAAAAGGCCAGCATTGATGAATTGATGAGAACACTAGTGCGAAGTTCCAATTTTGCACTTTTGCCATAACAACAGGCATCAGGATTTGGTTAGGCCACACAAGTAAGTTCCAATTCCCATCCCGACCACGCCCACATCCCAAGGCTCAACAACATATCTAGGATTAAGAACAATTCCAGCCCTAGCCAAAATACCAAGTAGCACCTACTTATCTCCAGTACTCTACCATGCCACAACCAGAGGTCACCAAAGAAGAATCAAATTGGGTAAGGCATCAAGAGGGAAATCCAGAAGAAGAAAGGTTGAGTAGTAGAATCAATGCTTTGAACGAAGAGTTACACAGGCTGATAGGAACAGATTCTTAAGGAGGGACAGAATTCAAAGGTCACTGCTTTTATCCCAACTTTGCACTAATGTTTTACTTCAAGCGCTCTTGACTCGAGAAATACAATGGCACGGGTTGCATCTCACTCACTAACCTCAAATTGTTCTATAGGTGAATATGTCAGTATGGAGGCAACGATAAGCTCTTAGTCTAAATGTTCTAGAAAAGTCTATCTTGATCTACTCTCAGATGGTTTTCTTAGCTCGAACACTCTCGAATTAAGTCTTCATAGAATTTGGCTGACATGTTCATGACATACTACCAATTCAATATAGACATGGTCATGGATAGACATGATGTCACCAACATGACTAGGAAGCATAACAAGTGCATAAGGGAGTATTCTCAGCGATGGAGAGAAACAGCCTCTCAGGTTAAACCACCAATGATGGAGCAACAGATGAATACTACTTTCATTTCCATGCTGGGTCAACATTTTATAGTAACCTCATTTGACATACACCAGTGAGCTTCTCGTTGCAGACATGACTTCTCAATGGTGGGACAACAAGGAGCCTTGTCGGGAGGGTAAACCCAAAGAAGCCACAGAATGAGTTAGCGAAAAAGAAAAAAACCATGTCAACAACATAGAATCCAACCATCCTCCCTTCAGAAGCACCTAATGTAAGACAACAAGTGCAACAGGCACCCCCTACAAGTGCCTTTCTAGACACCTTTTGAGGTTCCATATCCGATACCATACCAAAAACTCTTTCTAGTTCCGTACCAGGCTCTTCCTCAATCATCAGTCTGAGCACCTTATCAGACACTCTTTCAAGGTAATCATCAATCGGCTAAGCCAATCCAGCCAGCTCCACTATTGGTCAAAAATCATCAAGGTGATACCTGTCCAATTGAATGAAAGAATAATGGAATTTTTTCACACATTTTTCGATGTAGATGTTTAAAAATATACCTACTCTTCTTAGAGAAGAGTACGTCACATGGCTCCCTCAGAACCTTAACCCCAACAAAGGGTCAAAGTACAACCCAAACCTCTACTCTGATTTTCACTCTAGGCAAAAGGGACATTCTATTGATCAATGTTGGAAGCTAAAACATGAGATACAGAATATGATTGATTGAAAACCCATCGTCTTGGAAACCACTGTGCCTACTCTGCAATCAGAACCCTCTTCCTACACACAATGGTGAGGGAAATGGCCCTACGGTTAATACCCTTGTCAATGATGGACTGGAATTTGACCAATTCCAGTTTATCGTGCCCATTGCATCCACAACAAGGGTTCACTTTACCAAGGAAATTGCAACTCCCATTGTGAGAGCTCTACCCAATCAGAACCGGGTAAGCGCTTCCACACCTCAAGTTCCCCTAATGACAACCAAACTAGCTGACTTAACGATATCCCACCCTTCTACCATTAGACACACAAAACGCCATTTCTTATTCCCCACTAGTCATACCATCAAACCTGACTCCCATCCAACCCCTCATCATTCATGCTCCCATTCCACCTTAAAACCCACCGCCACTAATTCTCCATGTTAAACCTGATCCACCACCAATCACCGCTAAGTCATTTCCTTATCAAACCAACAAAGCTGGGCCATGGAATTATGAGACAAGAATAGTAGCATTAGAAAAGATAAAGTAGAATGAGGAAGCCATGATCGCAGACATGGGTCACATGACAAGGTTAGGAAGATGCTATAAAGGACCAGAGAAGAGAGTGGAGTAAAAGACTGTTGATAATAGGGAAATAGCTAGTGAATGAAAAAAACCAAGAGTTCGTGGAAACAGAGAACATGATTCAAAGTTAGATAGAGCTGAGAAAAGGTTGGCATAGTGGAAGAGAATGAAGAACAGGATTCACCATCAAAGAAGGAAAACAAATCGGAGTAATAGACAAAGAGTAGCGGAAATCACAAAGTTAATAAGACCAAGTGAGTATAGTTTGGTGGAACAACTTAACAAACTATCAGCACGGATCAACATCCCCAACCTTTTATTGATCTCAGATCAACACATGGAAGCATGGTAAAAGCTGAAAATCGATTCTCGAAAATGTGGAAATAAATACTAAGAATCAAAATCTGAAAAATGCCCCAAAAAATTGTATGAAACACATACCTCCAACTATTGATTCTCACGCACTTCCACTGTGGTTTTTCTGTCTCGGTTGGCACTTCCAAAACCTTGATTCACTTTAATAGATGGTGTAAGACTGAAGGAGATTGAGAGAGTGAGTAGTTTTAGGGACCAAACGGATTTTTTTTAATAACTAATCTTAATCGAGGCTTACATCAAGTTCTCGTTCACGTCTTGGTTAGTTGTCACACATTGATCCTTTCGTGGGTTACGTCTCCTAACTACAAGAAAAGTGTTGAAGACAAAGTGGACCACTTCAACAACTCTGAAAAAGATGGGTTTTAGATTTGCCTTGAAAATTGGAGCTAACATTCTCCCATTTAGTCTACAGTACAAATGTTTTATTTCAAACCCATCAATAATCTGTATTAAGTAATAAATACATGAATCATGGCAATAAGTCCTCTAATGACGAGTATTACCTTTCATGTATTACAACGTATTTATTTCTTAATATTATGCTTTATATGATAACATTTCTTAATGAATAAACCCTATGTTTATTCTGGTCCTACTCAAATGAGGTTTCTCAAAATAAATTAAATTAAAGTGCACATAAATATGAGAAAACATCACAATCATAAGAGTTTCATTAAATAATATTGTATATACAATGAAAAACTACATAATGGAACTAAGTCCCATATTCACTACATGATTCTTGAATTTCAACAGTGGCATGCCTTTAATCAAAGGATCAACAATCATCAATTTAGTGTTAACGTGTTCGATGACTACTTTCTTTTCTTTGACACGTTCCCTTATGGTTGAATACTTAATGTCGATATGTTTACTTCTACTTCAACTTCTACTTTTGTTGTTCTTAACTATGAAAACAACAGTTGAATTGTCGCAATATATTATCAATGGCCTAGAGATAGAATCCATAATTCTAAGCCCATATATGAAACTCTTAAGCCATACACCATGCGAAGTAGCCTCAAAGCAAGAAACAAACTCGACTTTCATAGTGGAAGTAGCAGTCAAGGTCTGTTTGGCACTTCTCCATGACACAGCTCCACCGGCCATCATAAAAATGTAACCTGATATTGATTTACGTGAATCAACACAGCCAGCAAAGTCAGAATTTGAATAGCCAATTACTTTCAGATTGTTTATCCGTTTATACATAAGCATGTAATTTTTAGTTCCTTGAAGGTACCTCATCACTTTCTTTGCAGCTCTTCAGTGGTCTAAACCTGGATTACTCTGATATCGTCCCAACATTCCCTCAACAAATGCAATGTCAAGTCTTGTGTAGACTTGAGCATACATTAGGCTTCCGACAGCAGAAGCATATGGAATGTTTTTCATTTGTTCCCTTTCAAGGTTGTTCTTCGGGCATTGGTTCAAATTGAACCTATTACCCTTCACAATGGGATCAATACTTGATGAATAATCCTTCATCCGAAATCTCTCTAAAACCTTATTGATATAGGTTTCTTGCGACAGACCTAAGATACCTCAAAATTTGTCTCTATGGATCTTAATGCCAATGACATAAGATACCTCACCCATATCCTTCATATCAAAGTTTTTAGAGAGGAATTGTTTCACCTCATGCAGTAAACCCTTATCATTGGTTGCTAGTAAAATGTCATCCACATATAAAATAAGAAAAAAAAAATTTACTCCTACTATCCTTCTGGTATATACATTGATCCGTAATATTTTTTACAAAATCAAATGAAGAAATTATATTATGAAATTTTAAATACCATTGGCGGGATGCTTGTTTTAAATTGTATATGGATTTCTTGAGTTTGCAAACCAATTGCTCACCATTACTAGAGGGAAATCCTTCAGGTTGTTTCCTGTAAACCTCCTCCTCTAGATCTCTATTAAGAAATGCTGTTTTCACATCCATTTGTTATAACTCTAAGTCAAAATAGGTTACTAATGCTAAAATAGTGCGCAATGAATCTTTCTTAGATACATGAGAAAAGGTCTCTATGTAATCAATTCTTTCTTTCTAAGTAAATCCCTTAGCAACTAGTCTTGCCTTGTATCTCTCAATATTGTCTAATGGGTATTTCTTTGTCTTAAAGATCTATTTACAACTAATGGCTTTTTGCACTATTAGGCAACTCAACAAGGTTCTAGACTCCGTTACTCTTCATAAAATTCATCTCTTCCTCCATGACATTGTACCATAATTTTGATTCTTTACAACTCATGGCTTGTGAAAAAGACTCGGGATCATTTTCGACTCCAATGTTATAGTTAGATTTTTGCATATACACAACATAATCATTAGGAATTGTTGACCTCTTAGTTCTAGTATATCTTCTTTATGTCACACCATCATCTTCCTCGGAAGTATGAGGTTCAACTCGTTGTTCAGAAGTCTCGGGCAACTTTTGAACAACCTGATCTACCGGAATGTTGTCAACAGCTTATGAAACTTCAATGATTGGTTGTTCAACACCAGTTTATACTTGAGGGGCGTTGTGAATAACAACCAATCTATCACCTAAAGTGGAAGGTTGAGACTCTGAATAATCATTCTCAAAACCTATAGTCCTGATTTGATCGTTCCCACTGATCATGTCATTTTCAAGAAACTTTGCATTTCTTGATTCCACAATCCCAGCGCTGTAAAATGAAAAAAAATCTATAACCTTTAGTTCTTTTAGCATATCCAATGAAATATCCAATAATGGTCATTGGTTCCAGTTTTTTTTCTTGTGGATTATAGATTCTTACTTCAGACGGGCATCCCCAAATGCGTATATGTCGCAAACTCGATTTCTAACATTTTCATAATTCAAATGGTGTTTTAGGAACAACCTTGGTTGGAACTCGGTTTAATATATACATTGTCGTCTTAAGTGTTTCAGCCTACAAGAAATGAGAAAGATTGGAGTTGCTTAGGATACTCCACATTATGTTTAGTAATGTTCAGTTTCTTCTTTCTGCTACACCATTCTGGTCCGGTGAACTAGGCATGGTGTATTGAGCAACAATCTCATGCTCTTGAAGAAATTTTGTAAATGGCCCTGGTGCTTGTCCATCCTCTATGTATCTACTATAATATTCTCCACCTCTATCTGATCTCACGATCTTAATTTGCTTGTCGCATTGTTTCTCTACTCAGCTTTAAAGATTTTAAAGGCATCTAATATTTCGTTCTTGTTATGAAGCATGTAGAGATACATATATCGTGAATAATCATCTACGAAGGAAATGAAATATTTTTGACTATGTGAGTCAATGTCTGGACTACATATATCAGGGTGTATGATTTCCAATATGGTTGAACTCCTATTATCACATTTTTTTGACTTATTGGTCTGCTTTCCCTTTATGTAATTCACATAAGTCTCAAAATTAATAAAATCCACAGTACTAAGTACCCCATCATTTACTAATCTTTTAATTCTTTCTATGGAGATATGACCTAATCTCCGGTGCGATAATATAGAGGAATCCTCATTAATAACACATCTTTTAGTGCTAGTTTTAAAATGCATAATGTAGACACCTCAATTTGAACGGGCCACTTCTCGAAAGGGCCCAAAAATATCGATTTTCCAAATAAATGGGCCAACGGGCCTTAAAGGTCCAAGTCATTGAAAAGTGACATTTTTACCAAACCGAGGCCCTTAAGACCTCTCAATGGTTTAGGAGGCCCACCAAAAGGACTCGGCCTACCTTACGCTTTCCCAATATTCACCGCTCCGCTTCCAAAATCAAAAACGCCAAATTTTCGATAAATTTCACCAACGGGCCTAAAAAGCCCGATTCGCCAACACGTGGCATTTTTGATCAAACTAATGATTACAAAAATCTAAAAAAATTAAAAAATTAAAAATGTGAGACTTGGGATGCCTACCCCTTCTTTACTACCACCGCTCCGCCTCCGAATCCGTAAAAACCATAGGCCCACCTAAGGCCCACAAGCCCTCAACACTTTCCTAAATCAATTTCTCACCTTACCCCCCTAACCTAAAATCAATCCACATCAACCAAAATCTAAAATCAACCTATACCCTCAAAATCCATTCCAAAATAACCCCCAACCAATTCCTAAAATCCAAAACCATTTCATAACCCAAGCCCAAAACACTCCAAAGCCTCTAAGCCCAAATCCATATCCAATTCATATCCAACCCACAACCCTAACCCATCAACCACTACCCACATCAACCAATCACCATCTTGATAATCAAAGATGACACATGTCATCACCCCATCTCACCTCCCTCACCCAACTACTTACCCCATTAATTTGCTTTAAATCCCATCTACCCACACATCAACCCATCACTTTTTCTCTCCAATCAAACACATCTACCCACACCCCTAACCTATACCTCCCCTAATCTACCCTCATCATTCCCTACAAAACCCACATCTACAACCTAAACCTACACCATCCTCTCAAGTCAAACACTCAACCTCTCCCATCAACCTATCCCAACCCTTCATTTCCACCCACTTTAACACATGGCATCATCTCCCTCACCGTCCCAAAATATCATCAACCACCTCTTTAAATCCTCCATTCTCTTAAATCAAATACCATTTAATCACAACCACCATCTTAAACTCACCTCACCAAATACTCCACCAAAATGGGTTGGGTAGGATCCAAACCATTTGGGTCAAAACTCACCCATTTAACCCCCCTTCCCTAAATACCCTCTAATCTCCTCTAAATTACACTTACTTCTCTCTCAAACTCATAACCATTCTACCTTTTTTCTTCACTTCACCCCATTATATCCCTAAAATAACTCCCCAACATCTATAAATACCCTCCTCCTCTTCCCAAAAATTTCCCCCAACTTTCACTACAAAATTATCTCCAACTCTCACTACTAACAACTATCACCAATCATCCTCAAGCCTCATATAAAAAAAAATATTATACTCCACTCATCTCTCTCATCATCTCTTCTTTACTCCTTCAACCATACAAGAATTATATTTTTTATAAAATACTAAGGACTCAAGAAGAAGAAAAGAAGAAAGAAGATACAAGGTGGGTTCAAGGCAATCCCCCCCCTCTCTCTTCTACACCCTCTCCTCCTCCATTTTCTATCACCCTCTCCCCTTCATTTTTTTTTAGGATGAATGGACCCCAAGGCTAAAGGTCTATAAGGGTCATTTCCATCAATGGAATGACCCTATGATCAAGCCGAAAATGAACCCCTATCTAGGGTACAAATGCACAACACGTGACACGTTGTCTTTCACACCTTTTTAAATAAAAAATGACCGAGTTGAGTTGAGGTTACCACTCTTTAGTGGGGAGAAAAGGGTGCCTAACACCTTCCCTTTTCTCCAATCGAACCACTTACCTCGAATCTCATTGTTTGATTAGTTCCTATCCATCGAGAGTCACTAAAACGTCAAAAATGTCACTTTTTCAAAAAATGCACATCGGGTGACCATTCACACCCATTTATAATATGAATGGTGGCGACTTCAAACCATTGTAGATGTGGTCATCGTAATGGCGAAATCACGTGTCTACACATAACATTATGAGTGATATTGTTTTGTAAATTAATATAGTAAAGACCATCAGACAAAATACCATTCCCAACACAATTAGATTTATAAAATAAATTAAAAAATATTTTTAAAAAGTGGAAAGAATATCCAAAAGGTACAAGTCTTAAAACTGAAATCAAGTTTCTAGAAAAACTTGAAACATAAAAGGTCTTTTCTAATTCTAAAACAAAACCACTACTTAAAGTTAAACAACATGTCCCTACAGTCTCCACATGTGAGCCCATCTTGTTTCCAGATAAGATGCTTTGTTCACTTCCCATTGACTTTCTTAGATTTTCCAAATCCTACAAGAAACTCGAAATGTGGATTGTTGATCCAGAATCAATTCATCATGTGTTAATATTTGCATTAACCATATTAGATTCATAACAAACTAACGAGATTAAATTACCTTTGTCCTCAAGTCATTTATTAAATTTGACGCATTCCTTCTTTCATATGTCTCGTCTTTTTACAATATAAATACTTGAATTTTTTTTTTGAAATCAGCTTGGGGATGTATTTTACCTTTTCCTTTTTGATTAGTTTGGGATTTGCCCTTTCCTCGCGTAGCTAACATTGCACTCTTATCCAATTCCATCACTAGTCTCCCTTCATCTTGAACACACATGATCATGAGTTCATTAATTGACCATTTGTCTTTATGTGTGTTGTAAGAGATTTTGAAGGGCCCGTATTGATGTGGAAGGGTATTCAAAATGTAGTGCACCAGAAATGACTCCGACATTTCAACCTCGAGATTTTTTAATTGAGCTGCAATATCCCTTATATGCATGATGTGCTCCCGTATGCCTTTGACACTTGTGAGCCTTCGGGATGAGAACCTTATGATTAGGATACTTGCGAGTGCATTGTCTGAAGTGACGAATTGATCATCAATGACTTTTAACAAGTCTCGGACATTATCATGCTTATCTACAGAATCACGGATATCAGCAGAGATTTTTGTCTTAATGAATATTATGTTGAGGCGATTAGATCGCTTCCATTTTTCATAAAACGTAATGTTCATTGTAGAGTTGGTATTAGAAATTACAGGTGGTTCATTTTTCCTAATAGCATAATAAATATCCATCCACCCTAAGTGAAAGAGAATTATCTATTTTCATACTTTATTGTTATCACCATTTAATTTGTGAATATCACATCGGATATCAGAAAATTTACAGTTTGTGAAGCTGCATAAATTAAAAATTATATATTTATGTTAAAATTGAGACCTAAATGAAAAATTCATGTTTTACCAATATAAAACATGCTTAAGGATGAATCTAATGACATAAAAATTACCTGTGAGCTAAATCTTTAATTCAATAAGATTCATTTATTATTTATGATAAAATATATCAAACTATTTTACTTAATTAATAAATCTTAAGGATATATTATGATATAGTTTGATATTTTCTATCTTTGATTAATTTTATGATAAAACTATCAAATTATTTACTTAATTCATAATTCTTGTGGGTAACTTATGATTAATTTGATATTTTATCCTAATTAATTATCTAAATATAATAAAAATTTCGGTGAGATAAAATTTATTATATTAAGAATAATTAACTATAATTAATGTCTAAATTTACTTTATGTGATCCTAATTAATTGTAATTTTATTTAATTAAAGATGCTGTGGCTATTCTCTAATTAACTAAAATTATATGAATCACTTAGACATTATTTAAGTTTTATGAGAATATCCGTATATTGCATAGTTTAACTATAATTAAATGTATATTATGTTAATCTTATGCATTTAATTATTTTCATAATAAAATTTAATAAATTACATAATTAAACTTAATATTATGCAAAACAATAATTTAAGCATAAATATTGTATAATTTATAAAGTATATATTATGCATAGCACTTAATTTCATACTTTCAAACCATATGTACTCATCCAAAATTTTGCATAATTAATTTAAGCAAAATAATTAATTCATGCAAATATAAATATGAACATAATTTATTTAGGTTTTGCACAATTTTAATTAAATATTATTATTATTATAAATTGCATATAATTAAACAAACTGAATATCATATGCATAAATAAATAAATGAAAATAGTAAAAAGTAAGCATGTTTATAAAAAAATGCCTAAATATTTCTAGAATTTATTTATTTATTTATTTTTATTTTATTTTTATAAATTGGTCGCCTTTAACTTTCAGCAAGGTCATTTCAACGACTCGATTTCGATTCGACGCAATCCAACAACCAAAATCGGTCTCCAATTCATCATTTTAACACCAAAAAGATTGTTTAAAAAATATATAAAATCTAAAAATCTAATTTCTCAATGATTTCTAACTCCATTATCCATTAAACTAAATTTTTAAAATAAAATTTCAGCAAAAACAGAGAATTATATATTTTCGAATGCATAGAAAATATCAAGGCAAAGATTTTGCAGCTCTGATACCAAATGTAAAACCTGAAAATCGATTATCGAAAATGCAAAAATAAATACTAAGAATCGAAATCTGAAAAATGCCCCAAACAAATCGTATGAAACACATACCTTCAGCCATCGATTCTCACGCACTTCCGTTGTGGTTTGTTTGTCTCGATTGACACTTCCAAAACCTTGATTCACTCTAATATATGATGTAAGACTGAAGGAGATTGAGTAGTTTTGGGGACCAAACAGATTTTTTTATAACCAATCTTGATCGAGGCTTCCATTAAATACTCGTTCACGTCTTGGTTAGTTGCCACACACTGATCTTTTTGTGGGTTACGTCTCATAACTACAAGAAACATGTTGAAGATAAAGTGGACCACTTCAAGAGCTTCGAAAAATAGGGATTTTAGATCTGTCGTGAAAATCAGAGCTAACAAGCATTACGCAAGGTAATTAAAGAAACCCATGTTCTAGAGACCACATTTCTTGAAAAATTAGAAAAGTCTATTGAAAAAATCATGCCACCCAACAACATCGCTTTTACTGAGGATAAGTTAATTCCTTGTTATCATGGATACATAGAGCCACTTAAGATAACGGTGAGGTGTAAGGGGATGATGATAGCAAGAGTCTTGATCTAAAATTGCTTTATTCTTAATGCATGTCTAGTAATATAAGGTTGAACAAAAAAATGATAGATGTGGGAGATTTTTCAGATCTCCCACTCCTCGAGATAAATGTTATAATTGATGATTAGATATTCCTTAAGATCAATGTTACAAAAAATGATTAACTCTTCTTTGGGATATGTATTACAATAAATGAATAACTTCGATCATCTTCTCCGATGAAGCTTCTGAGTTTCGGTCATCTTCTCAGATGAAGCTTCTAAGTTTCTAGTTGTAGTTTGGTGCTGCCTCAATCTAAAAAGATACTGGTGGCATGTCGGCGAAGAAGCCGTCTACAATCAAGTTAGATATTAGTTTAGTTGTAAAACAAGAAGAAGAGAACTAGTGTAAGAATATTATGTGTGACTTGTGCCTCATACCTTGAATGAGAGAAGTCTCCCTATTTATAGATTGGACTCATTAAAGGAGGTAGTAAACTCAATTGTAACTACTCTCCAATGTTCTCTAGCATTTATAGTTATAAAGGCCCATGTTGTTTTGATGATAATGAAGACATACTCCTTATGATTCTTATAATTTTCACGAGGAGTGACCTTAAATACGTAGCCGCTCCAACTTGGTGACTATTCAATTAATTGACTTGGCTCAGTCTAGCTATTTGTTTGAAACTCTGTCAGGCACCATGTATGTTTTACATTGGTGGTAGAGCATATTGTAATGCCTTTTGCTACTTGGGTAGCTTTATAGTGATTATTTATAGTACTCTGTTATATTGCTACTCGGTTAGCTTCACATAATTCTTTTAGTATATCAATCTACTTAGAAGAATTATCAAAAGTAGGAGTAGTAACAACAGGATAATGTTGTTGGCTGCTAAATAAGAGCAGGAGAAGAAGAAGTAGCATTAGCTAAACAGAATAGAAGGAGAAGAAAAAGAAGCAAAACTTGGTAAAATTACTTTAGTATTTGAAGGAAAGGTCAGATAATGTAGTTAGGGGTCGACTCCTTGAAAAGGTCAAACTTCTTTCAAATGGAAATAACAAAGGGTCGGATCATTAAGCAGTCTGGACCTCCTTCAGATGAAAACAACAAGGGGTTGACTCCTTGAGGTGGGCAAACCACCTTCAGATTAAAATACCAAGGGGTTAGCTATTTGAGGAGTCCACACCTCCTTCAGATGAAAGTACCAAGGGGGTTGTGAAAGCGCCCTCGATCCGCGGGGTGTGCGGATCTACTTTTGACTTTGAGGTTTGGGAGTCGCCACCTAGTTATACGATCTAGGAACCGAACATCGACTCGAAACAGATAAAAACAATTAATCTACTTAAAAAAATATTGAGTCCGGGGATCACGTTACAGGGTTGGAAGGTATTAGGCACTAACCCAGCCCAACAAACGCTGGTCTCTACTAATTCCCAAATAAACTACATTGCTAAAAAGACCTAAATAATAAAAATAAAAATAAAAATAGTCACCTTTTTCGAATGCAACGATTTGTTCCCTCAGATATGATAGAACAGCTCCTTGTATAGTGCTCCTCGCTTCATTTTGTCACTGGATTCACTTCAGACCTCCAAAGCGAAGTACCTCCTTTTTAGATTTGAATTTTTCTGATTTATTTATGGATTTATAGGTATTTTTGAAGGGCTTCTAGGTATTTTTTGAGTTAAAGTTGAGGTATGGGTGTTAGGTAAGGAGTTAGGACTTCAAAATTAGGGTTTATGGGAGGCTAGGGAAGCTTTTTGACCTACTTTTCTTAGGATTTATTTTTTGATACCAAAATAGGTTGTAGGGACCCTTATTTATAGATTTTTTAAAGTACTTTTTAGATAAAGTTAGTGTTTAATTATAATTATTTTAGATAGAGTTAGTGTTTAATTAGAATTATTTTTAAATAGAGTTAGTGTTTAATTAGAATTACATTAGATAGTTTTGTAGTTTAAATAGAATTCTATTAGATAGTTTTAGAGTTTAATTAGGTTTCTTTTAGGATTTTGACTTTGGTCTTATTAGATTGATTAGAGTTTTGACTTAAGTCTCACTTGATTGACTAGAATTTTAGGTTTTGACTTAAATCTTACTTGATTGACTTGAGTTTAGGGCTTTGACTTAAGTCTTACTTGATTGACTAGAATTTAGGATTTTGACTTAAGTCTTACTTGATTGACTTGACTTTAGGATTTTGACTTAACTCTTACTTGATTGATTTGAATTTTAATTAGGATTTCACTTTACATTAATTAATATTTTAATTATTAATTTCAGAATTTTTAATTATTAAAATTATAAAATTACCATTTTACCTTCGGAAAGGACTTTTTGTATTTTAAGTCATTTTTTAATGTTCCAGGATGTTTTGAAATCGATTTTTTATAAGGAATTCAATGAGAATATTGGTTTTTGTCATTTATGAAATTTTTTGTGCAAAATGGTCGTGAACTTTATGAGGGGCATTTTTGTAATTTTGTCAAATTTTATGAAAATTGGCGAAATGATTTATTTGATTTTGATTTGTTATTTTATATGTTTGAAAGGATTTTTCTAAGCGTAATGTAGGCTTTAGGGATGTTTTGATGTTAGGGGTATTTTGGTAATTTAGTCATTTTTTAGTGATTTTTATTGTAAAGCTTCTTTTTATCTGAAAAATGATGATTTCTATTTTTTTGGGGTTATATTTTTCTAGCGTAGCGTGATTTTTACAATTTTTTTAGTTTGAGATACCTCATCCAAATTTCTGAAACACATCTGGTAACCAAATAGAGCATTGGAATAAACTTCCATCATTGGGAACCGTTGAATTCGGGTTGACGAGTTGATTAATCAGGCGAGTGCAAAAATGGGGTGTCTACAGGTTGGCTTTTTGAAGAGGCTAAACTTCCTTCAGATGAAAACATCAAGGGGTTTGTCCAATTTGCAATAACCCATTAGGAAAGTCCAAACTTCCAAAATCTCAAGTTGATTTCAATCAAATGCCTAAAGCCCTTCAATGGGCCCACATTGCATAATAATTTCCATTTGACACATTTCTTCAAGCATACATGCATCATTTCATATTATTTTGCACGCCCAAACTTTCTCTCTAATCCAATCCAATTCCATACTCATTTCCCAATTCCAATCCAATTCCATAACCACTTTTCTAACCCATTTCTTCGAATCCTAATCCAATCTAGTTTCATACTCGCTCCCTAATCCGAACCCATTTTCCATTAACGAATACATTATCCATATTTTAATCCAATACTAAGTTCACATTCAAGCCTAGTCCAAATCCCCAAACTTAAACTATCTTAAGCCCATAACCTAAGCCCAAAACCAAAATCTAAAGTCAAGTCCATTTTAAGCCCATGATTTGATACCTCACCTTCAAAAGAGGACACATGGTAGTCTCTCATAAGCTCCCAACATCCAGTGCTCTAACTTAATTGGAGAGTCAACTCTTTTAAGAAAACCCAATATGGCCTCCTCAAAAAGTGAGGTCAAATAAAAAATATGTTTTGGTCTTTGATAAAATCTTTAAAGTTGGGAAAACTTCCAATCTTATCCAAAAAAATAGGAATCTTCAAGTACATACATGGAGCTCTCCCATTAGTGCATTTAAAAAATATATATCTACCCTTATTTTTGGAGATATTTACAAGAGAACCAAAGTTTTTTTTTTACCTACCACTTGATCTTTACATGTGCTACTCCTCTACCACCCTCCCAAAAGCACTTTTGTTTTCTTACCTTTATTTACTAAAAAATCAAAGACCAAAAATTCTTTTTGGGTTTCATTTTACAAATTCCATCTTTACCCTTATGAAGATAAAATATTTCAAAGAAACAACCAAAACATCATGTCCATTCTCTTTATTTTTAGGGTTAGATTACTTTATCCCCAAAAGTTCTTCAAAAACTTTATAAATAACCTATTTCCTAAGAGCAATTTATGCTCTCAAGCCCTTATTTCTCAACCTCAAATGCTACCAAAATCCCGATTCAACTCAAGTCTTAATCTTTCAACCTGCAAACTGAAAAAAAAATCATTACTCATCTCTTACTTTCAACTCTTAACTAAATCTCTCAACTTCAAGTTCTTTTACTCAAGAAAATCTCATTCAAGACTATCAAGGGACAAGGTGGGTTAGGACTAGTTTTATTTCAAACATTTGTATTTTCTTTTTTTATTCCTCTTTGTTTTCCTTTTAGAAAATCCTTAGGATGTAATAGAGAACCTTCATTCATCCCGATTAGGTTGAATATCAACCTTGGACATGGAATGCTTGAGAGAATTTGGCCGAAATGATGGATGTTGAATTATTTTTTAACCCACTTATCATTCATGCATCATAATGTACTTTATACACACACCACACATGTTTGGCCATGATGAAAAAATGTGTAACTGTCTCGGTAGGGTTAAAATATTAAGTTTATAGTCAAGTATGCATGCATCAAGATTATGGATCTATGAGAACTCCATCTATGAAATCTCTCTAAAATCCTAAACTAATATTCCAACTTATATAAAAAGGTGATGACTCCACATGATAAGTATCCTTTTCCATAGAGTATTCCTTCATGTCAATATTAACATTAAATCTTTTTTTAAAGAGGTACATTCTCACCATGTGCACACACCCACTCTTCATATATCTCATGCATTTTTTTTGTTATTTTCTTTAACTATCCTAAAAAATGGTCAAATTTAAAAAGGTAACCCACCTTAGGTGAAGAGAATAGTGTGCCTAACACTTTCTCCATTCTCTAATTGAATTCCCTTACCTAGATTTTAGGTAGACCATACCCTTTTCCATGAACGAGACTCACTTAAAGGCCATGCAAATGATTTTCTAAAAAAATTAATTTGAGTACCCATTCACACCCATTTTCAAAATAGAATGGTAGTGACTCAAAACAACATAGTATTGAGGTTCCATGATAAACATCTCATATTTACAGGGGTGGTTCCTTGATTAGTCCAGATCTCTTGCGGATGAAATATAAAGGGGTCGGCTCCTTGAGGAGGCCAAACCTACTTGAGGTTTGATGGGGTCGGCTCCAATAAGGGGGCCGGACTCCCTTAAGGTTTGGAAGAGTGAAGGGATTGGCTCCAATAGAGAGGTCAAACCCCCTTGCGGTTTGGAAGAGTGAAGGGATTGGTTCCAATAGGGAGGTCAAACCCCCTTGAGGTTTGGAAGAGTGAAGGGTTTGACTCCAATAAGAAGGCCGAACCTCCTTGAGATTGGGAGAGGGTGAAGGGGTCCGCTACAATAAAAAGGCTGAACCTCTTTAAGATGGGAGGGGTTGAAGGGGTCGACAACTTTAAAGGTTGAACCACCTTGGGCTATGATAAAAGGGTCAGATCCCTTTTGGCTGATCGATTGGGGTATGGATCGGACCCATGATACTTGGTTAATCGGGTTGAATTAGATCTGAATGCCTTGATTTGGTAGATTTACTAATCCCAATGAGTGTGATTTTTTTGGTTCCTACAAAAGAGATTTCGATATCTCTAAAAGAGAATCTCAAGGCAAGTTGGATCAGTCTATAACTATTGGACTTTGTACTTTTGAAATCACCTTCGAGATCCTTGACATCCCCACAACATTCAACCTTCTATTGGGCATGCCACGGATCTATATAGTTGAAAGTGCTTTGACACTTTTTACAACTAAATAAAAAGTATCTCGTGATTTTGGAGGATTTTCTGAGAATGAAGAGTCGCCACCTAGTTTAGGTCTAGAAACCAAAATAACTCCAAATGGATTCGGAGTGGTCCATGGGTAAGGGACATGGGCTATAGGTCATGTTACGGGTTTCGAAGGTGTTAGGCACCGAACTCGTATGATCGAGGTGATCGATTTCTACTACTATCCAAGAACATCCAAGGTCAAGGGAAGAGGGCTAGGGTCAAATCAAAGTCTAATCATCATCATTATTTTATGCTTAAGTCCTAAAAATTAAATATGAACAATTCTGGCTTTGAATTCATCTTCGGAATGAGTTATTTTGTTGTATTGTTGTTGTAGTGTATAGTAAGTAGAAATACTGCACACCCTATAAAAAATACACCAATGTAGAAATACCTTAAAACATGGTGTTTTCCATAAAAAATGGTGTGCGGATATCAGAAACACACTGAAGGTATAATATCGGTGTGCCCATAGCAATAATTATTTTTATGGTTTCTTGGCATTGAAAATTTTATTGTCTCAATCCAATTTTGTCATACCATTGTGCACATATAGTTGCCAAATTGATTACAAAAATAAATTTCAAATTGGTAATAATTCCATTTGCACCAATGGTTTCCAAATTGGTAAATATCACACATGTACCATCATTTTCAAATTAATAAAACCATATGCATAATTAATTTTTAAATTTGTAAAAATCATGCGCATAATTGATTATTAAACTGGTAAGAACTCATATTCATAAATAAATTATCAAATTGGTGAACATATCACATGCATAAAAATTTTAAATTGATAAAAATTCCATATGCATAAATAAATTATCAAGTTGGTAAACATAGCACATGCATCAAATTTCTAGAATAGAAAAAATTCCATATGAATAAAGAACACCCAAATCGATTAAAATACCACCTTATAAATAATTTTCACATGACTCAATTCTCCATATGCATAAATAGTTTCCAAATCTGTAAAATTCATAACATGCATATTTTCCAAATTGGCAAGTATTTTCATATGCATAGATTTTTACCAAATAAGATATTATTTTATCATGAGCAAAAGATCACCAAATTGGTTATCATCTCACCAAAGGCAAAAATAATCACTTAAGCAGTTCAAAATTTACCCTAAGCATAAATAATTAATGGCTTGAGGGATTAATTTTTATTTATTTAATTGATTCAAATTTTGATTGATTGAATTAAGATTTTTCGATTAAAAATTTGTGGGTTGATGATTGGCTGATGCTTGATTAGGAATTTCCATTGATTTGTTGATTGCTGATTGGTTAGATGGAAAAGTTGTATTGATTGGTTGATTTCAATGGGTTGATTTGCTGATAATGAGATTTTTAAAGAAAGACTATTAGCAATCCACCTTCGCTTGATTTGGCCTTTCAAATTAGGGTGTAATGATAAAAATTTTAAATTTTATCGGAAAGGATCCAAAACCCAATTTCTTGATTAAAATTAAAATTTTATTGCTTCATCATTGTTGATAGGTGTAGACACTCCATATTTGCACTTGCCTGATTAATCAACTCGTCAACCCGATCACTATGATTCCCAATGATGGATGATTATTCCAATGTTTTATTTTGTTACTAGATATGTTTCAGAAATTCGGATGAGGTATCTCAAATTAACAAAACTGTAGAAACTACGCTACGCTAGAAAAATGTAATCCCAAAAACATAGAAATCATAATTTTGCAGACATAAAGAAGCTTTACGATAAAAATCACTAAAAATTATCAAATTACCAAAATACCCCTAACATCAAAACATCCTTAGAGCCCCCTTACGCTTAGGAAAATCCATTCGAACACATAAAACAACAAAAATGAAATCAAATAAACTATTTCACCAATTTTCACTAAATTTGATAAAATTACGAAAAAACCCCTCATAAGGGTTGACAATCATTTCAGGTCAAAAAATTTCATAAGTGATACAAATCCATAATCCCATTGAATTTCTTACAAAAATCAATTCCAAAACATCCCGGAACATTGAAAATCGACTTGAAACGCAAAAATTTTCTACAGGGGCAAAATAATAATTTTTTAATTTTTTAAAAATTTTAATTTTGAAATTAATAAATAAAATATTAATTAACGTAAAGTAAAACCTTAATAAAATTAATTTAAAAATTTAAACCAAGTCAATCTCATAAGACTTAAGTCAAAATCCTAATTCATCTTATCTAAAAGGAGACCTATTCTAACCTTATTTCTTCCAAAAAATTCTATAAATATAGAGCCTCCACAATCTAATTTCGTATGTCAAAGAAAACCCTAGAAAAAATAGGTTAAAAAGCCTCTCTAACATTCTTAAAACCTTGATTTTGAAGTCCTAACCCCTTACCTATCATCCAAACCCTAACTTTTGTTAAAAAATACCAAAAGACCCCTTAAAAAATATCTAAAAATCCATCAAAAAATTAAAAAATACTCAGATCTAGGAAGCAGATACTTCATCTTGGAAATCAGAAACGGATTTAGTGACGGAAACGAAGCAAGGAATCTCTTCACTAGATTTGAGGGAACAAATCTTCGCGAACATCTAGGTACATTTTTCTTCTATTTATTTTATTTATTTATTTTAGGTCTTTTAGCAATGTAGTTTTTTTGGGAAATAGTAGAGACCGGTGTTTGCCAGGCGGGATTGGTGCCTAACACTTTCTAATCCCGTAATGTGATCCCTAGACTTAGTTTCTTTTTATAGATTAGTTATTTTTATCCATTTTGAGTCAATGCTTGGTTCCTAGATCGTAAAACTAGGTGACGACTCCCAAACCTGAAAATCAAAATTGGATCCGCACTCCCCACGGATCGAGGGCTCTTTCAATGGCGACTCGGCTGGGGAATATTGATGATCAAACTTGAAAATCCCTAAGTATGGGAACATTTTCATTTAGACCTAATTGTTTTGTGTTTGTTTTGTATATTTTTAATTTATTTGATTCGTTTATTTTTGGGATTGTATTATATTCTCTCGGCATCATTTTTAGCATATTATTATGGAATATTATTTGCTATGATTCAATTTAGGATCGTTTGAGATGACTTAAATAATGCAGGATATTGAGAGAATTATGATGCGAAAAAATGGGTGTTAACCCATTTTTTGGATTATTTTTTGGGTTTGTATTATCCTTTGGTATCCTTAGATTCGATTTTGGATAGTTTGATTTGGCATATATTTTTTTCATAATTCAATCTAGGGTCATTTTGGGATAATTCTAAACAATGAAAGATTCAAAGTGATATATGAATGGAGGATGAAATGATGGTGGTTGGGGTGAGAGTCATGGAATTTTGTTTTTGTTTTAGAAAATTTTTAGCACGTTATTATGCATGGGTGATAAGTTGTGAAAATAAATTATTTATGAGGGATGTGATAAGAAATAAAAAAATTACTTTTTTTTTTAATGTTGTTCGTGATGAGGAGAGAATTTCAGGAAAAAATTTTAAAAAAAAGTTAAATAAAAAAAATATTTTTTTCTGCGTGGTGTGCCGTTAGTAGAAAATGATTTTTTATTTTTCATCTTTTGCTCAAATAAATTATTTGTGAGTGATTTGCCAAGAAACAAAAAAGTTATTTTTTTTAATGTTGTTCGTGATAAGGAAATAATTCCAAGAAAAAAATTTCAAAAAAAAAAAAATATTTTTTTCTGCGTAGTGTGCCATTAGCAGAAATCAATTTTTTTATTTTTCATCTTCTTCTCAAATAAATTATTTGTGAGTGATGCGCTAAGAAACAAAAAAATTACTTTTTTTAATGTTGTTCGTGATGAGTAAAGGATTCCAATAAAAAATCGTAAAAAAAAAAATTATTTTTATGTGTTGTGTGCCATTAGCAGAAAATAATTTTTTATTTTTCATTTTCTTCTCAAATAAATTATTTGTGAGTGATGTGCTAAGAAACAAAAAAAATTGCTTTTTTTAATATTGTTCGTGATGAGGAGAGGATTTCAATAAAATATCATAAAAAAATAAAAAAATAAAAAAAATATATTTTTATGCGTGGTGTGCCGTTAGTAGAAAATGATTTTTTATTTTTCATCTTCTTCTCAAATAAATTATATGTGAGTAATGCACTAAGAAACAAAAAGTTGCTTTTTTTTAATGTTGTTCGTGATATGGAGAGGATTCAAAAAAAAAAATTGCAAAAAAGAGAAAAAAAAGTCATCACCCCTTATTTCAACGATTATCATCTTATCTTTGATTCAATATTCATTAAAATCTCAATTTATTTTGGATCGCCCAAACGGGATCCTTGATTGGACCATAATAAAATAAAAAATTTTCTTTTGTTTGGATTAAAAATAAATTTTTTCTCTTTGCTTATTTCAATGTGAGATCATATTGATTATTCTTGTGATATAAATTTTGCCCATCTAACATGCTATGATCTTGATATACATATCCTTGATGTACAGGCCTTGATTCGATCTTGATGTTATGAATATTATGTGTATTTCTTGATCAATAATTGAAATTCATACTCTTGTGATCTTGTCTGGCCTATGAGCCGGGCACACCTCACCTTATTTTGCACATATCAGTTGCACGTTTATTGCTTTGCACGCTTGCATGTCCCTTATAGCCAACATGACACTAGTGCGTGGCCCGGTCTCCTCGGAGATGCGACATTATTCATGAAAATCACAACTCCAGTCACGTATCTTAGGGTATATAAAACTGGGGGCATCAGTACCGTTCGATCGAGTGACACTGAAAGGTATATCGATGCACCTAGGCTGGAGCGACCTGAGCCTTTGTCCTATTGTAAGTCGCTAAGTCACATGTCCCAATCGCCAACCCTAGACTCGTACCTATATGGTATATCAAAGTTCACCAATTGCACTTCTTGGTCAAAATTAGTGCCTAAGCGAGATCCTGCCCCGTTGTACCCTACTGTATGAGGGAAATAAAAGTCTATTCTAGACGAGAGGTATTTAAGTGGGCCCTTTCTCAGCATCGTGCGCTACCTCTCAACTGGGGATTAAACTGGCTACTTTTGACTTCAGAGATTTGAGTTAGATTCTTAGATTATCTTCTAATACGGTATATCAAATAAAGTCACCACGTACTGTTTGATTGAGTACACTCGAGAGGTATATAGGTGTACTTGGGCAAGGGTGGTCAGATAAATTGCATTGCATGTAGTAAACCTAGAGGCTAAAAGCCTTCTTATAGGTCACAACCTGAACCAACTATGGGTGTTCTCGGGTTGCTCTATTCAATCCAATCAATAGGTAAGTGGGCCGACCGGTCAAGACCGTTAAAACTAAACCCGCAATATCGGTCCGACCCAATGTGTGAAATGTAAATCAACAGGCCCAATCAACAAATGGATCAAATTGGTCAACACCAAACCAGTTAGACCAATTGGTTTTACTTTCAAAGATTCAGAATATTTATATAAAAAAGATTCGATCTTAAGGTCAAATTAATTTGTCTAATCAAAGGTTCTATCCCAATCAGGGGTAGACTCATGACTAATCTATTTCACCTTCTAGGTCACTATAGACTTATAGTACATTTGGATTCGATATTTTTCGTCGGACTTGGGCTAATTTATATCAAAATTTTAATCATGTGGTTAAGAGTCAAACTGTTAGAATCGATGGTTAATCTTAGATGCCCTTAAACGTTTTAAACCATCATCTGTGTTATTTCGGGACCGTCAAAAGAGTCATCTAGCCAAAGTACCAATGTCAAGCCTAAGTAGTCCATCCACCCAGTCCCACTTTATAGATAAAGCATCATTGAGTTTTCTTTTAGTTTCAACTCAGTTTTCGTCAATCTTTAAATTTAGTTGGTCGTTTCAGTTATGTTAGTCTTTTTTTTATTTTCAAGTTTTAGTCGAGTTTGTCAATTTATGTTTTTTTAATTCCAATAGAATAAAGAAGCTTTTGATTATCATATGTGCGATAATGATGTGAACATAAACTTTGACATGAGAAATGACTCAAAGCTCACTAATCAAGCTTGATAAATATTGGAATTAAAGAGTACACTCAAGAAGTGCAAATTGGTACAACATTATCCTTAGGGTAATATGAGAGAATAATAAACTTGAGAAATTTAACAACGTTCGTGCATGGTTTCATGAGGAACTTCAAAATAAAAAATTATTAGTCAAGAATGATGTAGTTGAAATTATCGACAAAGGTACAAAGATCCGCAAGAAAGGATCCATCATGTTTTTTATTAGAGAAAGGAAAGTTCTCATTTACAAAAGAATATGAGATTTTCTTCGAAGTTTGGAAAATGTTGAACAAGTCAATGTCAAATACAAAGAATTCAATCACACTCAATTTCGTAGAAGAAGACTAAAGAATATTCATTCTCAAAAGAATACCTTACTCGACAGAGCAATCAAGACATTGAATTCTTAGAATCTTTGACCAAATCAAGTAGCATTTCTCTAAAGGAGGCCTTATTTGGTCGAATCATTTTCCTGTCTTACCAATAAAAGATAACCTTCTTTAGCCCCTCGTAGCCTTTAAAAAAATCAATAGCCTTTTCTTTTTAAACCACACCGACCAACCTTGGGAGGGAAGTCTAGTATGAACTACGTTTTGACCTGATCTCAAAAGAAAATTTTTTTTGGGGTACCTGAGAAGTTACTCAGGCCCGGTCACAAAAAAAATGTATTCTCTTAAGAAAAGTGTCTTCTAAAAGGAAAATCCCATATTGGAAAGGTACAAAAAAATGCCAAACTAGGGGCATTAAAAAATAGATTCAAAAGAATTTACAAAAAAAAATACCAAACTAGGGGTATTTTGGGAAGTTGAGCCTTATACCTTTTTTTTCTAAAGCATGTTCTAAGCCCACTTATTAAGTGCTCCTGAATACTAATTGACTAGATAAAAATTAAGGCATCATCAAATGGGAGGAAATGTCCTATCAAGAAGAAAAATCGAGAATGAAGTTTACTAGAGGATGTAGAAAATTATTCAAGTCACAACATTCATTTTCAACTGAAAGCTCACATCTGATGAAGATAGTGTTGAAGTCGAAGAAACTCAGAAGTCATCTTGAACATTGTAGGATATTTAAGAGTATGTTTACTTGTTCAAGTGTTCACCAAAGAAAAATGTAGAACCATCGACCACTTTGAAAGAAAAGATCTTCTATTCTAACAATCATCAAGATTTTAAGTTCAGCATTTCTCAAAAGAAATTGATCAAATTCCTTATTACACATATGATAATCTTAAGAGTCTTGAATTTAAAGGAATGTCGATTCTTCTGTCTGTCATATATCAGAGTTCATACTTGCTCGTTCATATTTTACAAGTGCAATCCATTTCATTAGTTTCATAGTCAACTTCTAGTTATATGCTAACCTTGAAACTAGGGGCAGTTTTTTAGAATAACTGTGATTCCAAAGTTTTAATTCTTGATCACATGATAAAAAGAAAATCTTACAAAAGCTTAAAAGTCTGGTGAAGCCCAATGATGATTATGAATTCAGAAGCATGATAAGCCAATAAAAGTCAAATCTTTCAAACTTTGAAGTCGATAATACCGAGTCTTTAACTAATTCAAGCCCGAGAAGCGTAGCTCCAATAAGTTCGAGTCCAAGAATTGAGACTTCGACTCTTTTTGAATCATAGAATGAGTAGGTTTTTTGAAGTGCCTACAAACCTAAGTTTCGAGTCCAAGAAACGAGACACCAACTTCTTGAATCATAGAATGAGTAGACTTTTTGAAGTGCCTACAAACCTGAGTTAGAGTCCAATAAACAAGACTCCAACTTTTTGAATCATAGAATGAGTAGGTTTTTTAAAGTGCATACAAATCTAAGTTCGGGTCAGAGAAACGAGACTCCAACTTTTTGAATCATAGAATGAGTAGGTTTTTAGAAGTGCCTACAAACCTAAGTTCGAGTCTGAGAAACGAGACTCCAACTTTTTGAATCATAGAATGAGTAGGCTTTTTGAAGTGCTTACAAAGCTAAGTTCGAGTCCGAGAAGCGAGACTCCAACTTTTTGAATCATAGAATGAGTAGATTTTTTGAAGTGCCTACAAACCTAAGTTCGAGTCCAAGAAACGAGACTCCAACTTTTTGAATCATAGAATGAGTAGGCTTTTCGAAGTGCCTATAAACCTATGTTCGAGTCCGAGAAGCGAGACTCCAACTTTTTGAATCATATAATAAGTAGGCTTTTTGAAGTGCCTACAAACCTAAGTTCGAGTCCAAGAAACGAGACTCCAACTTTTTGAATCATAGAATGAGTAGGTTTTTTGAAGTGCCTACAAACCTAAGTTCGAGTCCGAGAAACGAGACTCAAATTTTTTGAATCATAGAATGAGTAGGTTTTTTGAAGTGCCTACAAACCTAAGTTCGAGTCCGAGAAACGAGACTCCAACTTTTTGAATCATAGAATAAATTGACAGGATTGTTTAAGTTCCTGTAAACCTTAGCTAGAGTTCAATCAACGAGACTCAAATTTTTTTAGACTCTAAAAAAGAATTTTGATAGGATTTAATGAAGTTTCTACATCACGTATCTCGTTATTCAAACTTACCATAATTAAATATTGTGTGATTGTCTTCATTGCATATGTGCATTTCAATTTGAATTATCATTGTCAGTAAGAGGAGATCTCTAGGACCTGACATTCTTTTAGTTCAGAGAGAGTTTTACCCTCAAGGATCTGAATGCCTCGACGAATTGCTAAATCAGGCTACAAAATGAACTGTCATTAGCTTTGTCATTTAGATATCGCACTATCTACCAAAATAGATTTGCTCTCTAGTTTGCTTCAACCCTCTGCCAAAGAGGGGCATTTATAGACGTCCCATTTTTACACTTGCCTAATTAATCAATAATGGATGATTATTCCAATGCTCTATTTTGTTACTAGATATGTTTAAGAAATTCGGATGAGGTACCTCATACTAACAAAACTGTAGAAATTACGCTACGCTAGGAAAATATAACCCCAAAAACATAGAAATCATCATTTTACAGATAAAAAGAAACTTTACGATAAAAATCAATAAAAAATGATTAAATTATCAAAATACCCCTAACATCAAAATATCCTTAGAGCCCCCTTACGCTTAGGAAAACCCATTCGAATACATAAAACAACAAAATGAAATCAAATAAACTATTTCACCAATTTTCATCAAATTCGATAAAATTATGAAAATGCCCCTCATAAGAGTTGACAATCATTTCACGTCAAAAAATTTCATAAGTGACACAAATCCATAATCCCATTGAATTCCTTACGAAAAATCGATTCCAAAACATCCTAGATCATCGAAAATCGACTTGAAACGCAAGAGTTCTCTTAGGGGGCAAAACGATAATTTTTTAATTTTTTTAAAATTTTAATTTTGAAATTAATAAATAAAATATTAATTAACGTAAAGTAAAACCTTAATAATTAATATAAAAATCTAAACCAAGTCAATCTCATAAGATTTAAGTCAAAACCCTAATTAAAATCCTAACCAAGTTAATCTCATAAGACTTAAGTCAAAATCCTAATTGAAATTCTAACCAAGTCAATCTCATCAGACTTAAGTCAAAACCCTAATTGAAACCCTAATCTAAAAAGACTAAGTCAATCTCATAAGACTTAAGTCAAAATCGTAATTTAAACCCTAATCTAAAGAAATCTAGTCAATCTCATAAGACTTAAGTCAAAATCCTAATTCATCTTATCTAAAAAGAGGCCTAGTCAAACCCTAATTTTTCTAAAAAACTCTATAAATATAAAGCATCCACAACCTAATTTCGTATGTCAAAGAAAATCCTAGAAAAAGTAGGTAAAAAAGTGTCCCTAGCCTTCCAAAAACCTTGATTTTGAAGTCTTAACCCCTTATCTATCATCCAAACCCTAACTTTTGCTCAAAAAACACCAAGAGACCCTTCAGAAACATTTAGAAACTCATCAAAAAATTAGAAAACACTCAGATCTAAGAAGCAGATACTTTATCTTGGATATCAGAAACGGATTCAGTGACGAAAATGAAGTAAGGAATCTCATACGAGGAATCTCTCCACCAAATCTGAGGGAACAAATCGTCGCGAATATCTCAGTACATTTTTCTTCTATTTATTTTATTTATTTGTTTTAGGTCTTTTAGCAATGTAGTTTTTTTGGAAAATAGTAGAGACCGGCATTTGTCGGGTGGGGTTAGTGCCCAACACCTTTCAACCCCGTAACGTGATCTTCGGACTTAGTTTCTTTTTGTAGATTAGTTATTTTTATCTATTTTGAGTCAATGCCCGGTTCCTAGACCGTAATAACTAGGTGGCAACTCCCAAACCTCAAAATCAAAAGTGGATCCGCACACCCCGCGGATTGATGGCGCTTTCAATAGGGGTCGTTCAATGTAATGAAAATCTCCATTTTATGTGAACAACAAGTATCATTTCACGTGGTGAAAATCGTCATTTTATATCAATTTTTTTTATTTTCCTAAGCATGGGGGTTTCTAAATTTTTTCGATGTGCGTGAATGTTGTCAGAAGTTTATTTTTAGTCACGTTTTCCTAAGAATCGAAGTTTCTAAGTAAAATTCAAACGTTAAGGGATATTTTGATCATTTCTGTAATTCTTCTTAAAATTTTCTATTTTCATCAATTTTAAATCCGTTAGATTTGTAATCACATTTTGAGAGTAATGAAATTACTTTTGAGATGTTTCAGAGATGTGAGACCCATGAGGAGTATTTTCATCATTTTTGATAGTTTGAGCGAGTGATTTTTTTGTGTCATGATGTGATTATTTCTAATTCTTGAGGTCCTATTTTATTACTGTGGCAATATTTCCAAATCATTGAAATATGTGGTAAACCTAAGCTTACATACTTGCTAAATCAAATGTAAAGTATAGTGATTCTAAGCGTGTATAATTTCTACGTCGAGCGTGTTGAGATACGAAAGAATGAAATCCTTAAGAAAGGGTTGGAGAAAATTAAGAAAATGCCTCTCACAAGGTTTCGACTTCTTTGCATATTCTATGCTCATCATTAGGAATCCATAGCATTCGGGTGATGAAATTGTCAAATCAGGTAGATGCAAAAAATTGGTGCCTACAGATTCTCCTCTTTGGTGGAGGACGAGAGAAACTAAATGGAAAATCTACTTTGGTAGATAGTATGACATCCGAAGGCTAAAGCAAGTGAGATTTCATTTTATAACCTAATTCAACAATTTTTCGAGGCATCTTGATTCTTGAGGGCAAAGCGTTCCTTAGATTAAAAGGTGTTAGATCCTTAAGTGCGAGCTTATTGATGGTGTCAGGTCCTTGAATTTTTTAAAATTCTCTTCGACTAATGCAAATGCAATGAAAGTGCATGTGCGCAATAGTATAATGATGAAAACATGATTTTGAAAAGGTATGTTTGTATTCTACTCATTTATGATGGGAAGATGATGAACTTAAAAAAAATAAAAAATTGAGTGAAACAACCGGGTAAAAAGTTTAAGTAAAATTTGAGAAAACTTCGAATAAAACTAAGAAAAATTTGAGTAAAACTAAGCAAAATATGACTAAGGGTCTAAGTATAAGTTGAGCAAAGTCTGAGTATAATCTAAATAAGGGTTTGAGCATAATCTGAACAAAGTCTGAGCACAATCCGAGTAAGGTTTGAGCATAATCTAAGTAAGGGTCTGAGTATAAATTGAGTATGGGTTTAAGCATAAATTGAGTTAGAGTCTAAGAAAGAATTTGAAAAAGAATAAGAGAAAATAATTTGTGAAACAATATGGGAAAGAATTTGAGAAATAATCTGATAAAAAATAAGAATAGGAAATTTGAGAAAAAATCTGAGAGTAAATCTAAGAGAGAGTCTGGAAAAAAATCTTGACAGAGAATTTGAGAAAAAATAAGAGAAGAAAGTTTGAAAAAGAATCTGAGAGAAAATAAGAGGAAAAAAATTGGAGAAAATATAAGAGAACAAATTTAAAAAAGAATCTAGGAGAGAATCTGAGAAAAAAAAATCAGAAATAAAAACAACTAAGAAAACTGAGAAAAAAATCCAAGTAAAATAAGAAACAAAAAATCTATGAAAGAAAATAAAATAAGGTAAAACTGAGGAAAAAAAATCTACGAGAGATAATTTGATGAATAATTTGAGTAAAGTGAAAGAAACAATCTAAGAAAGGAAAAATAAACTGAAAAAATTGAGAAGAAAATCAAAGTAAAATAAGGGATAAAAATCTTATGAAAGTGAGAAAAAACTTGTGAAAAGAAAAATCTTAGGAGAAAAAAAAATTGAGAAAGAATCCGAGTAAAAATGCGAGAAAAAAATTGATAAATAATAAAAAAGAATTTCTTTTTTGTTGGGAAAATCCTTGAAAACAATTCAAGAAAATTTTGAGTAAAATATTATAAAACAAATTTGGTAGTCAGAATTACTAACGAGTTTGAAAATAATTTTATCCCCAACATAAAATCGAGTACGTACTAGTTGAGATTCAAATTAAAAATACGTTTGACCACACTTGAAACTTTCTGTTCAAAACAGATTGGACATCTCCTTCGATTTTGGTATTCTATTCCAAATTGACCTCAAATTATTCTTTTTTTCTTTGATTTAAAGAAGATCAGGACTTCTCTCCTTCTGAAAAACTTGATTTGAAAATATCTAGACTTTTTGAGATGATCAATTTTTATTAGGTTAAGATTGCTCGTCAAACAACTTGAACCACCGGAACATTGGTGACAATATAAGGACTTCTACAACTTAGATGAAATGAATTTTTTTTTTTTAAAAATGCCTCTAGATTAAGGTGGAGTTTTGATTGATGATAGAGGGTAGACAAAATATGTTTGACTCAAGTAATGAAATCCTCTCAAATTTTTAGAGTTTTAAGAGCATCATATGTTCAACTTAGAATAGAAAAATATTTTCTTTTTGAAAAACTTGAGATAATTTCAAAATTTGATGAATATTGAAAATTTAGATTTTTCTTTCAAGGTTTGAAATTAATATACCTTTCTCCCTTTCAGATCATTAAGTCAAATGAACCTTTTTGTGAAAGTAAGAGATGATTCTGATGTCTTTGAGTTTTTACAAGGTCGGGTTCCAATATTGTCCTTCATCTGATCCTTCTACCATGACATGAACATTGAAGCAAGTTGCCTAGATTGCCTTTCAAAATTTTCAATCTAGGAGATTTAAATTTTTTTTACTCCCTTCCTTTTGCCTAGACCGCCCCTTCAGGTTTTCAATCTCTTTGATGATGATCGATCTGCCCTAGTTAGATCTCTTTGATGATGATCGATCTGCCCTAGTTGAGTTCAAATTTTCCTTGATGGCACTCTACTTTTCTTGACGAATTATTTAGCTTTCATAATCGAGTGAGTTGGCTTTCACTTACAATGTTGATCTCAATTCTGACCTCGATTTTTATTCTGAAGGAAAAAATCTTTGTCCCATGTTTGTCTTGACATTTTCCTTTTTGGCATCCATAGTGTAATGCTCCCTTCCGTGATGTTTGGGAGTCTCTTGACATTGTGCCTTGCGTTTTAGGTCATAAATTCCATGTCTTAAAGTGCTTGATCCAATTTGATGGCCCAACTGTGAGTGTTTGAACTCATTGACATATTATGATTTTCTTGTCAATTGTTCATGGCTCGCTCGAGATAAGATATCCCTTTGAATTGACAGGAAAACATTTAATTTTAGGGATTCGTGCTGTACCCAAAGGTGAAATTCTTTTCAAAAGGATTCAGTGACAAAAAATATTGGTGCTTACAGTTGGGATATCCTCATAGGATCATGTGAAAAAATCTTTGAACCTTTTGGGTAAGTTCACTATTTTATCATGTTCCTCTAGGGATTAGGTGGTTTTTATTCATACTTTTCAAAGAATTACCCTTAATTTTAATGTTTAGTCAAACTCCTTTTTAGATTTTGAAATTTATTGTGCACATAATAATCAAAAGACTCTTTTTTTTTTTCATTAGAATAAGAGGAATCAATAGAAAAATTAGAACACAAACTCTTGCAAACCTATCCTTTGAAACCTGACACAACTAAGAGATTGATTTGACTCGGACTAGACAGATTAGACTCAATGAGAAAAGAAACAAAAGGAGAAGCTAGGATAGCTAAATCGGTGTTTCACTTAAAAGGCTCAGCATTTCAGTCAAATGTTATTTTCTTTTCGTCAACGAGGTCCTAAATAATGTGATGAATAAATGTGCATTTGTCGGTGTAAAAACTTGTAACTTGGTGAAATTTGCAGAATTGGTTACCTTTGTGATTATTTTGAAAGGCATTAGGTATAGATCTAGGCTACAATGGTGATATCAGTCCCTTCTTTGTCAACATCTTTAGGGTAGTACTCAAAGTCATCTCGAGATCGTCGAACTTTTTTCTAGGTTTGGGCCACTTAATGATTTGGACTACCGGTTGTGTTGGAATTGGCTTTTCATCTAATGAGATCTTCAAACTGAATAGTTTCATGAATTCTTCCATGATTTTTTCCAAGTGTGAAGCCGGGACTCTATCAAAGAAATAGGCTATTCAAGAGTAGGTTTTTTGAGAGTGGTGTAAAATAATTGTGCCATTTGTTTACCCTCCTAAACCGTGAAGATGCATATTCCTAACAAACGTGCATAGGTAGATTTTTAGGCAAGAAGTTATGTCGTACTTGGGCATGTTTAGTAATTCATACTTCTTCGAAGGATTGATCCTAATCGTTGAATCCCCTCCATATTCATCTCCGTTTCCTCGGCTTATCACAATTAGGTGACTTTGGTGACATGGTTGATCTGGTTCGTGAAACCTTGCATGAGTTGATGTAGATTAACCCTATTGAAAATTGGTGATCTTTAGAAAAATAAATTAAAGATCACGATCAAAAGAGGTAAAGGATTTGACTGCACAATAGAAGTCTATGTTAGATGACTAGTTAGATGACTCAAGAGAATGACTTGGGTAGAGGCCTGTTAGAAAAACTCGACAAAAAAAAGGATGACGTAGAATATCTTAGAGTAATTTCGACCAAATAAAATATTTGCCTCGTTATTGAGTCCATATGCACATTGATCGCCATTAGGTTTAGCAAAATGATAGATTAATAGCATAACTCGAAGTCAGTTGGGCAAACTGGTTGGTTGGTTCAATTCATCTGGTTAAACTGGCTAGATTGGTCCCATGAATGAATCCATGAATCCAATCAAGTTGTTGATTTAGTTCATATCGATCTGATCAAATAGGTGAACTAGTCAACCCTTTGCTAGTAATCAGTTCGTCTATTTGGTTTTGCAAAAGTGGATGCAAAATTTGTCCAAAATGGACCAATTAATTAGCTATAAACTCTTCCTATCCATTGGATTGACTAAGTGGTTTACATCCAACAACCAATCGGTCTAATTGGTTTGATGTGGTTCTACTAGATCCATTTTTCAATTAGGTCGACCGCTTGATTTGATACAAACTAGATTAACCCAATAGATTAGTATAGTTTGCCAATTAAGTTTATATTATTAGGCCAGACTGTATTGTAGGTTCAATTTGAGGGATGTGGACCAGATTACCCACCTACCTGTTGGTTGGGTTGAAATAATGCAAATGGGGAGCCCCCATAGTAAGTTCAGGTCGTGACTTAATGGGACCACACCTAGGTTCGGATTTCTAGGCTCACTATATGATTGAGGCTAGGTTAGAAAAAACTTAGGCTATTTCAACTTGAAAAACTGATATACTTCCCAATTTCACCTAGTTGGATTGTACGTGGTGTTCCAGTTTGATAAACTTGAAGGTATTGTGTTGAAGTTGTAGCGTTTACGTGCGTCTCCCGTATTCTAAAGGACCAAGTTAGGTTAGATCCGACTATGGGGCTTATGGGGACATGTCATGATGCAAACACAAATATGCATAGTTGTGAATGTGTGCAAAGGGATAGGGTGTGCCTGGGGCATTTTCGAGAATAGCCACCCAAGCACTCAATAAACATAAATAATCATATCCACCATAAATAATTACAAGAATAAATTACAAAAGCTAGGTTATTCTAGAGTCTTCTTGAGTCAATTGAGTTGACTCAAGGAAAAGTCAACTTATGGAAAGTTTTGGATTGGGTTAAGTTTGACTCAAAAATCCCCATTGGAGTCTCCAATGAAAGCACCTTGATACTTTTTATAATTATATAAAAAACATCTTATGATTTTGGGTGATTTTTTTTGGAATGGGGAGTCACCACCTAATTTAGGCCTATGAACCAAAATAACTCTAAATGGATTTGGAGTGGCCCATGTGTATGAGATATGGGCAAGGGGTCAAGTTACGGGTTTCGAAAGTGTTAGGCACCGAACCTTCCCATCGAGGTGATCAGTCTCTACTATAATCTAGGAACATCCAAGGTCAAGGGAAAAAGGCTAGGATCAAATCAAAGTCCAATCATCATCATTATTTTATTCCTAAGTCCCAAAAATTAAATATGAACAATTATGATTTCGAATCTATTTTCGAAATGAGTTACTTTGTTGCATTGGTGCTGTGGTGTATTGAAAGCACCCTCAATCTGCGGGTTGCGGATCCATTTTTTCTTTTGAATTTTGGGATTTGTGAGTCGCCACCTAGTTATTATGGTCTAGGAACCGAATATTGACTCCAAATCGGAAAAAATGTACTAATCTACGAAAAGAAAGGGTCCGAGGATCACGTTACGGGATCGAAATGTGTTAGGCACGGATCTCGTCTGGTAAATGTCAATATCTACTTTTCCCAAAAATTATTACATTGCTAGAAACAACCTAAAAAATAAAAATAAAATAAAAACCTAACTTACTCGGGTGATTACGATAATTGGTTCCCTTAGAGTTGGCGGAGATTGTCTTCGTGTGAATTTTCCTACTTTTTATTCGTCATTGGATCCGCTTCTGATCTCTAAGACGAAGTATCCTCCTCCTAGATCTGAGTATTTTTTGAGTTTTTGGGTATTTTTTGAAAGGTTTATGGGTGTTTTTAGAGGGTTTTTGGGTGTTTTTTGAGCAAAAACTGGGGTTTGGATGTTAGGTAAGGAGTGGGGACTTGGAATTTTGGGTTTTGAGAAGACTGGAGGATGTTTCTGACATCTTTTTCCTAGGATTTCTCTTGACTTGCAAGATTGGGTTGTGAAGTCTCCTATTTATAGATTTTTTTGGAAGTATTTTAGTTTGACTAAGTTTCTTTTAGATAAGGTGAATTAATGTTTAATTAGGGTTTTGAATTAGGGTTTAGAATTCTTACGTACAATGAAAGAATATTTTTTAAGTTTTTTGGAGAATACCCTTAATTATATCTTTAATTCTTTGGGCCCCCAAATGGAGGGGTCTTTTAATAAATATCAGGTGAACTCCCACTTAAATGGGCCATTACTTGAAATTTAGCCCGTGGGCTTAATTAATTGGTTTAATTGTTTAAAAATTTAATTTAATTTATTAAGATTTCACTTTACGTTAATTAATGTTTTAATTATAAATTTTAAAAATTTAAATTATTAGGGTTGAAAAATTACTGTTTTGCCCTCAATGAGAGCTTTTGCGTTTCGAAATCGTTTTTCGATGTTTTGAAATGTTTTGAAATCAATTTTTCGTAAGAAATTCAATGGCAACATCAGTTTGTATCATTTATGGGTTTTTGACGTGAAATGGTTATGGACCCTATGAGGGGGTATTTTCGTAATTTTGTCAAATTTGGTAAGAATTGGCGAAATAGTTTATTTGATTTTAATTTATTATTTTATGGGTCCAAAAGGGTTTTTCTAAGCGTAAAGTAGGCTCTATGGATGTTTTGATATTAGGGGTATTTTGGTAATTTGGTTATTTTTTAGTGATTTTTCTTGTAAAGCTTATTTTTATATCAAAATGATGAATTCTATGTTTTTGGGTCATATTTTCCTAGCGTAGCATAGTTTCTCAAGTTTTATTTACTTGAGATATTTCATCCGAATTTTTGAAACATATCTAGTAATAAATAAAAAACATTAGAATATTCATCCATCATTGGAAACCACCGTAATCGGGTTGATTAGTTGATTAATTAGGCGAGTGCGAAAATGGGGTGTCTACAGATGCCCCTTTTTAGGAGAGGGTTGAAGCAAACTAGATAGTAAATCTACTTTGGTAGATAGTGCAATATCTGAATGCCAATGTTAGTGATAGTTCATTTTGCAGTCTGATTTAGCAATTCGTAGGGGCATTTGGATCCTTGAGGGTAAAACTCTCCCCGAACTAAAAGGTGTCAGGTCCTTGAATTTTAGAAAATTCTCCTTGACTAATGCAAATGCAATGAATGTGTAATGGGTGATGCCTATTGAGTTTATTTTATTTTGTTAAGTAGTTGTTTTTGTTTTATCAGAATCATGTACTATGTATATTTTGTTCAAAAAACAATTTCTTGTTGCAGTATTTTTTAGAGATTATTTTATTTTTTGTAATTATTTTGTCTTGTGCTGGTTTACACATTGTAGGTTGAAAATACTGGTGTGTATTTTCCAACATAGCTTTGAAACCAATTACCTAATCTATGATCACAGTATCTTTCGTTGTGCTTCTGACATCATATAACATGATCACGATTAATATGATAGATACAATCGATGTCACGATAGTGATGAGTGGTGTGTTGTCTCATTTTAGGAGATATTGTGTAATATCACAAGAATATATGATCATTTTCAGGTGCTATCCAACCCAGTTAATTTCTTTTTGTCGATTTCAATTTTGCATTTACATATGCATGCTAAAATATTGAGGACAATATTATGTTTAAGTTTAGGGGTGTACGGTTGGATTGCCACATATTTTCTTTTATCTTATTTTCCATTCAAAAATCATAAAAATTTAAAAAAATTTGAAAAATATTTTGACAACTTTGTTGTATTTTGTTTAAGATCCTAGCTTGTATCTTTAAGCACTTAGGCAAGAGTTTGAACAAAGTTTTTTTTCGTTTATAGTTACTTTTAATAAGGTTACTAAGAGTCTAGGTTGAATTGAGTGAGTTTGTTACCTTGATGAACTTTGACTTCCTTGTTCATTTGGTTGTCTAATTAAAAGAAAAATAGAACTGGGTTGAATATGTCTTGGGCAACAACCATTGAATTAGACTGGGTACCTTGAAAAAAACTGTCTGCTTTTCTTAAAAAAGAATAAAAAATGAGTAGAAAAGAAAAAAGAAAAAACAAAAGCAAAAAAGTAAGAAAGAAAAAGATCCGTTGAAGCGAAAAAGAAATAAAGATTTAAAAGAATCAAAGTAAAAAAATTTAAAGTTTCAATAGGGTGAAAGCCATCAAGTGCAAAAATGTAAGTACATTAGAATATGATAGATAAAGTCCCTTAGAGGTATTAAAGTGAACATTAATACTTCTCACTATCCCAGAAAGGATGCTAAGTTTATAATTCAATCCTAAGTTAATCCAATTATTCCGGATTAATTAGAAGGTTAAAACTCACTCTAGGAAATTGAATCTCTAAAGTTTCCAAGTTAGAATCACTATATCTTAAAGGTCAACCTAAGTCTAAGTTTTGTAATAGAAAAATAAGAGTTGATACTCCATGCCAAGTATTACTTTCAAATGACTGACAAATCTTAAAAGAACTTGTGTTTTTATATATAAGTATTGATTTTGACCATTATTACTTCAAAAGTTGTTTAGAATTTTGTAGGTATATTCTCTGTAAACCCTTATGAGTCAAACTTGTCCACTAGGGGTAATCTAGCGGTTTAAGGGTTTGCTACATTAGCTAAATACAGTCGAGTTGCCTGTGAAAGTGGCAAATTTATTTTCTAAGAGACTAGAAGAAGGTAAGTTTGAGACTGTGATCAGTGTCTTAAAACACTAAATTATCTACACTCTTCTTAGGTAGTTATCTCGATTTCTATCCTTATTTTATTAGTTTAGATTAATATGTTAAGCCTCAAATTATCGCATTTCATGTTATACTATGTTAATTAGACTTAATTGCACAAAATAATTGTAAATATCGAAAAACTAATCGCATGTGTTCACTGTACAGATGGACACTACATCACTTTAGCAAGAATGTACTACAATAAAAAAGTCAAATCAAGGATCTAATTAAAATATGAAATCTTAATGTTTTCAGAGTAATGCGACATAGTCAATTCTTAATGTGGTGCAATCCACCTCGGTTGGATCATCCTAGAATTTCTCTATGTTACTTCACACGTGAGATTATACGTTAGAGTAATGGCGGCTACATTTAGGTCATTCAAGAGCACCTCAAGTCTATAAATAGATCATTTTTCCAATTAGAAAAAGGGTCTTGGGTCTCTTTGCACTAGTCCTTGGGTTCTTATCTTTCATTTTCTTCTCTCTCAATGCCTTTGGCATTTTCTCTGTAATTTTTATTTTGTAGTTAGGTTTCAATTTGACAACTTCTATAATTTCTTAAGGAGATAGTATCTTTTGGTTATCATGAATACAAATGTTGTTTCTCTTTCTTTCCATTGTATCCTTGCCATGACCATAGGTTAGACTCCCTTCGTTAGTAAGAGAAGGAAATCTAGGAGGAAGCTTTAATTCTATGTTATTTTTTTAACCTTCCAAGTTCTTTATAATATTTATATGATTCACTTCAAAGTTTTATCCAACTCTAATAAATCAAAGCTTTAGTTGAATCTCTACACCTTAAATGGTTGACTTAGATGTTCTATGTTAGATAAGATCACAATAGAACATGCTTAAATTAGATATTTTGTGGTAGGAACTTTACACATTAGTGAGTGAAGGAGTCCTTATTATAGTATTTTCTCAAAAGCTTTATGCCATATCTTCCAACTCCAAGGAGCTCACACCAAGCCCTTGTGGTTGAGTGCAAAGAATGATAAACTAAAATACAGTTTTATGTGCTAATCCTAAGTTACTCTAATCATTAATGAATATTTTATCTTTTATTTACTTAGCATAATTTCTTCTTCTATTATTTTAATTTCTAACAATATTTTACTCTCCATTTTATTTCATAAAAAATACAAAAATAGGTTTGAATTACAACTTAGATTAACTTCATTTTTTGCTAACTTGGTAATATCTTCCCCTTTCTCTTAGGTTTGATCCCTCACTTGCCCACAATCTAAAAAAGAGAGTATAAATTATTAATTTCTGATGAGATGACAACGATGAGATCAGCTGACAAACCCTTGTTTCGTGTAGATAATCTTCCAGCTCCATAACGATGAAGTATAGTTCTATGCTGATGAACCCCAGTTTTGTACGGACAATCCCTCCACTCCATGCCGATGAAACTCCAGTTTTGTGCTGATGAGCCCCAACTCCATGTTGACAAACATCCAACTCCATATCGATCAACCTTCGACTCTGTGCTAACAAACCTCCAGCTTGATGCCGACAAACCTCCAACTCCATGCTAACAAACCCCAGTTACGCGTGAACAAACCCCTACTCTGTGCTGACAAAAATCAGGCTCCATGTTGATGAATCTCACAAATTCAATATCAAACTCAATCCTGGACTTTGTTATTTCAACTTTACTAATATTACTCCAACTTGACCTAATAAATCATCATCCATTATCATCCGTCCCAGGTTCCGGCGATTGTCAACTGGAAGTGATGGTCACTTTTAAATCATCAAGGGACCCACTCTCCTGACCTATCTACCCTACAAAGGAGGGGATAGTCCTCAAGAATTGGGATGAGGCCGTGATGCCAGAATCCTTGTAGCCTAAAAAAAAACTACCATTAGTAGGATCTCACTTGCCCGATGACCATAACGAGCTTTCATCCTTGGAGGAGAACTATTTTGGGTGCTCACCTTCATCGTTAATGAATTTGTATGATTTTTCTTTATCTTGTTTCAAAAATTCAAATAATTCACAAAATCCAACAAAATAAAAAATCTTTCAAAAATTAAAAAACCTTTCAAAATCTAAAAAATAAAAAATTTTACAAAATTCATAAAAATTAAATATTCTCAAAAATTATAAAAAAATAAAAAAATCTTCAAAATACCAAAGGTTTTCAAGGAATTGCCTCAGTTGAATGAACCTTATGACAAAATAGAGTATGAAAGAGATGAATATGACTTCGATCTTGAACTCGACTTCGACCTCATGGGGATTAAAGAAGAGTTAGATGAAGGGGTTGAGTATCTTCTAAAATAAATCAAAGAACTCATAGAATGTCATATGAATGGTGTTCAGTCAAATATCGAGGATACAAATTCAATGAACATGGGCAACGAAGATGACCCACGAATCGTTACGATTATAGCCCTATTAACGATTGAGCAGAAAAAATAGTTGACAAAATTCTTACAATAATACCAGGATGTCTTCACATGATCCTATCAATGCATGCCCAGTTTAGACATAGATTTGGTCATTCACAAGTTACCTATCTCGCTGGAAAGCAAGTCGGTCAATTAGAAATTATGGCGCCCCGCCAAATGCTAACACAATTCCCAAGACCACCTCGAGGCACTAGGTGGCGCCTCAAAATTTTGGCATGGTCTCCTCTGTTTATGTTAGCATTTCACGGAACTCAAACCTGATAAATCAAATCCAAACAATCCTGTATAAAGCAACATATCTATAATGAATAAGAAACGGAAGACGGAAAATTTTATGAACATAAAGCGAGGTCAGAGTTGCGCAAAAAGGAATAAATATATATATGATTACAAAATTTTCCTCACTCTAACATAGACCTAGCACTCGGCCCCAAAAACATAGACCTCTCCTAGGACGAACAGACTCCTAGTAGAAGTAGTCATGATGCTCACCGGGTAACGGACTCTAGTCGTCGATCTGACTGACCAGATGTTCTTCGACGAATAGCTCAACACCCCCTTCACCAACTGTAGGCTCTGCAACTAAAAAAAACATGGAAGGAAAGGGTGAGTAACAATGGTTAAGCAATAGGTCCACAAACAATTCCCACTAATAACCTAACCTAACGTGATCGAATAATCATACTGCATCATTCCAAAACATGCAAGTTTTACAATTGAAATTACGATTAACTGGTACATATAGTCAGGGATGAGCAACTAAACAGTTTAAAAATTACACATAGCATCAATCATCCATTCTCATTATACATTGAAATAGTAGACATGTTTTTCAGTTTATAATTCAAAATATAACACAGATACATAGTACAAGTGGTGGAGTAATGGAATTTGAGCGTTGGGATTCATGACTGGATCGCTCCGAGTCGGGACATGATGTTACAACGTAAATCTGACTTTTAGTTCCTGATTTTGTAGACGGTCGCTGCGCTTACCACACTGGTGACCATTATTCGGCTCAGGCGGGCCGTTTGACGTGAGCATAAGCAATAGGTCTCTTTTCGATGTGTCAGAATGTTCGACTACTACTAGATTGTTAGTGATCACTGACCAATCATCTTCGTCTATGCCTATCAGGCGTACATGTGATTCCCAAAATGACACTCCACTCGTATACGACCACTTTTACACTACACGTTTACTGGTAAAGATAAGAAATGAATGGACCTGGATTCCAGTTGTGACTTTACTCTCATAGGCATCTCATACCACGTATGAGCTTGGTGGTCCCTACTGTACATCCCAGGATAGTGCACCCTTTCGGATGATGTGACGCACTATCCCTTCAGGCATTCACAAACCCTTTAACAACTCACAAAATAGCTACGTATATATATGAATTTTCATTTAAAACGAAAGAGAAATTAACAGAACATGGTTGAGAATGGATATCCAGTTCCTACCATGCAACTGTGGCCCCCCGGCCTAAAATAAATAATAGTACTCAGCGCACGTGCTAACATAATCTTAAATAAACATGCAACCCTTTCATTAATAACCTGGATATCCTTTCACCAACCTACACACAACATACAATGTAAAATGTAGACATCACCCCTCGGGTGTGATTCTGACATTTTACCGTTCATTCCCTCTTTCATTCTCTTGACATTCTAACTTTTCGTCTCTTCAAGTCAAATCATTCATTTCCAATCTTTCAAGGTCACTTTTGGTCTTTCCATTGAAAACCATCAATGTTTATTCAAAACGAGGTCCCGGCGATGTACGGTACCAAAGCTGTTAAAAACAAGGAAAGTTGGTAAAAATTTGGCTAAGTGTCAGAAATTCAATTTTTCAAAGTTCTCGAAATTGAAAACGAGTTTTTCGCAATGAAAGCATCGATCACAAGATTCAACACCATATAGTATTTGTAATATAATTCAAAATAATGCGAAAGTTATTACATTTTGAAAAATTATCGAAAACGTCGAAATCTACGTTTTGTTCTTGAAACCAAAATTTGGATTTTGATCCTTTAAGATTTGGATCTCGAAACCATTCCCATTATTCCGAAATGGGGGGTAAAACCTTAATTTCATTAAAGAACTTAAAGTAAATGGATATTTACTTAAATGTTTTTAATGAAATAAAGGGTTGAAAGTCATGTGCAAGTCATAAGGATCACAGTCCAAGAGTCAGAGTCTGATTTTTTTTGACTCAAAATACACTGTCGACGGCAAAATGGTGTTTTGTCGGTGGAACCGACGGTTCTTGCCGACAGGAGATAATTATCGACGGCAGAAGCTTCATTCTATTAGTGGAACCGACAGAATGGTCATCGGTGGGTATCGGTGGGACCGACGGTCCTGCCGACAACACTGAACTTTCTCGCGAAATTTGGGTTTTTCAATCCATTCTTTGGATCTTTGATTCCGTTCTTCAAACCCTTCAACCCACCCACAAATTCAGCACTTAAAATTGATAAAACAACGTCAAATCTCTAATCCTAATCATGGATTGAAAGTTTAGCAAATATTTCTACGATTTACAAACAATTAACAAGTTTTGTAAAACCTAAATGCACATTTCGAAATTTAAAGTTACCAATGGGAATTGAAAGTCCCCTACTTAGTTTTATGGATGCCAAAGGTGATGAACTCGTACAAGGATCAAGGTTGGTGGCAAGAGAGTCAATGTTGGACTGATTTGAGTGCGAAATGGTCAAGGATTTTTGCCAAGCATTCGACGAGGTTGCTCTCATTCGTTTCCACAATGAAGGGTAGACCTAACTCTTACTCGATGAAATCCTCGGTGAAAATGTGTTAAGATTCACTCAAACCACACTACTGGATTTTGATGGAGGATGAGAAAAATAAATGAGAATGGGTTAACAAGGAGGGTGAGGTTGTAGCTATCGTCGTAGGCGACAACTTTGTCTTCTTTGTCGGAGTTCAACGGTTCTTCGTTCTCAACGAATATTGAGGTGAAAAGAGTGAAATCCTAGATTTGGGAAAGTCAGCTGAGTTTGGATACTTTGGAGAAGAAAGAGAATGAATTAAAAGAAAATCAGCTTTCTTTTATAATCAAGGTGACGTCATACTTGTAATTTCCTTATTATTTCTAGTTTTGACTATAACTTGACTATTTGGACTCGAAATGTGACAAACGAGTGCACTATTTCGAATAATTTTTCGTTGCGGTCCTAATGGTATGGTCGAATCTTCCTGATTCTCTCTCTAACAAAATTTTTTTTATTTTGGATCTCGCTCAACACGAAATTCGAGGATTGGTTAACTTTTCCACCCGAACTTGAATTCAAATTTGCTTACAGGCTAAAGTATACATTTCGATCATTTTGAAACTAATGGCAAAGTCGATTTTTAACAAAAATAAACGTAACATAATCCGGGTACTTTATTCTAAGTTATGCTTTCAGAATATTCTTCGAATTAACACTATTTGATCTCTTCGAGATACGAGTTAAAAACACGGGATGTTACAGAAATTGTGAAGATTAAAGTTAGAATGGACATTTAAGATCAAATATAAAGTAATGAAGTAATTTCAAGCAGGATTTCTTGCGATATCCACCTATTCTGAATGGCTCGCTAACATTGTTTCTATACCAAACAAGGATGGGAAAGTACGCATATGTGTTAACTATCGAGATCTGAATAGAGCCAGTCCTAAAGATGACTTTTCATTATCACACATTGATACTCTGGTTGATAATACAACAGGGCATGGTATGTTCTCATTCATAGATGGCTTCTTGGGTTACATTTAGATAAAAATGGAGGAAGAATACTAAGAGAAGACTGCATTCATCACTCCTTGGATTCTTTTCACTATAAATTCATGTCATTCTATCTCAAGAATACTGAGGTAACTTACCAACGAGCAATGACTGCCTTATTCCGTAAAATGATTGATAGAGAAATAGAGGTATATGTGGACGACATGATAGCGAAATCAAATCTTGACGAGGATTATCTGGTAAATCTGAAAAAATTGTTTGATTGGTTAAAGAAGTATAGTTTAAGACTTAATCCAACGAAATATGTATTTGGGGTAACATCAGGAAAGCTATTGGGGTTCATTATCACTAGAAGAGGCATCGAAATTGATCAATGCAAGAAAAAATACTTTTTAAGAATAAAGTCGCCCAAATTAGATAAAGAGATCAGGGGATTCTTAGGTAGAATTTAGTACATTAGTCAATTCATTGCATAACTTATACTGATCTGCGAACTAGTATTTAAATTACTAAAGAAGAATGAGCCAAAAGAATGGAACGAAGATTACCAAGAAGGTTTTTACAAGATCAAGAAATATTAACTTAATCCACCAGTCCTGGTTTTTTCTATACCACGTCGACTTCTACTGATGTATCTTTTCGTTAAAGAAACTTTCATGGGTTGGGTGCTGGGGAAACATGATGAAACTAGTCAAAAAGAGCAAGCCATCTATTATTTTAGCAAAAACTTCACAAGTTACGAGGTGAAGTATTCGACTTTCAAACAAACATGTTGTGCCCTTTTTTGGGCAGCACAACACCTACGCCATTACTTGCTTAGTTATTCGACTATGCTCATTACTCAGGTGAACTCTTTGAAGTATCTCCTTAAGAAGTTGCTAATAACGGGATACACTACAAAATGGCAATTACTATTATCTAAGTTTGACATCACCTATGTCACTCAGAAAGCCATTAAAGGACAAGCCATTACTGACCACTTAGCCGAGCACCCTTTGCCTGCCTATGAGCTACTAAAGACTAATTTTCTCTATAAAGCTATCTTGTCTGTTGAAGTTGAAGACAACGATGAACAAAAAAAACTCAAGTTGGAAAATGCATTTTGACGTAGTACTAAATCAAAAGGGAAACAAAATTGGGATAGTCCTGATCCAACTAGATTGAGCTCAAATTCCTATTGCAATCAGACTAAGGCTTCCATGCTCCAACAACGAAGTTGAGTTAGAAACATGCATTGTGGGATTGAAAGCAACAGTTGACTTTGAAGTAGATGAAATAGAGGTATTCAGAGACTCAAATTAGGTAGTCTACCAAAAAATTGGTGAATGGAAGACTCGAAAGCAGAGACTAGTTTCTTATCATAAGTATCTCGAAGATCTAAGTTCAAATTTTTTTTGAATCTCATTCAAGGGCTAAAAATTAGTTTGCAGACGGGCTAGTTACTTTTACTTCATTGGTCAGCATATCTGAAGACACCATTGTTGATCCTCTTGAGATCGATATTCAAAACGAACTAGCATATTGTTTGCTTGTAGAAATTGAAAAACCTAAGGAAAAACCATAGTTTGCAAAAATCAAGGCATTTTTTGAGGATCAAAATTTTCCACCTAATACCACAGTAAATGACCAAAAAACTATTCAGAAATTGGCAAGACAGTTCTTCTTGAATAGTGAGGTCTTGTACAAAAATTCACACCACGAGGTCCTCCTCAGATGTGTAATAGAAGCTGAAGCTCGACGCTTGATTGAAACTGTACATGGTGGAGTTTATGGATCTCATATGAATAGACATATGCTCGCAAAAAAGATAATGAAAATGGGTTACAACTGGATGAATATGAAAAATGACGGGTACCAACAATTCAAAAGTGTCATTTGTGTCAAGTCTATGGAAACTACCCTTAGAATTGCACAATACGATTTCTTCCTAGCCCTTCTTACTCTAGGGTATGGATATCATCGGGCAGATCAATTCTCAAGCCTCTAACGGACATCACTTCATCTTTGTCGCCATTGACTATTTTACAAAATGGGTGGAAGTCGCATCCTATTCTGACATCATGAAGGGAAACGTCTTGAAGTAAGTAAAGATTAACATCATATATCAGTATAGCCCCCAGAGCAGGATAGTAACTAATAATGCCAACTATCTCAAGAATAAATACATGTCCAGAATATGCAAAGATTTTCAAATCATCCATCACAACTCAGTTATTTACATACTGAAGATGAATGGAGTAGTCAAAGCCACCAACAAATATATTACGAAGATCATCGAGAAAATGATTGTTACTTACAAGGATTGGCACAATGATGGGACTATCGTTGTCTTTCCTATAGAAATTAATATATGTAACTTTCCTTGACTTGTGGGGTAAGTAAGGGATCGAATCCAAGAGAAAGGGTGTAGAATTAAGTTAAGAAAAATAAATTTAATCTAACCAATTTTATTAAAACTATTTTTGTGTTTTTCGAAGTTACTAAAATAAAATAAAAGTTACTAGAAAGTTAAACTAATGGAAATGAAATTAAGGCAAAAACTACAAAGGAAAATACAATTGGAAAGTGATCCACCAAGAGCAAATTACTAAGCCAAATTCTAGTTTCTACTCTCTTTGATAACTCAATCATAAGGGCTTGGTGTTAGTTTCTTAGATCGAAAGATTTAACAAAATAAGATCAAATTAAAGAATACTAGGGTAAAGTTCCTTCACTCTCTAATATGTAAATCTCTTACTACTAAATATCTAAATTAAACATGCTACATCTTGATCTAATCTAAGATATAAGAGTTTAAACTAGTCATAATCCATAGGAGTGGACAAGCCTTGAAGAGAACTTATAAACATTAAAGGAATTAAGAGGCAAAGAAACTAAAAACAACAAAATAATCTTGCTCAAGGCTTTTCTACTTTACAATGGAGGGGAGATTAGCCTAAGGTCATTGCAAGTAATAGAGAAAGATAAATGGACATGGATAAACCTTACTTCATTAAAAAAATTAATTACAATCTCTCATCACTTTCTTACTTACAAGAAATTACAGTCATAAATAAAACCTACGCTAAAAATGTAAAATACAAGAGAAAAGGTCAAAGGCCTTAGGTTAAAAGAAGAGAGGCAAAAAGCCAATAAGTGACCTTTTCTCAATTAAAAAATATGTTATTTGTAGAAATCCTTAGTTCTGGAAGGATTCATTCTTAGTCGTCTTTACTATTGTAGATAAGATCACGTGTGGAACGTACTTGAAAAATTTTAAGGCGTTCAAATGGATGTCTCCCGCGCCTCCCAAGATGCTCATCGCACTGTGATTGAATTGAAAGATTTGATATCAAAATTCAGTCAAGATGCTTGTTTGGTCCTCCAGATTGAAATGAAATGTCTAGTTTCTAATTTTGGGGCCCAATTTGATGGTGTAATCTTTGATCTGCACAGAGAACACGCATAATCAGGGTTTTTCGACAAATGTAATTATTTATGTACAATTAAGCCTAATTAGCATACAAGAACAAGCAACGTCATATTTTGAAGCTTAACATGATTATTAACTTAATATGGAGAAAAAGAAAATAGAAACCAAGATAAATGTTCGCTAAAAGTAAGGATAAATCAGTGTTTTGAGACACTGATCACACTCACAAACTTACATTTATTTTTCCTAGAAAATAAAATTTCCACTTTCACAGGCATCTCGACTACATTTAACGAATGCAATAAGTCCTTAAACCGCTAGGCTATCCCTAGTGGACAAGTTTGACTCATGAGGGTTTGTAGAGAATATACCCATAAAATTCAAAAGAACTTTGAAGTAAAAATGGTCAAAATCAAAACTTATATTGAAAAACACAAGTCAGTTATGATTTGTTAGTCATTTGGAAGTAATACTTTGTATAGAGTCCCAACTCTTATTTCTCTGTGAAAAAACTTAAAGTTAAATTAACCTTTAAGATAAAGTGATTCTAACTTAGAAACTTTAGACATTCGATTTCCTTGAATGAGTTCAGCCTTCTAACTAATCAGGAATAGTTGGTTCAACATAGGGTTTAATTCTAAACTTAACATCTTGTCTAAGGTAGTGAGAAGTATGGATGTTCACTTTAATATCTCTAAGGGATTTTATCTGTGATATTCTAGTATACTTACATTTTTACACTTGATGACTTTTATCTTATTGAAACTTTAAACTTATAAACTTTGAATATTTGATTCCTTCTTTCTTTCTCACTTCGAGGGATCTTTTTTCCTTTCTTGCTTTTTTTTTTCTTTTTTTTCTTCACCATTTTCTAAGAAAAACAGGTTGCCCTTTTCAAGGTACCAAATCTAATTCAATGGTTGTTGTTCATGAGAAATTCAACTAAGTTCTATTTTTCTTTTAATCAGCCAACCAAATGAACAAGGAAGTCAAATTTCATCAAACCCAATTTTTCCTTATACTTTAAGTAAAAAGCTCACTTAATTCAATATAGACTCTTGGTAACCTTATTAGAAGTAACTATAAATAAAATATAACTTTGCTCAAATTTTTACCTTAAAGTAACATGAATGGGGACTCCAGATCAAAGCTTCCAACCAAAAATCGATTTAATATTTTTAACTAAGTACTTAAAGATAAACCTAAGATTTAAAAAAAAATGCAACAAAGTTTCCACCAAAATATTTTTCAAAATTTTAGAATTTTTAGAACTTTTGGAATAGAAAAAGTAAAAAATAGGTGGAAATCCGACCTATACACCCCCAAACTTAAACATGATATTGTCTTCAATATTTCAACATGCACATATAAAGGAAAAATTGAAACTGACAAAAGAAAATGAAGTGGGTTGGATGGCACCTAAAAAAGATCCTACAGTTTTATTGATACTAACACAATGTCTACTGAAATGAGATAACACACTACTCACGACTGTTGCAACGTCACTTGGATCCGTTGTATTAATCGTGATCATGTTATATGATGTTAAAAGTACCAAGAAGGATATTGTACTCATAATCTAGGTAATTGGTTCCTAGATTATGTTGAATAAATACACACCAGTATCTTCAACCTACATCGTGTAAAAATAACAACAATACAAAATAACTAATATCGTAAGATTTGGATGATAATGGTAGCTATGAGTACCGCTTAACATTATAAGGGCTCAGCTCAACACTTAAGCACGTAGAGCTTGGTACATTGGGTATGCTGTTCGACTTTGTTGATGACTATTTGAAGAGGACCAATAAGGTGGAAACCTATCGACAAGTAACCATTCATTTCTATTAAGTGTTATGTAACCCTAAATATATGAGATCAATTATGGGTTTTCTTGTAAAACCTACGATTTTGGTTTCGAATCGGTAATTGTTCCCGATGATGAAAATGGTCAAGTTTTGGGCCCAATAGAAGCGAAGAACTATATTATTCACATGAAATCTAAAACTATTAAGTTTAAGGTCTTCCTCCAGACAAAAGCTTAGTTAATCTTAATAAACATGATCATCGAGGAGAATAACTTGCTCTTGTCATATATACTGAAGAAAAAATTTGAGACATTGGCTATTCACTTTGAAAGTGGATCCATATTTAGGATTAAGGATTTCAACAACACCATGGGGGTAAACTATTTGGATAATATATGAGCCCGTCCAATAAAACTTGAGTTTTCTTGGAAAAATGTAGGATTTGTTATCATACAACAAAAATTTTTGATCGCGAATGAAATTTCTTTGAAGAATGTGCCTATCATGGAAGAATTTTGTATGCTCTTTATATCATTTGTCACAATCGTAAGAGTATTCTAATATCTCTAACTCGTCGAGTTGTAACATTCGATTTTCACTGGTTCTATCGAAATAAAAGTTGGGCGCTTGATCACCCAATATGCATGATATTCAAGTTCTGCAGGGAGATGACAAGCCTTGCCAAAAACTAATCAGTAGGAAAACATCCTTATAGGTGTCTAGAATGCGGTTCTATAAGCCTAGAGTGAGTTACTCAATCTCAAAGATAAATCTTTCCTTGAAGGATTGACTATTTTTTTAAGATGGTCTTCATTTTCCTGTTAGAAATCTCTACTTGTTCACATGTTTGTGCGTGGTAAGGTGTGGTAATCTTATGAGTTATGAGGTATTTCTTCATCAAAGCTACGAAAATTTTATTGTAGAAATAAGAGTCACCATAACTTATGATAACTCGTAGAGTATCGAATCTTGAAAAGATTATCTTCTTGATGAAACTGATCAACTTATTGTGATCGTTTGTCTTATATGCTATAATTTTGACTAATTTTGACACGTAGTCAACGGTTCTGAGGATTTATTGCTAACCTTAAGAGATAGGAAATAGTCCCATAAAATCTATGCTTTAAACATCAAAAATCTCGTTGATCAAGATAGGATTTTGAGGCTTTTCATTTCTCTTGGAGATTTTCCCTAATCTCTAACATCAATTACAAGATTTGCTAAATTTGTGGGCATCATGAAAAATGCTAGGTCAAAAGAAGCCACAGTAAAAGATTTTCATTACGGTTTTTTTACCATTGAAGTATCCTTTGCAGGCATGACTGTGGAAAAACTCTAAGATATTGGCTTGCTCATAAGCTGGAACACAATGTCTAATGATTTGGTCAGGACAATACTTAAATAAGTATGGCTTCTCTTAGAAATATCACTTTATTTTTTAAAGGAAATGAAATTTCTCTTGGCTAGTCATTAATATTGGCAATTGACCTGTAGCTAGGTAGTTGACAATGTCAACATACCATGGATCGTTAGATTGAAAAGTTTGTATAAGTTTCTCATTGGGAAAGGATTCCAAGATGCGTAAGGATTCCTTAGATCACTTAGTAACTATCTTAGACAAATGATTAGCTACGACATTTTCTACGTCCTTTTTGTCTCGAATCTCGAGATTAAACTCTCATAGGAGCAAAATTCAATCGATTAGCCTTGTTTTAGCCTCTTTTTTTGATAGGAAGTACTTCAATGCTGCGTGGTCTTTATAGATCATGACTTTTGATCCCATTAGGAAGGGATATAACTTATTAATGACATAGACCTCTATTAGCATTTTCTTTTCTATTGTAGAGTAGTTAAGTTGAGCATCATTAATAATTTTAGTAAAATATTAGATGATGTGAGGTTATTTATCAATTCACTCACCCAAAACAGTGCCTATCGCATAATACGAAGCATCGCACATGACCTCAAATGGAATGGTCCAGTTTAGAGGTTGAATGATGGGTGCCACGGTTAACTCAGACTTAAGCTTGTTGAAAGCAGAAAGACACGACTCTAAGAAGTTAAAAATAACATCTTTGTCTAATAGTTCACATAAAGGCTTCAATATCTTCCTAAAATCTTTAATAAATCTACAGTAGAAACCCGTATGGCTTAGGAATGACTTAATTTCTTTGAATGTTTTAAGAGGTGGTAACTTTTTAATTAAACCTACCTTTGTTTATCTACTTCAATCCCTCTTGCAAAAATAATGTATCCTAGCATAATCCCGAATGTTATCATAAAATGACTTTTTTCAAAATTGAGGATTAGGTTGACTTTTTTACAACGTACGAGGACCAAAGTCAAGTGATGGAGACATTCTTCAAAACTTGGTCCGAAGATTGAAAAATTATCCATGAACACTTCAAGATATCTTTTTGGCATGTTGAAAAATATACTCATTTTGCACCGTTGAAAAGTAGTGGGTGCATTGCACAACCCAAAGGGCATGTGACAATACGCAAAAATTCCAAAGGGACAGGTAAAAGTTATTTTCTCTTGATCGATTGTAGCAATGGATATCTGGTTGTACTCGGAGTAATCATCTAAGAAATAATAGTTGAAATGTCTTGTTAGACGCTCTAATATTTGGTCAATGAAATGTAATGGGAAGTGATGTTTAGGAGTCATTGAGTTGAGTTTCTTATAATCAATACACACTTTCCATTCATTTTGGACTCGAATGGGGATTAACTCACTGCCTTGGTTTACTGCCACATGGATACTAGACTTTTTAAGAACTACATAAGTAGGACTCACTCAGCAACTATTGGAGATGGGATAGATGATACTCACATCTAGTAATTTTATTACTTCACCCTGAGCTACATATTTTATGACAAAACTTAGTTGTCTCTGAGGTACTAAAGAAGGTTTAATAAAATCCTTTAGACGAATGTGGTGCATCACCACAGTTGGATTAATTACTTTAATGACAACTATGGTCCAATCAATAGCTTCTTGATATTGTCTCAACACTTCTAAGAACTTTTTCTCTTGGATTATATTGAGATGAGAGGAAACGATCACAAGAAAAGTTTGATTCTTACCAAGAAATGTGTATCTCAAAATCTTTCGAAGTGACTTGAGTTCTAATTTGGGAGCCTCAATTAGGGACTGAACAAAAGTGAAAGTACGAACATGAAGACTTTAAACTTTTGCGTAGCAAAGAATAGAGTCTAAGAGTAGAATAGATTCAAGCAAAGCATTGACTTCATTTATGGACTCTTCTATGTCAAAATCTTGACTGAAGTAGGCCAAACATCTTTCTAGGAGGTCAGAATATCCTAAATCTTGATGCGTTCGATTGACTAGCGTACCTATCATGTTTACTTCTTCCACATCATCATCTTTATCAATTCTTTAAAAATTATGGAAGATATTTAATTTGACTTCATATCCCGAATGCTAAATTCATAACCCCGTTTCTACAACAAATGATTATGTGATGAATGTCCTAGGATGACAGGAACATGACTATTTGGATTGTTAACTGGCTTTCAAGACAACAAAGTCAATAGGGAAGTAGAAGTCCATAACTTTTACTATCACGTCTTCTACTACACCCTTTGGAACCTTAATAGACCTTTAATTAAACTCAATGTGATATCGGTGGGCTTCAAAATCCCCAAATCTAGTTGTTTATAAATTGAGTAAGGTAAAATTTTCACATTTGGCCCTAAGTCTAAGAGACATTTTTTAACCACTTGATTTTCAATATGAATGAAAATTATCGGACATCCAAGATTTTTAAATTTTAGTGCAATCATTTGCTAGATGAGTGATGAAGCTTGGGTTGCTATGATGGCTTCTTGAGGAAATGTTGTTTTCCTTTTAACTGTGGTCAAATCTTTTAGGAATTTAGCATAAGAAGGTATCTGCTTAATATCATATAAGAATAACATATTGATATGCACATTTTGGAAAATTTCGCGGACACCCTCGAATTGCTTGCTTTTCTTATTGTCTCTAAGGTGATGGGAAAATAAAGCTTTTGGAATTGGTTGAATAATAAGAAGATTCTCCAAATTTGTCTCCTTTTCTTTAGGAGATTCTACCTCTTTTTTTACTTGAACTTTGTCCTTTCCTAGGATATTTTCTTCCTCGTCAATAAGTTTGACTTTATTGTTACTTTTTTTTTTAATTGTAAGGTGTGGATGGCATTAAATGAGTCTTGTGAAGTTTTAGAATAACTTCCTACTTCTTATTGAGTTTTTGGTCCATTTGGAATCATAGATTGACCTCTAGTATTAAGAATAGTTTAACTGGGAAATTGACATTTTTCTCTCCCACTTAGGAAAAGAGTTAATTGATCCAATTGAATTTTTATCTTAGCTATAGACTACGCAGTAATATGGTTAATTTGAGTTTGGTTTTGATTGGTCTGCTGTTGAGTTTGGATGAGCTACTGTTACTGCTTCATCAACTCAGCTATCATAGACTCTATGGATAATTATTATTGGGCAGGCTGGTTGTAATTGGTCATGGGATCTAGAATGATAGCTCTACAATCTGTAGATTGTTAAGATTGATATGGAACTTTTGAAACAATGGCTTGGTTTGTGGAAGAACTGGATTGCTTAGGAAAATTCCTATTATAACTTGACGGACTACTAGATTGTATAGGCCCATTCTGCCTATACGAGAAATTAGGATGGAACCTATTATCTGGGTGATACATTTGGCTAAATGAGTTCTGAGTTGGTTTCCTAAAAATACTATAGCCATTAATTGTATTCACTTGTTTGGCCTGGATTTATGGCAAGTTGGGACAACATTCAATCAAATGGTCGTTGTCGTCATATATGACACATAAGGAACTAGGTTTGATAGACCTTTGCAAAACTAAAAAAAGGTTGAAGTAAAGGTTGGATGCTGATATGGTAAAGACATCTAACTTCTTCATGAGACTATTCATACTACTCACTAGACTAGACATTACTTTTTTGAGAATAAGGTCTGTCTTCATCTCATACATGCCTGACTTGTTAACTAGATCGTCTCTATTAAATTCTTTATGATTATTACTCCAATTTTGAGCACTCTAAGGTAACTCAATAAGGAAATCCTACGCTTGGTTGGGAGTTCGATTCATGAACTAACCTTTATGCATAGACTCAACTAAGGTATGGTGATTCATGATTAATTTTCTATAGAAAATTTGCACAAACTGTGCTTTGTCAATGCCATGGTGTAAGCATTTGACCAACAGATTGTTGGATCTTTCCCAAGATTGGGAAAATTCTTCATCGGGATGGGTTCTAAAATTCCTAATGACATCATTCATTTTCTTAATTTTGGCTACAAGGTAAAATTTAGCCATGAATTTTTTGGATAGAACATCCCATGATACTATGAAATTGAGTGGTAAGGAGTTCAATCATGCAATTACATGATCTTCCAAGGATAATTGGAACAAAATGAGCTTAATACTGTCTTCATCTAGATTCTAATTTTTAAAGGTTTGACATATAGTAAAGAATCGATTAAGATGAGTGTAAGGTTGTTCATGTTCTAGACCATGGAACTTAAGGAGCATATTTATAGTTGCTACCCTAATTTCAAACTGAGGGGCATTGTTTAATGGTAACACAATGCAAGTAGATCGAGATGCAGAGGTTAGAGGGAAGAGCTCATTGAGAGTTCACTCTCGATCACCCATCATAGTTAATGAGGACTTTCTACGGATTCTACTAATGGTACGCTCGATCTTAGGATCAAATGATTCTAATACGTTACTCCTTGAACTTCTACCAAGCATGTAATCATCAAGTAAACAAACAATCAAGTAAATAAAAGACTGGACCTAGATAGGTTGTCTAACTCTAGACAGCTCTTAACTGGGTACAAATTGTGCAACTAGCTTTCCGAATCGATTTTATGAAATCAAGTTCGGATTATTCGAATTTCTAGATCGAAAATGGTGTACAATGCACAAGTAATTGCAATGTTTAGTCACTTTCCTTTCTTGAATAGAATGAGTTTATCCCCTCAAAGGGAAAAATCTTATTAGATACCAAAGGTGACCAAGAAGCACAATCGGTGCAACTTGAAACAGATTTCTCCTATTGAGCTTGTGGGCCTTATAGTCAAGTCTAATTGATTTTAATTAATTTGATTAGATGACTAGTGAAATTAATTGTCCTAATTAGAGCAAGGAATTGGCAATGACTTCCAATCCTTATCTTATGGTGTCATCCCTAGGAGAGGGGTGCCCCTTACTAACTAATTAACTAATTCAAGTATGTGCAAATTAGAAAATAATAAACAAAGGCAAGGAGTAACCCACTAGCAAAGATAGATGTAGGTGTTTCATAATTACCATTGATGCTAGACGGGTTGAAGAAGAGTTGAGTCAACTTAGGCCACCAACTCCAGATTTGGTGCGCGAACCTAAGGAGCCGTGATGGTATCGTCCAACTATCATCCTTCCCTAGTTTATTATAATCGAAACCTCTTGGATAATTAATGAAAGAAAATTACAAAAAACCTAATACGATAGAGTTTATTACAAAAAATTAAACCTATCTAAAATGAAATGAAAATAAAAAATGAAATGATCTTGGAGCTTTAAAGATCTTTTCAGCTTTTTCTCCAAAAAATGATCGAACATATAAAAATAAAAAAAGTAAAAAATTGAACTAAATTGAGAAATAACAATAACAACAGAGGACGTTCTTACAATCTTGGGATCATTAGAAGGCTTCTGTAAAAACTAGAGCAATAATGGCCAACATTTTACGACGATGACCAAATAAGGTTGGGCAGCGCGGTGAAGCCATTAGTATTCCTCACCAAATTTTCACAATAACCTTCTGCCGGCTAACTGATTGCAATGAATATTTTTTTGATTTTTTCTTTGAAACTTTTTTGGATCGATAGAAAACAAAAATAGAAAAATAAAAAAAAATGTCGAAAATGAATTTCAAATCAAAACTTTAAACTACTACACCTTTCCCTAATAGTGGCACCAAAATTTTGATGGGACTATCATTGTCCTTCCTATAGAAATTAATGTATGTACCTTTCATTGACTTGTGGGGTAAGTAAGGGATCAAACCCTAAAGAAAGGTGGTAGAATTAAGTTAAGATATCAAAAGAAAACAAAAGTTTCTAGAATGTTAAACTAATGAAAATGAAATTAAGTCAAAAACTATGAAGAGAAATACAATTTGAAAGGGATCCACCTATAGCAAATTATTAAGCCAAATTTTAGTTTTTAACTAATCGATTGTAAAACTTGCTGTGTAAAATAGAGATTAAGAGATGTAAAATAAGAATTCGTTCCACAGGGACAATGAAGATTCAAAGATTCATTCGGATTAAAACCATAACAGAGTTTTGAAACAGATTGATTGAAAAACAAATCAGATTTGTTGCACAAATAAGATGAAAATCAACTTGTAAATTGAAATCAAAACAGAAACTAGAGGTTGAAGATAAAAGAAAGGGAGATTAGAGAGTTCAATGTAGCCTTCACAAATCATCCATAGTGTAATTAATTCTGAATCTAACTCAATCCATGTAGCAAGTCATTGCTCATGGATCGAAAAGTGGAGCCGTTTAATCATTGAATGTAACCAATGATCATTCATGAAAATACTGATTTAATTAAGATTGCTTAACCTATATTTCAATTCTTCACAGAGCATAGTCATTCTTGAACTTATCTAAGTAATGGCTATCAAAACTTGAATCATAAACATAAGCTAAGGGATCTAATCAAAGGAGAATTTATAGAATGATTAACAAGACAAGCAAGACTAATGAATTTAAACTACATTAAATGGATGGACTTGTTCTGGTCTTATTGAACTTTCTAAGGAAATTCTAGCCACTCATTGCAAAGATTATAATTGCAAAAAATAATAAAAGAAAAGAGAAGATGGGTGAAGAAGATGAAGATGCAACTTGATTCCTTCTTGAATGGATCTCCAAAAGAGCTACAATAAGAAATAAAAGAAACAATTGATCCTCTCACTACTACACAAACTCTCTCTAAAAGAAAAACCAGGGAAAATACAGAGAAATTAGGGAGAAGAAGAGGGTCAAGAGGGACCCAAGTGGGGACCCCTTCTCTGAAATCAACCCTCCAATTTATAACATTCGTATTCGGGTAATCGGGTTGATTTGGTGGATGATTTGATCCGAAGGACCCATTCAGTTACAACCACCGAAGCTTCTCGAACATCTCATGCAAATCTCGAGAAAAAATTCATCGAGATCACTGCGGAGCACCCAAGCCCAACCGCGGCGCAGTGACGTGGCACCCTTTTCAGCTCATTTTCAATCATTTTCCTCCTTTTGCACGTACATTGTAACCGACTTTGTTAATCATTTGGCAACTTTCACGTGCGCTTTATTTATCTGTATTTAACAATAATATCTCATTAGTTCTATTAATTTGGATAAATAATTTAATTTTGCAATTATTTATAGGAACTAACAATTATATGATGATAATCTTAGTGTAATTACGGTCCCAAAATCGAATAATTGGGACCTTATCACTAACTTCTTTGATAATTCAATCACAAATGCTTGGTGTTAGCTCTTTAGACCAAAAGATTTAACATGATAAAATCATATTAAAGAACACTAGAATATAGTTCTTTCACTCTCTAAAATGTGAATACCTTACTATCAAATATTTATATTAAGCATGTTACATCTTGATCTAATCTAAGAATGAAGCATCTAGGTTAAGAATAAAAGGTGTAAGAGTTTATCTCTAACCTTAATCCATATGAGTGGACAAGCTTTGAAGAGAACTCATAGACATTAAAGGAATTAAGAGGTTAACAAACTAAAAATAACAAAATAATATTGTTTTAGGTTTCTACACTCTCCAATGGAGGAGAGATTAACCTAAGGTCATTGCAAGTAATATAGCAAGATAGATGGAGATCAACTAACTTTGCTTTATTCAACAAATATAATTACAATCTCTCCTTCCATTCACTTATAAGAAATTACAGTCATTAATGGAAAACTTAAGCTAACAATATAAAAACAAGAGAAGAGGCCAAGGGCCTTAGGTTAAAGAAAGATAGGCAAGACGTCAAGAGGGGACCTTTTCTCAATTAAAAAAGAGTTTATTTTTAGAAAACCTTGGTTCTAAAAAGATCTATTCTTAGCCACCTTCACTATTGTGTATAAGATTACGTATAGAGCACACTCACTGCACCGTAGTTGAGTTGAAAGTTTTTGTCTCTAAATTCGGCCAGGATGTTTGTTTGGTCCTCCAAATTTAAATGCAATGTCTAGTATCTGATTTGGAGGTCCAATTGATGGTTTAATCTTTGATCTACACAGTGAATAATTTTAATTAGGATTTTCCGACAAATGTAATTATGTAGGTACAATTAAGCCTAATTAGCATACAAGAACATGTAACATGATATTTCGAGGCTTAACATGATTATGTACTTAATATGGAGAAAAATGGACAAAAACTGAGATAAATGTCCGATAAAAGTATAGATAAATCAGTGTTTTGAGACATTGATCACATGAGATGTTACCCTTCCTTCTACATGCTTATCGAATGTTAATCCGAGCTTCGACTAGGGCAATGCCTTATTCATTAGTCTACAGAATGGAAGCAGTCTTGCCTATTGAGGTCGAGATTCCCTTCCTTCGAATTTTAAAAAAAGTTGAACTAGATAAAGTAAAATGGGTCTGTGCCCTATTTGATCTGTTGAACTTTATAGAAGAGAAACGTCTTTCAGCAATCTATCACAGTCAAACTTATTAACGGAGAATAGTAGGAACTTATAACAACAAGGTTCAACTTCGAGAATTTGTACTAGGAGACCTAGTTTTGAAGAAGATTTTACCAATACAAGAGGAAAGCTTCAACCAAATTATGAGGGGCCATTCGTCGTCTAAAAGGTATTATCTAAGGGAACTCTAATCCTTATAGAAATGAACGATAAAGTCTTTTCAGAACCAATCAATGCTGACACAATCAAGAAATACTACACTTAAAGTCATACCTTCAAATGAAGAAAGACCATCTTTCTATTACTTGAAAAATTATCCATCCTTTGTTAACCCTTTTTGAGCCATCACGTTCATTTCTTAACTTAGGATCGGGGCAAGTCATTATTACTGAAAAAAAGACCAAAAATAAAAAACTCTTGGCTCGTATGAGTATAAACTGTGAACGATAAACCAAATATAAAAACTTTTGGCTCACATGAGTATAAACTGTGAACAGCAAACCAAAAATAAAAAAACTCCTAACCTGCATGAGTATAAATTATGAATGGCTAAAAATATAAAAAAGTTAAAAAGTCAAAAAATCTCGAACGTTTGATCTTAAAATCGATCCAAATCTCCTGCCTAAATAAGTTCGTGAGACATTGGGAAGAAAAATAGATCATATTTTTGAAACAAAAATAGACAAATCCCGTGTCCATTCTATCCTTCAATAAATCTAGATTTATTATTTCGCAACCTTAGCCTAAGCTTACGTTTTGTCCTAGTTAAAGTCCTCTCAGATCAAGGAATGGTTTGAGGCAACTTAGTAATGGTAGAAGTATGTCATAGGAAATAACGTTAAGAAATATTTGATCTTGCTATTCAATTTAAATTTAAAGCCATCGAAGTCATTGGAAGACCCGAGAGGGGAGGTTAGGTAAGATATTTGAAAAAAATAAATGACTTGAATCGTAGAGTCATTGATCTTGAAGCTCAACTTGAGTCACCACACTATGAAATCATCGAAAGAACTTGAGAGGGGAGTTTAGATTTTTTATTAAAGAAAAAGTGCCACTAGAAGAGTAAAATATTTTAATCGTAGCTCAACTTGAGACACCAAGCCACAAGGAGCATAGAGAAATGGAAAATGTATTCAAATTGAAAATCTATAAAGTAAGCATAGACTGAAAGGGCATAGTAAAACCTGTAAGGGTACTTCAAGTAAAAGAATCAGTCTATGGCAAGATCAAAACCACCGACACGATGAAAATCCAAAGAAGGTGTCGATGAGCAAAAATATGAAAATCAGGACTGGTGAAAAGGTAAAAAAAATAACTTTTGGTCTACAAGAGTATAAACTGTGAATGATAATTTTTTTTTGAAGTTCTCAAGTTCCTAACAAACACAATGAAAATAGCTTCGTCAAAATTCTCAGCCTCGGGGATGACTCTAAATATGCTAAGGAGTAGCTGATACTTGTATCCTCGATATTTGACAAAAGCATCGTGATCATCAAAGTTTAGAGTTGTCAAATATTAGCCTGTCATGGATTATTCAACAAAAGACAATCTTTCAAAATCTTAAAAAAAAAAAAATGCATCATTAAAATTACTATTTTTGGCCTAGGACGAAGAATTTATGACTTTCTCAAAACCAAAAGTTTTCAAAAGTGGTAGATATATCTGAAGCCATTATGTAAAAAAACTTATTTTTTATTTTCATTCATTTCAAGAAGTACTACACATTTTTCCTAAAAGGAAAGTACAAAAGGGAACAATAGATGAAGAACCACTCAAACATGTCCATGGGAAGGATAGTAGGCATCAAGCTTATCCTCTAGGACTTCTATATGAGCAGCCTAGTCAATAATGATTCTCTCTGCATCCGAAGCATGATGACTCACCAAGTACTCAACAATCATATCAGCATGCATCCCTGAAGTGAGTCTCTCTAGCAAATTGGTGACTTCTAACTTCAATCGAGTTATATGGGCCAATAACTCTTTCTTAGAACAAAGCCAAATCACTTCAATCTTTTGTTTGACACCCGCAACTCTTCCAACCTATCTCGAAGGTCAAAAAAATGAGTGGAGGAGGACCTCACCTCAATAGGAGGTACAATGCCAGCACTTTCAACGATATGCCTCTTCATTCAAAATACATAATTATGAAAGGAATGGCAAGAGAAAATAGGATGGTCAAGAACAACCATGCTATACCAAGCCCTTTCTAGATGATCCCGTAACTATCAGGAAGGAAGAGAATGACTGAAAGGCCCGACTAGCTCATTGACGTCTCCATGTATCACTAGGCCTTATTCTGCCTCAAACTATCTCAAAACTCGAAATGAGATGTAATGGCTGGCACCACATAAACCAATTAACACAATTAAATGACTCTAATGAAAAGAAATCACAGGAGACACAAAAGGCTGAAAAGCCCCCCACCCAACATACATTTGCCTCAGATAAACACTTCAAGTTGTTGAACCAACCTACTTTACCACCAACAAAGAGGTGAAGTTCTCTCTTGTTCATCAACACATCCAAGTCAGCATGAACGTTGAATGGATGGCTAATTGCTATGGTAAAGGACATATGATCAAGGAACCAAAGCTGCAAAAAAAAAGGGAAGTCAATCAAGTGATATCTTTAGAAATGTTGTAGTTATTCATGTGTAACAAGAGAAAGTCACAAAGTTTCAAGGTTAATTAGAAAAAATTTAAGATTCCACTACAATCCAAGATCTGAAACAAGACCAAATACCAAAATATAGGCCTATTGGGCCCACATGGATCACAGCGCCTAGGTCAACTTGAAGGGCACGGTGGTGTTGGTTGATAATTTCTTGAGCTTGGCGGCTACAAATACTCCATATTGAATTAGGAATCAAAGGTTATTTTGTTTATGGAAGGTTTTTGAACCCTAATCTGGTTTTTATAAATAAGATACCAGGTCATAGCCATCTCATCTCATCTCCTCTGAGATCAACCTCTCTTTTTCTGTTATTTTAGTTTTAGGTTTTCATATTTACTTTCTTTTTTTCTTAGTTTCAAGATTGTAAGGAGACATTGCCAATTTCAAATTAAGATCAATAAAAGAAGATAATTTTTCTTTCTCTCATCTCTCTTATTTCTTTATTTTATTGTTCTTGTGATGTTCTTGGATAAGCCTTCATTAGAGAGGTCAATAAAGCCAAATGATTATTTTAATTAAAATTTGCATATGAATCCATATTGATTTATGTTCTTATGTGTTTTACTTTTGATTAGTAATTATTAAAAGCTATTTTAAATTATCGTAAGTTCTAATGGTTTAATCTTAGATAAGGTCAAGTTAAATCATGCTTACTTTTTGATAGTTTGATTCAAAATTTTAATATTAATTTTTTAAAAGAGAAGCATAATCTTTGATTATTATTGGTGCTAAATCATATTCACTTTCTGATCTATAGGCATTAGCTTTGTCTGAGTAGATTGAGATAAATAAGATTCAATACTAATTTTATTTAGATTAATGCTATGGTGGATTTGATTGATCTAACATTTCTTTTGTAGTTTCTATATTCAATTTTAGTTTAGTTTAAATTTTCTCCTAAAAACTATTTTGATTTGTTAACTTTGAATCCCAATCATTTTTGAGTTGAAATAATCGTTGGATCAACGTTGTTTCTGTAGATCAATCCTTGCTTGCCAAGGTTTATTTTTTGTTCATTATTTTATCATCCATGGAATACTTTACATTCAATTTAGTAAGTACGTACGTATAAGATCGTGAAACATTCTGATAACCTAGAAACCTCGAAACATTAGGAAAAAATGACCTCGAGACTTAGAAATAATCACATTAGGACCAAATGAAACAATTTGTCAAAATTCATAAAAATTGATGAAATGACGAAAATACCCTCGTAGGTTCCATACCTTTGAAATGACTCGAAAGTGCCAATATTGTGCTCAGAATGTGATTTTGAATCTAAACGAGACTAAAATTGATAATAACAGAGTAGTTTACGAAAAATTACAAAAATTATTAAAATATCCCTCGATGTTTGACTTTTACTTAGAAACCTTGATTCCTAGGAAAACATGACTGGAAATAAACTTCTAATAATATTCACGCACATCAAGAAAATCTAGAGATCTCACGCTTAGGAGAACTGAAAATTTTCCATTGAAATGACGAATTTTCACATAAAGTGACACCGATTGATTACATAAAATGACGATTTCCATTATATGGATTGACACTTACTGATTATGATGAGATAATGAAATAGAAATTTTAAATCACGAAATTCAATATCGGAACTTTGTCGATAAAAATTTAATTTTTTATTTGATACAGCCGAATGCAAAAGTGGAATGTTAAAATAAGTAAAGGTGGGGTGCCAATAATATTAAATTTAAAGTTGACTAATCAATTTTAAAATCGACATATTAAGCCAATCAATTGCTGACCAATTAACCAATTTATTCAATTTCGAATTAAAATCGTCATTAAAAGTAGTAATTAAACTAATCATCAATCAATTATAAATTAATCATTACATCCGATTGCCGATCCATTTCATCGAACTATACAAAGGCCATTATTGAATTTATTAAACTATGAATGGATCGAATTGATCAAATCTAATTCAATCCAAGATACTAAAATCTTGATCGAAGTTAAACCACTATCAATTGACTACAAATTAAATTCGAAAGATCATTAATCTTGATGATTGAATGACTAAAATGCGGTAAAAAAAACCAAAAAATGTGACATGAGTAGAGAAGTATAGGTACATTCCCCTTTTGTATATACGTGATTTTCCAAAAAACTTTTCCTTCCATTCTCATAGGTTCGGTCTAGAAGAAATATTCAAAAAAATATAAACAGAGAAGGAAGTTTCTAAAATAAAAAGAGGAAAGAAAAAATTATATTGAATGAACCTTTCTCTTTGACCGAGGGATACTCTCTCTGACTTCTTGGATGATCCACACAACAAAGTAAAAAAGGATAAAAGAAAAGAAGCAAAATGAGAGAAGAGAAGGGAACTTACATATGCACCCCGATAGCACCTCATCCATCGCCTTAATCATAGCACCTTCATCACAACCGTCCTACAGCACCTTTATCACAACACCTCCTCCATCATCTTCGTCATAACACCCTCCTACAATGCCTTAATCATAGCACCTTCTTCCCGTACCACTTCTCACAACACTCTTTTTTATATACTTCTATCCACAACCCTCTCTCTCACATTTTCTCTTGACCCAAACTCTATCTTAGACTTCTCCCTCACGCACTCTAACTCTCCCCACATCCTTCTTTTTCATTGTGGCATCCCCTCCACTCTCACAAGTTCTCATCGAACTAGGCTTGTAGGAAATATAGTGGCGGTCACATTGTTTCGAAGTAAGTATTTTCTTTTTAGATTTTTAGTTTTTTTTATTTCCTTTATTCCGTGTCTTCATGTTCTTCATTCCTTATTCTCCTTCTTATTTTTACCTTAGTTGCATCTCCCTCTTCTCTACCCTCTTAGATTTTGTTCTTTTTGTTAAAAAAAAACAACAAACAAAAATAAGGTTCTTTGAATTTTTTTTATTTTGCTCGTTACGTGGTTCAATTTTCATGTATGAGTTTGCAATACTATATTATTAGTAATTTAGGTCAAATCACTGAGAAAGCTAATACTCCCAACATGGTGGATTTGTTTGTCTCATTTAAAACCAAACTAGAGTTTTGATGTTTGTTCATATTTTATGATTAGATAATCATTCAATACTATTAAGGTTTGTATGATGATTGGTTCATTTTTTGGTTATATTCATGGCTTGATTGGTTTGGTAATTATGCATGGTCATTGCAATGGTCTCTACCAATTATGTAAGATTTGATTATAACCAATGTGCAAATTGGCAGTGTGTGTATATCTTTAGCTAATTTGGTAATTTATTCACATACATAGAACTCTAGTGATTTATATATTATTGATGTCTACGAGTTAACGACCAATTTTCTAGTATATTCATGACTATAAATTTCTTTTTACCAATTTGGATAATATTGATTCATGTCATTTTTTTTTTTTTTTTTGGAAAATCTTGATGTATGTTATATGTTTTCACTGATTTGAAAATTTTCTATGCATATGGGAATCTCAACCGATTTGAAAACTATTTGAATATATGGATTTTACCAATTTGGGAATTACATGTGTGATCATATTTTACAAATTTGAAAATTGTGCATATATTCGTATTTTATCAATTTGAGAATTATGCATGAGATGGGTTTCACCAATCTGGAAATTATGCATGTATTCATGTTTTATTGATTTGGAAATCTTACCTGCTTTGAATTTTACCAATTTGGAAATTATGCATGTTATAAATTTTAATGAATTGGAAGTTATTCATGTATATGATAGATTTTAACTTATGAGAAAACCAGTTGTGCACGTGGCATTTTTAATTAAATCTTATTTTTATGAAGACTTGCTATGTTAGCTTTAAGGCATTAAAAAGGATTTAGGCCTTTTCATTTTTTTTTACCCCTTTTATGTGCGAAATTGAACGATGCATTCAATATTTAGGGGAATTTTAACCATGGGGTTTGTTTAGTAAATTTGACATAAAATGATGATAATTGGACTTAGTCTTGACTTCAGTCTTCTTCCCTTGACTTTACAATTATCTTGATCGTAGTAGAGTCTTCTTCCCTGACCCCTTGCCCATGTCTCTTGCCCGTGGATTGATTTAGATCCATTTTGGAGTTATTTTGGTTCCTATAACTAAATAGATGAGGACTTTTCATTCCATAAAAATCCTCCAATTATCACGTGACACTTTTTATAATTTTGCAAAAGGTGTCAAGGCGCTTTCAGAAATGAATAAAGAAAAGAAAAGTAACAAGGAGACTTTCCTTTTTAAAGAAAAAAGATGCAGACTTGATCAAAAAATTACTGCCAAATCTTGAACTAAGCGCACTTTGGATTCTTCTTGCGCACTGGCTTGATTTTTTATTTCATTGCCACTCGATAATCCCATGTAGTCACTATGTGATCTACCAACTAAATAGTCAAACTCGTGATAAGGTGTCATGCCTAGGGTTGACAAGGATCCATGAAGGAAGTCCCATCTGTCATGGTATCATCCCTGGGTGATAGAAAAATGTATCCAACAAGCCTATGAGAGCTATGTAGTTGTATCCTATTGAAGTGAATACAATGTCTTTGTCTACTCCCCTCACTAGTTCTTCTCAATTGACATCTTCTTCTATCAGATTACCAAGCCAATCTCTCTAGCCTTCTATAATTGCGAAGTTTGATAATAATCCTTATTTGATAACTTGTCCCATTTACTTTTTTGATTAATTTCTACAATGCGAAGTTGGATACACAACCACATATAGAATAAATATGGACTTCCTCTAAATCCTGTTCCCTAATTTTTATGCACGTTTGTCAGTCCATCGAAGGTTTCAGTGAGTCCCGAAGTTGCCTGACCACCTCTTGGAAGAAATACAGTAAGGATATTCCCATCTTGAATGATACCAAGTAGAACTCTATAACACTGCCAAACATAAGATGAAGTCTCAGGCTTTCCTTTGTGATCCCAAGGCTAAATCCTAAGGGTTCTCATGTACGGGGGTTTGATAATCTTCAAGAAGAAAGCCCATATTCAAAGAGTTGTTTTTAGTAAACCTCTCACTTTCTACATCTTGATCCCCAAACCATTTGTAAGTTCTCTTGTGACCTGTTTCGTAGTGGTGGTCTAATCATCGGTCTTGACGTGTCTATCCCTATGAAGCTACAAAAATCTTCTTCTGTTAGGCATAGTGTGACTGACCCAAAACGATACATGTGATGTATAGGGTCCCAGAAAGTTGTTGCCACTCGTAAAAAGTTCTTGTCAACGTTCATTGTTCTAAAAGATAATGCACTTTGAAATCCGTATGTGCCGAAGTTGTACTTTTCTACAATAGTAAATGAGTCGAAGGCTAGATCGATGTAGAATCTCATAAAATTTTGAGCCATCTATAAAAATACTATTCTTTATTACATTGTGATAAAAGTAAACCAAACTACTTTTAATTGATACACCCTTTAATATTTGATTTGAAAAATTGATTATGGTATGACAATATCTTAATTCTTGATCCATTGGATTGAGCTGGTCGATTTAAAATGGTAGAACTATGTACCCACTATAAATGAATGTTGACTAGTTCAACTCAATGGATCCGAATAACTTGTTTGGATTAACTCATCTACAATATACCTTAAGTCAATTGGTCCAATCGATTTATGTGCGATCTTTGATATCCATTTAACAATTGGGCCAACTAGTTTCGACGGAATTGTCCGATATATCTCGTCAATTAAGTTTCTTGAGTTGGACTAATATTGGAGGTTCAATTTGAGCGGTTTGGATCAATCCACCCACTTACCTTTGGATTAGGTTGAAAGAATGTAACCCTGGAGCACTGACAGTTGATTTGGGCATAGCTTAATAGGACCACACTTAGGTTTGGATCTCTAGGCTCATTACATGATTGAGGTTAGACTAGAACAAAGCTAAGGTTGCTTCAGCTTATAATACTAATATACCTCCCAGATTCACCTGGTTAAACAGTACGTGGTGTTCCAATTTAATATACCCAAAGGTATTTGACTAAACTTGTAGCGTTCACATGCGTTACCCGTGTCGTGGAGGACCAGGTTGGCTATGTTCCAATTACAAGTTATCGAGGGATAGAGAATGATGCAAACTTCAGACATGCATTCTTGTGAGTATGTGCGAAGAGATGGGGTGTGCCCGGGGCATTTTGACTAATTATAAGTATATAAACATAGTCATCACAAAAAGCAAATAGCAAAAGAAAAAGTTAAAGGAAAAAAACAAAGAAGAGTTAGCCTAGACTAATGTCATCTTGGATAAATTGGGTTGACCCAAGAAAAAACTCAACCAAAAGAATTCTCGTATCGGGTCAAGCTTGATCCTAAAATCACTAGTGGAGTCGCCATTGAAAGTTCCCTTGGCAGCTTTTTTATGCCTAAAATAAGTATGAAATTGAATTGGGAATTTTCTGGAAATTGAGAGTCACCACCTAGTTTAGGTCTAGGATCTTTGAAATAACTCCAAGCAGATTCGGATCAGTCTACGATTAAAAGAAATAGGTAAGAGGTCAATTTATGGATTTCAGAAAGTGTTAGGCACCAAAACCTGCTTGATCAATGTGATCAATCTTTACTATAATCTGAAACTAACCTACGGTCAATGGGCAAAAACTAAAAGTCAAACCAAAAGTCAAAGTCATGGTCAAGACTACCAAACTCATAGTCAATCATCATTATCAAATTGTGCTAGGTCGGCCAACCAAATCCTGAGGCTAGTTTCCCTCAAAATAAATTATGTTAAAAAATCGTATTGAGAACTTAAGAGAAAAATCCATGATTTTCAAATAATTTAATTAAACTCACGTGGCATGCATGGAATATTGATTTGGTGAATTAATACACCTAACTTGACAATCTTTGAACATCATATGTACAAAAATCCATGGGTAAAATCAATTGCCAGATGTCGTGAAATAATTTTCAATTCATTGTGCACTATATCCACAAGTTTAATTCATTGGATTTCAAATAATATTTTAAAATCCCACTTTATGAATACTCAAAAAAATAGTGAGTTAACTTTCCAAATTTGGAAAACAGAATTCATTTTAATTCTTCACAGCACAAAATAATTGAATTGACCTGACTGAGTTTCTTAAAAAAGACATCAATTTTATCTCTTCGCACGCATACAATAAATCAATAAATTAATTCTCGTGCCCTATTTTGAAAAGGGAAAATTCAACTACCGTGTGTACGAAATTCTGCAAGTTGACTCAATACCACATTTTAAAAATGATTTTATACATCTTTAAACTTTGAACAAAAATCGTATTACTAAAAAATCTTAAGACACACAACCGAATTTAATAGTTTAAAGGATTAAGCCATGGTCGATTAATGTTGACGAGGTTGCATCTAATCAACCATTAGTGCATGAGACTAAAAAATTCTACCTTAGCAATGAACAACTTTCTTTTTTCTGCTCTCGAGTTTTCTTTTTTACTATTGAAAAACTTCTTTCTACTCTTTCATTCTTAGAGTTTCCAAATACTCGATCCTATGTCGATATCCTTTAATTGAATTGCGCCATCATCATGTTCTAAATTTTAGAAATTGATATGAATAGTGACAATCAAACTCTTAAAAACGTTTGAGTTGAGTTCTAAAATGAGGGTGAAGACATGGCTAGTTATATTTGCCGAATCAGTAAGAGACAAAAGACTACTACGTGAAAATATTATAAATTCGACGGCCCAAAACCATCGAATTATGAAACTATTCGTCAGCCTTGACCGTCGAATTGGGCCTTGTCGAAAAAAAATTCGGCGGTCAGAGACCATAGAATTTCATCAATTCAACGGTCCAAAATTGTCGAATCTGGGATTTTATAACAATAACGACGGCTTGAGGCCGTCGAATTCCATATTTTCATCAGCTTGAGGCTGTCAAATACCATATTTTTGTTTGCTTGAGACAATTTTTTTGCATCTTTCTTTTCTATTCTAAGCTTTATTTGGGAATCCAAAAAACGAAGGCCCAATAAGATTGGTTCTGAGTTGAACTCCATGGAACCCTCATATTTTGGGCCTAACTACTAGTAGCATTTTTAATCCTAAAATTGGTTTATCAACCAGCACTGATAATGGTTGAGACAATTGAAAGTATGTTTATTGATCTCTTTGGGCTAGAGAAGAATGTGAAAATACTGGATTAGTTCAGATGGATACAGTGTGACAACGATTGGAATCAAGAATCCCAATAAAGCAAATGTAAATCATATCTGGAAATAGCTTCAGATGAAGGGGATATAATTATTAAGGAACAGAGCATGATTTCTATTGTATATCAAGGTTATCTAACTTTGGGCAATGCCATTTATTACATTGGTCGTTGTTACGGACTCCCCATTCGAACAAGCAATCTCATTCAGCAATGACAATGACAATGTATCACCTGTATGCACTCCTTCCCCCATTGTGATAAAACTTAATTTTTTCATCTAAAAAACAACATCACCTTACTAAAATTTCAAACAGAAAAACAAAATGGGATATAACCATGTCAACCATAGTGTTTTTAATGCTCACAGATACTGGTTCAAAGCCGGATAGTTCTTTCAAGTGTTCTTTTTTGTCATACGACATCAATAGCTGAGTCTTTGAAGATTCCTGAACATGCCTCCAATATTCCATTTCTCAGAAGATTAGTGTACTCCATTATTTCATCATCAGCACCCGTTACTTGGGCAGATAGCTCTGCAACACTTTGCAGCATGGGCATCGCATACATCAAGTACTTCTCAAAGTTCTCTCCTTGGCCAGCGCAATGTCACCAAAGCACGAGAAGATGGGCGGCTTCACAGACTGATGCAACTAATTGCTTGACAAGTCCTTGAGGAGCTGTGTCATTATGCCATCACAGTAAGGTAACACCTTATCCTCCAATGCCCTGCATATGTCCCCAACCACACCGACAGTGATGGCGCAAACCTGATACTCCTCAAAATTCTGGAGACCCATTTCGATATACTTATAGAACTCCTGTATGTACTTTGCAGCTCATCCGGATTGTTGAGTGTATTGAGTGCCTGCAGAAATTTAGCCTTTTAAGGATTGAACTTAAACGCCAACAATGTAGTTGAAATACAAATAAATTGTGTGCTGTGTGTGACTTTAGAAAAATAATGAGAGAAAAATGTCTTCATGGAATTTTTTTCTTTAACCAAAAAAAAAAAACAAGAACCAGCATATCACATATTAATAAGGCGAGAAAATAAACAAGTAGACCTTGTGTGAGATCAATTTTTTCCGGCAAGGTTGGTTGTGCTTTAAAGTTCGAGGATATTAATATTCAACAGGACAGTACAGGTGGTAAAGGGTATAAGGATTATCAACATTTCTACAGCGTTTCCAACATATAAGGATTCCCGAAATGAAGACTTTTTAAGCTTTCCACATTCACCACAAAGCTTTATTATGCTCATCGTGCAAAAATGAAGCGCAACACTTATTTTTCCTCTTTTTTTTCTTCTTTTTTCCCTTGTAAGTGATGAGTAACATATGTTGCAGTACTTCATTACTATCATCAGAATTTCAGAGTATGCATTCATCCATGAACTTCAAATAATAAGACAAGTAGAAAGCAAAACAAAACATACTAACCTTTAGACATCACCACAAGAGAGCTCCCATTGTTAGCACTGGCAATAGAACTGATGTAATAGTTCTTCTCCCATTGCTCCATAATCCACTCCTAATATGTTGGAAAAATCACCAAACATCACATGTATGATAAATTGACTTAACGATGAATTGGAGCAATGAAGTGTTGAAAAGAACGAAATCCTTCCAAGTACCCAAATCCTTCTGATTGCTTAACTGCTGCACAATACAAGAAGCACCCCAAAATAAATAAATTTTTGATGAACATACAATGCCAATTGTCAGTACTCAAAAGAGAAATAGAGTCAAGAACTGCTTGAGATTAGAAAAGTATTATAAAGTATAACTCCAGGAGAATGCCTTCTAAAATCTAACATTGCAGAGCTTTAAAAGAAAGGATATGATCTTAACTTAAGAAACGGAATTGATTAAAGATCTGACAGAAATTTACATTTAGGACTAACAGTGTAATCCAATTCATGCTTGGCACACTCTAACATCAATTTACTTATTGCAGAACAATCTGTTTGCTCAGCAAAACCATACAGAAGTACCCCAAAGCTCCTTCATACAAGGGTTATCCAGACTCAAAACATTGAATGTATGGTAAGTTGGAGATTTGAGGATTCACTCAAGACATGTCATACACAAACCCAAATCATAGTTTTTAGTAGATGCACTTAGGTTCCACCGTGGATGAGGCTTCCAACGGATAGTTCAGTTCCTCCACGTTGGACTCGGCTGCTTCGCTACTCCCAAAGGCACTACATGAATCACCACAGCACAGGATGGGCATCCAATTTCCTTCCTCGTTCAGTCAAACTTTATTTTGACATGTTTTGATAACTTGATTTGTTAACATCGCATAGAGAAGGAATAGATTAGTCACCTTACCTATAACCCATAAAGGATTAATGTTCAATATGCTTAAGATTGTCACGATTTATGTGCGAAGGTCTTGATTTACATAAAGGATCTGATGCCTTTGTATAATGTCTATAAAATTGTGACAGAATTTTTTTTTTTTGTTTCTCTAACATGCCGTGATTGGTGAAATTGTTCATTGAAATAGTAACGAGATCTTTGTTGGTCTTCCCATGCGATAGACTTTGCTTGATGGATAGGGACAACTAATTACATCATTACAATTTCTTGGAGTTGCCTTTTTATATCAAAATGTAGAGTTAGTTATCATAAATTCTTATCTGATGAGCTTTGATATAGTTCTTATTTGTTGTTTTGGTTAAAAAGTTAATGCAAGAAATAGGATTTTTTTAAGAATTGAGTACAAGCATTATGATTACTTAATGTCTTACATACAATAGATGACGCAAAGTAGAGGTGGTTAGTGACACAATAAACATGTTTGTGAAAGAAACCAGGTCCAAATTCAAATGTTGTATTCCTCTTCGAGAGGGAGTAGAGAAAAAGCAAACAATGCTCTATTCTTAATAGGGTTTTGGGTGCCAAATATGTAATTTCTCTCATGACGTACTTCAAGAAGAATAATGGTAAACTGACGCAAAAAAAGATACTCAAATATACTTAACGGACATGGAATGTGCATAGAACCATATATTTTTCTTGTGTATCTCGAGGAAATTTGTGGTTTTGTGCACATGCCATGTCAATTGAGTATTTTTTTAAGTCAGTTTATCATGACTTCTTCAAGAATGTTCCTATCATTTCTAGCTTGGCCCACTCAACATTTTTAATGAAATTTTAATTTCACATTTTGCAACATTATCTCTTAGGATATTTGCCAATGACACTCCATTTTCTCAGAATTTGATATGTTAGATATATTTTTTACTAATTTGTAGGAGACATGCCAACACACTTTAAAAAAAAAAAAATTTAAGTAAACTGTAATTTATTCAAATTTGTTATTTTCAATTACTATTTTATTTGTATTTATATGATTTAAATGTATATCGGCTTATTTACTTAAGCCCTTTGTATAATTTTTGCTTAGCCTGAAATATAATATTTTACATAATTTTCTTTTGCAACTTATGGAATAAACTGTACGATATGTATGCAAAAACACGCTTTTCCATTTCCCTGTTTCATAGCCCTAAGGAAGTATATTCATTTGTTGGATCTAAACAGATGTACATCTGGTAATATATATTAAAGCATCGCTAAATCTTTTAGGATATTGAATACTGATGTTTTTTTTCCATTGCCTTACTATGTGGTATGGAAATAATTATTTTCGTTTCTTGTTTTGCTGGTCAACTAATAAATTTTATTTATAAAGGTTTGTAGACATTGGGAAATCCAAATTGTTCCCATCGCCAAGGTTGGGAACATCTAGGTTCGTTGTGCTCTGCAACTTAGTACTTACCATTTGTTGCTCATCTTTAAATAATATGTTATGAATTTACTATTCTCCATGCCTCATTTACTTGTTGATATTATTCTTAAATCAGTCTCCAAGTACCTATCTTTATAGGGCAGTAGGGAACATCTTAGTAAGCAAATAGGAAATCTTGAGTTGCCTATAAAGAAGAACTTCATCTTTTGTTTTGTTGGTAGTCATGGTAGTTCTTTCCATGAAAACTGTCTGAGGGAACACTTGATGCACAAAACTAAAGCTTCTTGTTAGATAAAAGAAATTTTTGGTGAAAAATCTTATTTGAATCTCTTCTAAAAGCAAAAAAGTTTTAGCTATCCAACTCTTCGTAATTCCCACATTTTAAGTAGTTATCATAACTCTCTACCTACGATGAGAGTTGTAACTTCTTATTAAGAGTTGATAACTCATCCTAGAACCTGATATAAGAAAACAATCGATGATCATCATCTTCCTAATATATTAGGAACGATTAAGGAAAGCCAATTGATTGATGAAAAATAAATTCTAATGTTGTCACCCATGTATGGAAGGATTATAATAATGTCCAACTGAAGGCTTGTGAATTTGCTTCAAATACTCCTAGATTGTGCTTGTGTGCTTGAATTGTGTCGAAATCATTCTCGCCAAACCTCGTACTTCTCCAATGGTATCAAAGTCAGGACTATTACTTCGCATGGAACCAGATAAATGCTATTAAGCTATCAGAGAGTTGTTTTAAGGTAGAAAACAAACATATATTAGGAGATGTGATTATACTTGTTGTAGAGTCTGCAAATTTGTTGTTAATTTTTTTTTTTTGTCACCCCCTTTTTTTTTCTTCCAAATCTAGCCACAATGAAAAGGAAAGAAAAATGTTACATTGGATGCTTTGTTTCTCTTACATTGAATTTGAAAGGGATTTCTCACCAAGACAAGATGAATCAAATGGACATACTAGGATGAGAGATAGATGGACTTAAAAAGTAGATATTGGTAATTGTTTATCATAGGGCTTAGGTATTTTTTGGTTGCCCAATATAATTAAGAATTCATTTGGAGACTAGTTTTATTTATTTATTAGGGTTACAAACTTTCATAGATTAATTATGAGTCTTTCTGGCTCTAGAAATGATGTTGTTCTCACTAAATATATTGTCTATATGTGCAAATCAACCAACTCTAAATTTCAACTTGGCTAGGCAAATACCTTTGTTGAAGTTGTGTACATTCAATATTCTGGGATTATACAACTTTGTGAACTTGAACTAGAACTTCAGTGTTTTTGAGATTATTTTTATTTTTGGTTATAGTCAGGTACAAATTAGAAATAGATAAATAATTTTATATGAGTAGAACTGGACCATTTGCTATATTTTTCATTAGATCCACGATTCTTGTTCCTTTATTCTTCATCAGAGTCTTTGCTTTCTCATACGCCTACATAATTGATTCGTAATTGACAATACTAATTTTGGAAAACTTATCTTTCAGTTTGCAGACAACAATGTTACAAAACAGCATTTTCAACTATTTGATTGACATTTGGGAATTTAATTTGGGGGCCGTTCCAAGAACTTGTGACCTTTATTTCTTTGTGGATTTTAAGTTTCAGTCGCAACTTTATCAGTAGGTATTATTTTCTTTAATTTGTTAACAATTCTCTTTTGTTTCTTTATAATTCTATAGACTTATATAAATACTTCATATGATTTTACTTGTAAAACCCATAATGAACTCATTTTGTCCCTTATATACTTTGAATTTCCCTTATATACTTTGAATTTCCTTATATAATTCAAAGCATATAAAGGACAAAATAAGTTTATTATGGGTTTGATACAATTTGGATGATGAAATCTATAGTTATATGGCATTCACACAAGTGAAATGGTGTGACTATACTTATTTATAGCTAAATAAATGAATCATTTTGGTTGAATGAGCTTTGTAGAATATGGTTGGTAGTAGTTAAATAATAGTAAAAGCTTTCTGAGAAAAATATATGTTAATGTTAATGGTAGTAGTTAAAAATATGTTGTTTTCCTTTTACATATTAGTTGTATGATTGATGGAGAGGGTCGAGGTTCCAAACAAAGAGAGGATGTCGAAACCTAGGTTATTAGTGGCATACATTACTAGTGTAGTATCATTCATTGAGTACTTGAAAAAGAATAGACAAAGTTTTGGTAATGATGATCACTATTTTTTTCTTTGTGTCAAATGTCATAATACCTTATTAGGGAGAAAACAAATAGAGACAATTGTGGAATACTTAGTCTATGATCGTATAGATAGTTCTTATATGAGATGGACATTCCATGGAAAACATTGGAGGGGTGGAAATCAAGTAATAGTCGGGGCTAATATGTCTATTCGTCAGTGTGACAAAGATATGATCCTATGAATGATGGATATGTTGAATGATGGGCTTGACCATTTTTCTAAAGAAGAAGATGAAGCTACTTGCATGGACGAGTGTCCTGAAAGAATCGATGTCCAAGTTCATGATAATTCAACAAATGATAGAGGAAGCGATACAACCCTTATATCACTCGTATCGAAAAAAAATACAAAATTGTCAATTACATTTGAGTTGCTGAGTATGAAAACTAGACATCAATGGTCTCATAAGAGTTTTGATGAATTGTTGTAAATGATTAAAAAGATACTGCCACATGGTAACACTTTACCAAAGAGCATGACTCCGTGAAGAAAATGATCAAGACTTAACAGATGAAGTGCGAGATTATTCATGCATGTCCCAATGATAGAATATTGTATTAGAGGGAGAATGGAGATACAAATAGTTGCCCAAATGTGACGAGAGTATATGGAAATTGATTAATGAAAATAAGTCAAGAAAAAAATATTTATTGGTAAAAATATTGAGGTATTTTCTACTAATGCAAAGGTTAAAATGAATGTATTATGTGCCATGGATTACGGAGAATGTGAAATGACATTCTAAAAGAGGTTAAGAACGAAAAGAATTTGTTTGTCATCCAATAGATTCATTCTGTTGGAGAGAAGATGATAGTAAGTGGGAAGATTTTGTTGTTAAGCCACGTAATGTTCAGTTGGGGCTTCCATTTAATTCATTTGGGATGAAGAACAACTCATACAATTGTTGATTTGTTATGGTTGTTTTGCATAATCTGCCACCATTTTTATGCATGCGAAAGGAATTTAAGATGTTGACACTTTTGATTCCTAGGAGAAATGGTATGGGCCATGACATTGATGTGTACTTACAGCCATTGATTGCTGAGCTAAATGGTTGTGGTCTACGGGAATTAAAACATATGATACTACCACTACATAAATGTTTATAATGAGAGCAATTTTGTAGTGCCCTCAAATTCTACCATGAATTCACATGATTCTATGTTAAATCCAAGGCACTAAAACAGACACCCAACGAAGATAACGAACATAAATAAGCTATAAGATGATAAATATAATATCGCAACAAAAAAATCTAATAAATTTAAAGAATAAGTGTAACCATATTATCAAAATGGCTAAAATGTAAACTAGAACTCAAAATCTTCTAAGAAACAAGAGTTTGGCAAAATCTCACTCTAACATCAAATCCTATTCTCAATAATTAAAACATTAAAGTTTTAACATCTAAATTGATATAGAACTAGTAAAAATAATTCAAGTTCTCATCTAGAAGCAGACTTGGGTCACCTATTTGACCAACGAGATGATACTCTTCTTGAGCATTTTCTAACTACTCCTTGATTGAGAGATGATCTGCACGTGAAATAATAGGGTGAGTAACGAGGGAGTTACCCATCATGAAAATACTATCCCAAACTAATAGGCTCCTAACATGGGGGGAAAAATTCTTATACGTTTGAAAACAAGTGCAAGTTCTTCAAATATAGATAATAATAAAAAATATAAACATGTTGAAAATAATTGGAATAAATATAAAAAATACTTCCCAACTTAAACAAACAAGCATGTTAAAAAATTTTAGATACAAGTAGTGGTAATATGTTTGTTAAAAGTGTTGAGAACCATGACTAAATACTTTTCAGTTAGGATTTGAATTATTTTGGACTTCATCGATGTGGAATCTCATCGTTAGTTTCTGATTTTATGGCTGGTTATTGCACTTACCACACTAAGGTGACCATTTACCCAACTTAGGTTGTTCATTGACTGTGACCATAAGGTATAGTTCCTTTCACAAAATATCAATACGTTCAACTACTTTAGACTGTTAATGATCATTGACTAGTCATCTTTATCTAAACCTACCAGGAAAACATATGGTTCTCTATATGTCTCTATACTTTCCACATGGTACTGTTACATCACATAGTTCACCAATAAAAATATAGGGAAAAATCCTAAATTTCAATTGTGATGGTACTCCCTTATGCATCCCATACTACATAGGAGTGTAACATCGCAAATGTCTATCCTAGGATAGTATGTCACTTTGAATGTGATATGACAAACTATTCCTTAAAGCTAAACAAGTTCTTTAATGGATCCCAAAATATCTATGTATAAATATTTTTCATTTTGAAAATAAAATAAAATAAAGCATACAAGTGTGTGGAATGGACATCCGTGTTCTTACCATACAACAACACAACCTATAAAAATAAATAGTTCACATCACCTCATGATAATAAAAACAGAAATAAACATGCACATTACCTTGCGATAATTGTAAATAAAGATCAACTACCAGATATCCTCTCGCCAATACACATAAACATAGAGAATTCATACTCTTTTTCATAGGGCATCACATCTACAGTGCGATCCCTCAAACTATCAATAAAACAAAAACTTAAATTTTCGAGTTTTCAAAAAAAAAAAAAAATCTTAAAAGGCTTTGAACAAGATAAAATAAAAAATTTTAAAAAATTTAAACATCAAAAATCATCTTTTAGCGTTATCACGAACAAAGTGACCAAAATTGATTGAAATCCGAACACATTTTTTTTTTTCTGTTAGTGGAATCAATGGAATCTATTGGTGGTGCCAACAAGTCTGTCGCTGGAATGTTGGTGGTACCTATAGCAACTACGTTTAGCTTGACAATTTTTTCCTTTGAATTTGATTTTTCTTCAACCAAACCTCCAAAAATCACTTTAAATCATTGAATCATCCCTAAAATCATCTAATAACATATTCAAAACATAACTTTTGTAAAAATATATTTTTTTCCTAGTTTTTAACAAACCTAATAAATTTTTGGATTGAAAACTACAATGCACGAAAATTAAACTATTAGAGAGGTTTAAAAATTTCTTACTTTAGATTTGAGTTAAGCAATCCCTGAGAAATGTAGATGTGGCGCCCCGCCAAACGCTAACACAAATCTCAAGGCCATCTCGAGGCACTAGGTGGCGCATCGAAATTTTGGCATGGTTTCCTCTGTTTATGTTAACATTCAACGGAACACAAAACCTGATAATCCAAGTTATAATAAAACCTGTATATAAAGATGTAGATACAAGAAATAACAGCGAAAGACTAATTACATCTAACATGTAAATAGATCAGAGTGCGGAAGATTTAACAACATACAGGCTTACCAAAATATTCTCACTCTAACATAGGCCTAAACTCTCAATCCAAAAACTACATACATCTTGGATGAAACTGACAACACTAAGGGATGTAGTCCTAGTGCTTACCAGGCAAGAAACTCTGATCGTTGATCTGACCGACCAGATACTCCTCACTTATCGACTCTACGCCTACCTTAGTAATTGCAAGTGCTGAAACTAAAAAAAAAATAGGAAGGAAAGGGTGAGTAACAATGGTTACCCAGTTAGTCCACAAACAATTCCTACTAATAACCTCACCTAACGTGATCGAATAATCATACTGCATCGTTTCAAAACATGCAAGTTTTACAATTGAAACTACGATTAATTGGTACATACGGCCAGGGATAAGCAACTAAACCGCTTAAAAATTACACATAACATCAATCATTCATACTCTTTATACATTTGTCCTTTTATGCAAATACAGTTGACAACATTGAAATAATAGACATGCTTTGCAATTTATAATTCAAAATATGACAACAGATACATATTACAAGTGGTGGAGTAATGGAATTTGAGCGTTGGGATTCACGACTGGATCGGTCCCAGTCGAGACATGATGTTACTACGTAAATCTGTCTTTTAGTTCCTGATTTTGTGACTGGTCGTGTCTACCACGCTTGCGAGACCATTTGTCAAGCTTAGGCTGGCCGTTTGACGTGACCGTAAGCAATGGGTCTCTTTTCGATGTGTCAGAACGTTCGATTACTACTAGAGTATTAGTGATTACTGACCAATCATCTTCGCCTATGCCTATCAGGCGTGCATGTGATTTCCAAAATAGCACTCCACTCGTATACGACCACCTTTACAATACACGTTCACTGGTAAAGATAAGAAAGGAATGGACCTGGATTCCAGTTGTGACTCCACTCTCATATGCGTCCCATACCACGTATGAGCTTGGTGGTCCCTACCGTACATCCCAGGATAGTGCACCCCTCCGGATGATGTGACACACTATCCCTTCAGGTATTCACAGACCCTTTAACAACTCACAAAATAGCTATATATATATAATGTTTTTCATTTAAAACAAAAGAGAAATTAATAGAATAGGATTGAGAATGGATATCCAGTTCCTACCATGCAACGGTGGCCACCCGGCCTAAAAATAAAAATAGTACTCAGCGCATGCGCTAACATAATCTTAAATAAACATGCAACCCTTTCATTAATAACCTGGATATTCTTTCACCAACCTATACCCAACATACAATGTAAAAGGCAGACATCACCCCTCGGGTGTGATTCTAACATTTTACCGTTTCATCCCTTTCCCCATTTTTTCGATACTTTCACTTTTCGTCTTTTCGAATCAAATCATTCATTTTCAATCTTTCAAAGTCATTTTTGAGTTTTCAATTGAAAATCATCAAGGTTTCTTCAAAACGAGGTCCCATGATGCACGGTACCTAAGCTAGCCAAAATGGTAAAAGCTGGTGAAAATTTGACAAAGTGTTGAAAATTCAATTTTTTAAAGTTCTCGAAATTGAAAACGAGTTTTTGAAATGAAATCCTCAAGCATGAGATTTGACACCATAGAGTTTTTATAATCTAATTCAAAGAAATGCGAAAGTTGTTACATTTTAAAAATTTGTCGAAAACGTCGAAAATTACGTTATGTTCTTGAAACCAAAATTTGGATTTTCATCCTTTGAGATTTGGATCTTGAAATCATTCCCATTGTTCCGAAATGGGGGATAAAATCTTTATTTCATTAAAGAACTTAAAGTAAATGTCCATTTACTTACATGATTTGAATGAAATAAAGGGTGGAAAATCAAGTATAGGCCATGGGGAAGTCAAGCCAAGAGTTAGAGTCTGTTTCTGACTCGGAAAAAGGCTGTTGGCGACAGAACCTTGTTCTATCGGTGGAACCGACAGTTCCTGCCGACAGAAGAAAATTATCGGTGGCAGAAGGTTGATTCTGTCGGTGGAACCGACGGCATCTGCCGATAGAACTGAACTTTCTCGTGATTTTTGGGTTTTTCGATCCCTTCTTTGGATCTTTGTTCCGTTTTTCAAATCCCTCAACCCACCCACGAATTCAACATTAAAAACATAGATAAAACACATCAAATCCTTATTTCTAGCATGAATTTCAATTCAAACAAAGATTTCTACGATTTAAAACAAACAATAAGTTTTGTTTCAAAACCTAAATGCACATTTTCATAAATCTAAAGTTACCAATAGGAATTGCAAGTCTCCTACTTTTTTGTGATTGTCAATGGTGATGAATCAACACTAAGGATCAATGTTGGGCGGCTCGAAGTTTCGAAAGTGGTTGAACTCAGGTGCCAACGGTGTAGTTGGTCGTGAAACCCTTTTTGAAGGTGTTCTTCCCTTTTTTATTGACCAACAATGACTCTCCTACGATTTGGATGAGGTTTCAAGTGATTATAAACAAACCCACTTGTTAATTTTTTATGGAGGATGGGGGAAACGGACGAGAATGGACAACCAAAGATGGTGAAGTTGTAGCTTTCGTCGTGGTTGATAACTTTGCCTTCTTCATCGAAGTTTAACGTGGCCTCAATCGTGCTAGAACTTGATGGGAATGGGTTGAAACCCTTGGGTTGGGGAATGGGCTAGTTTTGGGATTTCTTAGAAAAGAAGAGAAATGAATGAAATAAAAGAAAATCAGATTTTCTTTTATAACAAGATGAGGGCATACTTGTAATTTTCCCATCATTTCTAGTTTCGATTGTAACTTAATTATTCGGACTCGAAAATTGACAAGTGAGTATACTATTTTGAATAATTTTTCGTTGCGGACCTAACAATGTCATCAAATCTTTTCGATTCTCGTTCTAACAAAATTCTAATATTTTGGATCCCACTTAACACGAAATTTGAGGATTTTATAACTTTTTCATCCGAACTCGAATTTGAATTTACTTACAGGTTAATGTATATATTCTGATCCTTTTGAATCTAATGGTAAAATTGATTTTTTTTAAAATTAATCATAACAATATTTGAGTATTTTACTCTAAGTCTCTCCTTCGATATTTTCCTTCAAATATCACCATTAAATTTTCTCGAGATATGAGTCGAAAATCCGGGGTATTACAGTAGAAATCTAATTTTGTTGGAATCTTATCCTCTCCAGAGCGAATAAAAATCCTTTCTCTATGTACTTCCTTGAAGCTATCAACGAGATAGACATCTTCTTCTCCTACAACGAATCCTGCTAGAGTTTTTAGATTTACGAAAACTCTATCAAAAAAATTATCTTAAGAAACAAGAACATATACTACTAACTCAGTCGAAAGAAAAAGTTGTGGTATGTTATGAATGTGGCAAATCGGGACATAAAGGAGAGCAATGCTCAGGTCGATGTCAACCAATTAAGGATGTGTGGTTCAGAAAGATGCTAGACAAACCAATTTACGGAACAATAAGGTTACCAAATTTTAATAAATTCGTGTCACCTCGAATAGATAAGACTAGTGATTAAAAGTGAGAAATGGTACAAGACTTATCACAATTGCAAGGTGCACCACTAAATCCAAGAAATGAGAAAACACTAGACTTCTTCGCAAAAGGCTTATACTATTTCACCTCAAGGACCACTACCACAAGTCGTGTCTTTGAAGAATAAGAGAATTCCCTAGCCCAAAGGACAGGTAAATCTAGGGATGTGATTGTAGAATTTCCAATTATTACGTCCACCGAGATTTAGGGATTTTTTCGATCCGATTGAGGTCAATGAGTGGGTTTTGAAGACCTGAAAGATTTTGAGTGCCATGTAGTGCCCAAGAGATCAGTGGGTGAAGATATCTACATTCCAATTGGACGGGGATACCAATCATTAGTAATATTTTGATAAGAATGTATTGGGAGATAGATCGTTTGAGTGGATAGACTTCGAGAAGATGTTTGTTGATAGATTTATACCCGAAATTGCTCGAGAAATCAAGCACTAGGAGTTTTTCAGATTAATGCAGGGTAATCTATCGATTACAGACTATGATATGATGTTCACTAGGTTGTCACGATATACATTCGAGCTTATCCTGACATATCTGCAGGAGGCCGTAGATTCTTTATAGGACTATAACCCTACCTCAGGGCCAGGAGGTCAATGATTGAGACTGCCAATTATAGAGATATGATGAATCGAGCTTAGAGGATAGAGCGAGCAAAGATAGAATTACAGACCTCTAAGGGCAAATTAGTCGACCTTAGATTTCTTTTCTTCCTTGATCAAATTCAACAAAGTGGTTGATGTATAAGAGTCCAATCTTCCCTTGATCAGTGTATCCACAATATAGAACTCCTCCACTACCAATATATAGAGTTCTCCTATCACTGAGTTATAGAGCAGTTGGAACTCCAATGACGCCAATAGGGCCAAAGAAACCAACAAGAAAGGTTCAGAGCTTACAGACCTCGATCTACCAACTGCCCACAAAATCTACGAAGACAAGATCGTTGACATTTTACGCGTGCGGTCAGGTAGGACATGTCAAGAGAGAGTGCCCTCTATCTTAAGCACGAGCAAGGGTGTGACCCAAGAGAAAGTACCTGTCTTCGACAAAGTTTGGAAGGTACGATTTTTAATTATAATATTAGAAAGTGGAGTTCTATTTAACATTGGTTCCTCTAGAATATATAGTTCTGTTGAGATTTTGCACACTTGCTAGAGTTAGAAACTATTGACATGGGTCAAGTAATGAAATCATTTACACCACAGGGAGACTATGATTGATAAAAATTTATTGAAGTAGTATGGGATAAAGAATGTTGATGAAATAGGCACGGTAAGGTAGAGTAGAAAATGAAATATTGCATTGAATATAAAGATAATGGTGTATTGGGAATGAAGATTTTATTGCAGTTTACGAATTTAGTGTTAATAGGTATTTGTATTGTAATAGGGATATATTAAGTGTGGATGTTGTGTATTATTTTATTAAGAAGTATTAAATTGTGTGCAAATAATAGTGGTGTGTTTGCTATAAATTTATGCAGTGAGAAGTAATATTTATGGCAATTATGAGTAAAACATAATAAATTGTGTAATTGGTGAGAGAAATAAAGATAAAGAATAGAGAAGATGTGAAATGATTATTGTGGATAGATGTTGGCGGAGGAGTGATATAATGTAAATTGATTGTTGTCTAAGGGTTATACAAATAATAGATTAATTGGAGTATAAGTTTAAATTGGAGTGATTAATAAATGAATGTGTTGGGTTGACGCAATATAGGTGACATAAGATTATGAGTTATAAATGAGATTGACTTGGGACTAAGAATAAATGATAATAAAAAAATAGGCATTTATTATACATGTCGTGTTAGTGGAATGGCAACAAATCCTAATAAGGTATGATTTCAATTTCAAGGACTAAATTTTTATTAAGGGGGGAGAATGTAAAACCCCAAGTTTTTTATTCGTATCTCAAAGAAAATAAATAGTGAAAATTTTGAGAAAATCTTGAAAGTGAGACTTAGGGGTAAAACTTTAGGATGTTTCTGATCATTTTTTTATGAAATCTGACCTCACAATAGATTCAAAATGGTGAAAAAACATACTTTAGCCTATAAGCACGCTCAAATGCGAGTCCGAATAGAAAAGTTACAAAATCCTCGATTACCGAGTCGGACCAGGCTAAAATAATGACTTTTTGTTAGAGTAATAATTTTTAAAATTTGATCATACCATTGGATTCTTAAAAAAAAATTATAAAACATGAACTATTTATTTGGCATTTTTGGAGCCCAAAAAGTCGAATTATCGTCAAAAATAAAAACGACGTCAATTTTAAGGTCAACATCGGGCCTAAACTGTAAATTTTTGTTAGACAAAGAATTTATAGAAATTGACCATACCATTAGATCCAGAACGAAAAATTAGACGAAATAGAGTATCATTCGTCACATTTGGAGTCCGAAAGGTCAATTTATTGTTGAACGAAACAATAGGTAAAATACCGATTCCGTCCCAAAATTTATATAAATAAATTTTTTAATTTTTGTTCTTATTCATCGTCATCCCCAACCCATTCAAAATACCCACAATATTTAAATGATTTTTTTAATTTTTTTATCGATCTTCAACCCCAGATTCACTATAAAACCTACTCAACTTCTTTTTGTTTCACCTTTTTTTTCATCCCGTATCGTCAAAAATTAGCTGTATATATATACGGGGGTTTCGAAACTTTGACCTCATATTTCGTTAGCTTCGAGGTTAAACCGTCTTCCGCCGTAGAAGGAAGAAAGGACGACGACATCGAGATCTTTAAAACCAATGGGTCAGATTCAAAAATCAGCCACTTTGAAGTCTGATCCATCTTAATTTTTGTGTCGTTCATCTCGATTTTCGCATACGCACTTCAATCCTTTCTCACTGAGATGTGAGGATTCCCAATCTCTATCGATAACCGTAGATTTATGAAAATCGCATTTAGGATTTTATCAAAAATTTATTATATATTTTCAAAATATAGAATTATTTTTCGTTGTTCAAATTCACGTCAGAATTTGCATATTTGATATGTTTAATTGTATTTTATAACAACTTATACGTGGGTAGGATATTTTACCAGGTTATTTACGTCAGTTGAGTCCTGTGCACTGCTCGGACCTCGTTTTGATATAAGTTTTGATACTTTTTCAATGTTATTGATAAAAATGAATTTTATAGTTGGAAAAACGATTTAATATTCAATGAACTCATATTGAGTTGATGAATATCAAAAAGTGGATATTTTGTTTGAGTGATTGAAAATTGTAAAAATAAAAAAAGGGAAAAAGGGTATGAAACGGTAAAATGTCAGAGTCACACCCGAGGGGTGATGTCTACATTTTACGTTGTTGTGTTGTGTATAAATTGGTGAACGGATATCCAGGGATAATGTTACTGTTTGCATGTTTATTTACTTTCTGTTAGCGCGAGGCGCTGTTTACTTTTCCGTTCTGTTATTTATTTTAGGCCGGGTGGTTACAATTATATGGTAGGAAATTAGATATTTATTTTCAACTTTGTACTGTTAATTTCTCTTTTATTTTCAAATGAAAATAATATATATATATGTAACTATTTTGTGAGTTGTTAAAGAGTCTATGAATGCCTGAAGGGATAGTGCGTCATATCATCCGGAGTGGTGTACTATCCTAGGATGTACGGTAGGGACAACCAAACTCATATGTGGTATGGGATGCGTATGAGAGTAGAGTCACAATTGGAATCCGGATTTATTTCTCTCCATTTTTTCCAGTGAACTTGTAATGTAAAGGTGGTCGTATACGAATGATTTATATATTTGGTAATCACATGCATGCTTGATAAGCATAGACAAAGATGATTAATCAATGATCACTAACAATCTATTGTTGTCGAACATTCTGACACATCGAAAAGATTGCTTACGGTCACATCAAACGGCTAGCCTGAGCTGGATAAATGGTCCCGCAAGTGTGGTAAACAGTGATCAACCACAAAATCAGGAACTAATACTTTATTATGAAACATCATGTCCCGACTGGGAGTAATCTAGTCGTGAATCCCAACTCTCTAATTTCACTACTCCACCATTGTGTATTATGTATCTGTTGCCTTATTTTGATATATAAAATTAAATGCATGTTTACTATTTCTATTTGGTCAATTAGATTTGTGTAAAAAGAAAATACTATAGTGAGTACTGTTGATTGATGTAATGTGAGTTTTAAAATATTTAGTTGCTCATCCCTGGTTATATGTACCAGTTAATCGTAGTTTCTTCTGTAAAATTTTGCATATTTTAAAATGATTCAGTATGTTTATTTGCTCATGTTAGGAGAGGTTATTGATAGAAATTATTTGCTTTCCTACTAGGTAACCATTGTTACTCACCTTTTCCTTCTCCATTTTTTTTTAGTTTCAAATTTAGAGCTTGGCGAGGTTGGTATAGAACACGAATGAGGATCATCTGGTTGGTCAGATAGACAACTAAAGTCCGTCACCTGGTGAGTACTGGGGCTATACCCCCCTATTGGTATCCGTTTCTCTAGGTAGTCTTATGGATTTTGTCTTGAGCATTAGGACTTTTGTTAGAGTGAGGATTATTTGTATAATCTTGTATTTTGGTTATCCTTCTGCACTCTGATCTATCGTATATTATTAGATGTATATAGGCTTCCGCTATTGTTATATTTTGTATGTATTTATGCAGGATATTGTATGTCATTTTTTAAGTACAGGTTGAACGCCTTGGAATGCTAACATAAACAGAGGAGACCATGTCAAAATTTTGAGACGCTACCTTGTACCTCAAATTTTGACATGGAGCTTTGTGTTAGTGTTTGGCGGAGTACCACAAAATGTTTTGGTCAAATTTGACATTCTTATTTTTTTAATAAATTACTTTTCATCTTAATATTATCATTATTTTGTAGGGTTAAATAAATAGTTTTATTAAAATAGATCTTACTTTTACCCATAAAGATATCGATCATGATCTTATTTCCATTATATGTATGACTTATGTTGTTTAGTTTTGATTTTTTTTTATTTACATTAATTATATTAATCATTTTTTTTTGCACAGGTTTTTGGGAATGATTGAAAAGGCATAGTATGAGGAATGGGAGGTGGAATTTCGAAGACTTCATTATGTTAGACAACTCCAAGTCGGAATCATACAGATAAGCTCGAGAATCAGTTTTTTAACGTCACTCAACTTATTCATACACTGATGAAGAATAAAGCATCTACATTTGAAATTGGAACTCCTTTTACTCAAGTAAGATGTAAAAACACTATAGTTTTGGAGATTGCTCATTTCATTTTTCCATTAATATTTGTCATAAATAATGAATGTCAATTTACATATCTAATAATAAACAATAATTCTATTTTATAGGTGAGGTCGGATTCCACAGTGTAAAGAACCCCTAGTAGAACCACTACCATCTTTGGATAATCATAGGGTATGTCTATTGATAAACTTCAAAAGGAAAGAGATCTACAATAAAGGAACACGAGTGGGTCCCAAGAACCCAAATGACGTCTAGTATCACTCGATTTGTATTGACGAGATAGTTGATCGTTCTGTGGCTTTAATGGATAGAAAAGGTGCCAAGGGTAGCTTATGAGATATGCTTATTGGTGAGGTGAATAAATGGCCTAGAAGTCATTGTCGTTTCCTTTGAGAAATTCTTGTTTTGTTAATGTAGACACGTGATTTATTCAATTTTGAATATATCAACCACTTTTTAGGGGTTTGGAGTCACCACCATTCGTATTTGAAATGGGTGTGAATGATCACCCGGATTGGATTTTTTTGAAAAATCATGTTTTTGGCATTTGATGACTTTCGTACGGATATGACTCATTTGGTCCAACTTTTGATTCAAGGTAAGGGGGTCCATTTTATGGAGTAGAGAAGGTGTTAGGCACCCTACTCCATCTACCGTTGGTGATAACCTCAAACTCGGTCTATTTTTAAAAATAAAAATAAAATAAGAAAAAGAATCGAAAAATCTGATATATGCCCTCAAGTATGAGGGGCTTTGATGTTGGTTCAACCCATTGAAGGCACCCTTATTGAAAAATGGGTTCTTTGATGGTTCAAACCATGGTGGTGTGTGTGAAAGTGTATAGAAAGGGATGAGTAGAAGAGGGGAGTTGGAGGGGATGTTCTTTTGTCCAAACCCACCTTGCTCCTTTGTTGACTTTCTTTGACTGTTCTTGATGAATCCTTTTGATCTTCTTGGATTTGCTTGAGAAGAAGTTGAGAGTTGAGAGTTGAAGGTAATGGAGGTGAGTTGAGAATTGAGAGTTTGAGAGTTGAGAGTAATGAGGTGATTGAGAATTGAGAGTTTGAGAGTTGAGAGTAGTGAGGTGAATAGAGAATTTTTTTTTTTTAGAGAGTATTTTTTTCAAATTTGCATTAGGTAATGAGAGTTGAGAATGAGGGAGGTTTTATAGAGTTTGGGAGTTATTTTAGGGATAAGATGGGGTGAAATGAAGAGAAGTGGTAGAATGGTGTGGGGTTTAAGAAAAATGTGGGGGGTAAATTAGAGATGATTGAAGGGCATTTGTGTAAGAAGGGTAAATGGGTTGTTTTACAACCCAAATGGATTGGATCTTTCAACCCATTTGGGTTGAGTATTAGATGAAATAAAATAAATGATAGTGGTTGAGAGGATGAGATTGTGTAAGAGAGTAATTAATTGGTGAAGTGAGTTGAGGGGATGGGATTTTAATTAAAAGAAGGGTTGTGTAAGAGGGTGGTTGATGATATTTTGGGAGGGTGTGGGAGATGATGCCATGTGTTAAAATGGGTGGAAATGAAGGGTTGAGATGAATTGATGGGAGAGTATGAGTGTTTGATTTGAGAGGAGGGGTGTGGGTTTAGATTGTAGGTATGGGTATTGTAGGGAATGATGAGGGTAGATTAGAGGAAGGTATAGGTTAGGGATGTGGGTAGATTAGATTTTTTTAGGAAAAAGGTGATGGGTTTATGTGGGTAGATTAGGGGTAGGTATAGGTTAGGGGTGTGGGTAGATGATGTTTAGAGAAAAGGTGATGGAATAGGTTGGGGATGAGGGAGGTGAGTTGGGGTGTTGACATGTGTCCCACCTTGATGATTGTGGTGATTGGTTGTGATGCTGGGTTGGGTTGAGAATTGGGCTTGGGTAATGAGTTGGGCTTGGGTAGAGTGTTGGGTAGGTATAGTGTTGGATTGGACTTAGGTTGTGGGTCAAATATGAATGACTTTGAGTTGAATGGGTTCAGGTAATGGGTAGAATAAAAATGGGTTTGGACTTATGTTGGATTGAGTTGAAGAGTGTTGGGTGATGAGGAATTGGGGTCCATGGGCCACGTGGGAAGCCTTGGACCATTTATTGAAAGAAATAGAGGGCTTTTGGAGGTATGGGCTTTGAGGGCCCAATCCGTTTTTTACTATCTTTTTGGGCATTTGCGTCGAGGGCCCTGTCAAATTTGGGTGTCTACAGTTAACATTTATGTAATACATTTTCATATGTAACTTTGACTTATATTATGGTAGATGTGATTGGACATGGGAGTAGATGAGATTGGGTATGGATATACGGATTTGGATGTAACGATGTGGATGTGGCAAGTGTAGATAGAAGACAAAATTTTATGTGACCCATTAAATTGTTTTTTTATTCTTCCTTCATAGTATGGAATTGAATGCTAATTAGTGTGGATGTGATTGTATACGACTGGATGAGATTGAATGTGGATATAGGGATTCGGATGTAATGGTGTGGAGTGGCAAGTGTAGGTTGAAGACTAATTTGGGCATAGCTCTGCAAATATAAACAAATCAGTTTTGTTTCTGCTCAACAGAAATTCGATGGCCTAAAGTCGTCTAATTCTTCAGTAGTTCCCAGATTTCTACAATCAATGGTCATCAAATTTACAGATTCAACAGTCCATAGCCATCGATTTTTTTTAAATTTGATGGCCCAAACCTGTCGAATTTATAGATTCAACAACTTTATAGCCGTCAATTTTATTTTCAACAAGGACAATTTCGTTGGGATAATTCAATGAGCAAGACCATCGAATTTTATAGAATTCAGTAGTTTTGGGCCATCAAATATCAAGCATTTTAAAGTGAAAAAAAGTGGTGGTAGTGATTGGTCATGTCGGGGGTCATGCTGGCAATGGCATGGTGGTGGTGGCATTGTGGTGGTGGTGATTGAATGGTTGCATAGTGGTGTTGGTGGTTTGTTTCTATTTCTGTTTTTGTGTTATATATATATATATATATATATATATATATATGTATGTATATGGCCCTTCTTAGAGCAAAAACAAAAAAAAGGTTTAAAAAAAATAAATTTAGATATAACTCCAATTTTAGTAAAATCGACATTATATATGTTATATAATGACGGTTTAATTAAAACTTGACGTCATATAAGTCATATAACTTCATTTTTGGTAAAATCGACGTTGAATACATAAAAATAATTTAAAATAAAAAGTTTTATTGGTTAACATTCAACATCGGTTCATTAGAAATCGATGTGATTACTGAATATAATATCAGATTATAACGACATAATAACCTGGATTTTAAGACGTCGCTAGATTTAAATACCGATTTTTTTACCAACGTTAGAGCGATGTTAAAAGAAAATTACGTCAGTTATAAACCAACGTTATAGGCTTTTCCCTTACTTGTGTGCAAATTAATTGGATCAACCTAGGGGCCTATTTATTAAATATTTGATCCGACTCGTATTAGTAACTTTACTAATTCTTAAGACTGTGATTTTTTTGGTACCTTCATATAGCAATCACCATTGAAAAACTCAAGTATGATAAGAAAGTAGTGAATGTGGTATTTTTGATAGTCTAAAACTTTTGTTAAGGTGAAAAGATATTAAGAAAGAAAAAGTTTAATAATTGGACTAACAAGACTAAGTGGGGATTTAGAAAGAAATTCCCTCCCATAGGATGTATTAATTAAGTAAATTTTCTTATAATTTTTTTTAATCCCAGAATTAATTACCCCTGTCGTGTTCACAATCATAAAGTAGGAATGTAGGACTATCAATGTATAGAATTGAATTGGATCAAAGGCGGTTTATTGTCAATCCGATAAGGATTTGGGCTTAGAATGGATCCGATAATTAATTAAACTATAGATCAGACTCTCATTGGATTGGGTCTTCATCGGATCGGAATAATAATATCTTAACGTGATGCAATAATACAATTGGATAGATCCAAACCCGATTTTGTTATAAAGTAATAAATTTCACATATTCAATGTAAAATAATATCGAGAAATGCTAAACTGACTTCACATGGTAAAAGGAAAAAAAATCAATGGTTCTATGCACACAACTCTATAATACTAATATACTTTCTCACATTTTATTGGATCAGGTTCTAACCAGATCAGAACATGATTGAATCGGAGTCAATCCAATAAGATATCAAATCAGAACCTTACAAGAATCCAAATCCTCAATGTAGAACCAAAGTTATGACATCAAAATGGATCAGATTTCGGGTCTGATCCGATTCTTTCATCAATTTTATTTTCGATAAGGACCATTTTGTCTCATAGAATCATTGACAAATGTGATTAGCTCCCTCTGCCTCATATTCTCATTCAGACAAATGTGTTCTTTGTTCTGTCTCACTTATTCTCTCTCTTATAAACTCATCAACTCTTTCTTTGCAAGAATATAAGATCTCTTGAGTTGAGAGGAGGAAGATGAGAAGAAGAAGAAAAAGAATTAAGAAGTCCTGTCATGTTTTTCCACGGCTTTCTTGAACTTCTCTTCTGTTAGGTTCTTAATACCCTTCTTAGAAGCTCAAGAAAGTCGTGGCAAGACATGGCTGAGTTAGGACTACAATGATCATCCGATTTACCCTTGTGGTGGCAGATTTGATGGATTGGAAGTTGCTTGATGAAGATCTATCTGCATGCATCATGGTAATTCTTAATTTCTTTTTTCTGATCAAATATTTCAGTTTTCCTTAAAGTTGACCCAAGTCACAAGCATCTTGTGTCCTGGATCTAATTATCTTATCAGAATTAGTGTAATTTAAAGAGAATTCCTTGAAATCTTTTAAGTTTTTATCTTCATACATATGAGGCAACCAACAATTGCTAGCATGCATGAAGGAGAAGAAGGCACAATTATATTTTTTATTTTTAAATTTTTGAAGAAAACAATGGAAATTGTTGAATGAAATACTTTTTCTCATAATATATAGGGCAACACTTTGGTATCATGCGTGAAGGAAAGTATGACATTATAATGTCCATCTTAATTTCTATTTTATGTTTATTATTTTTCAATCACCGAGGCATCCAACCACTTAGAGTACTTGATTAATCCCCTCCCATGACACTCATTACGTAATTTTTGAGAAAAATCTCCAAGGGGGGCCCTTGTGGGGCAACTCAAATTCAAGAACTTTGCTTCTTGAGATATGATCTTGACCATCTCATAGATCCTTGGGATATTTTATTTTCTGTTTTAGATATAAGACGAAGAAAACCCATGATAGAAACAATTAAAAATTGTTTGAGAAGACAACATCTTTATTTTATTTTTAATTTTTTAATTTTGTGGTTTGGGTGGATGTGTTCAGAAAAGAGGTTATTTATTTATTACTTTTCTGACTATTCCTGCAAATTGATGAAATCTGTGTTATACGCAGAAAAAATCCCTTACTTTTTATTTAATGGGTAATTTACCAAATAATTATCTGTATTTTGTTTATTACCAAGATATTACTAAATTATGCGTATTACCAAAACATTGATGTATTTTCTTAAAATGACCAAATAGCCTTCATAAAGTAGATGTCAGATTTGACATAAGAGAGAGAAGATAGAAGACAAAAGCTTCTTCTACAAGTTTTGTCTTCCATGTCCTTCCATTTTCTTCTTTTTCATCCTTCTCCATTTTCATCCATATGACCAATCGAACCTAATATCTTTTTACATTTTATTTTCCTTAATTTTTTTATACGTCTGAGGTTCGATTGAGGTTGAATGCATCATCTTCTTCTTCATCATTTTTTCCTTCTTCTTTATTTCATTTTTATTGTTGTACAAGGAGGCATTAATGAGTTGCTACGTAAGGTATTAAGTTGAATTGATTTTGACTTTGTTCAACTACCGAAGGAAGTGAATATTATTCTTCTCATACATTTAATTTGTGATTTCCATCCACGTTTTAAATGCAAGATAATCAATGCCAACTTTATTGAAAACTGTAGACATCTTATTTTTTTATTTGCCTAATTCGACAATTCGTCACCTGGTTATTGTCGATTCTTAATGATGAGCGCAAAGAACTCAACAACTTGAGAGTTCTATTTCAATTTTTTTCATTTCTAGTCATTTCACCTCTTTCACTTGTTACAACTCGACATAGAAAATTACACACGCTTAGGACCACTACACCTTATGCTCGATTTTAGCAATTATGTACACCTAGATTCACGACAAGTTTCAATAATCTAAAGACCTCGCAATGCTAGGAAAATGTAATCTCGAGACTTAGAAATAATCACGTTGGGACTGAAAGAAACCTCATACCAAAATTCATAAAATTCGCATAAAAGTGACAAAGTATGAAAATACCCTTCATAAATCTTTTATCTTCGAAAAGTCTCGAAAATACCATCATTGCCCTCAGAATATGAGTCAGAGTCTAACGGGACCTAAATCGGTGAAAATGAAGAAATTTACGAGAAATCGCAAAAATATCTGAAATACCCCTCGATGTCTGATTTTTACCTTGAGACCTCGATTCTTAGGAAAACATGATCGAAAATGAATTATCGACAAATTTATGTGCATCAAGAAACTTAGCAAACTTACAATAAAAAAATTAAATTTTTTCACATGAAATGACGAAAAATAAATTGAAAATTTTATCCTTAATGACCAGATAGAAAATTTTAAGCTTTAGCTAAACAATTTGAAAATTTTTAACTCTATTTGAACAAATAAATTGAAAATTTTAACTTTAATTAAAAAACTAAATGAAAAATTTTAAAATTTAATGAACCAATCAAATTAAAACTTTGATCAACCAATCAAATCAAAAATTGAAACTCAATCAACCAATAAAATAACCTCAATCCAAATTTTTATTTTAACTAAATATTAAAATTTGTTGCCTTAATTAACCAACCAATATACAAATTAAACTTAAATCAACAAATCAAATCGAGCCTTACTATTAAAAATTTAAGAACTTAAATTTAAGAACTTAAATCAACCAATCAAATCAAACGTCAATATTAAAATTTTAAGAACTTAAGTCAACCAATAAAATCACGCCTTAAAATCTTAAGAATTTAAATCCACCAATCAAATCAAGCATTAGAATCTTAAGAACTTAAATCGGCCAATCAAATTGAGCATTAAAATCTTAATTACCTAAATTGAATGCTCAAATCAAACCAATATTAAAATTTAACCTTAATTGTCCAATCAAACCAATATTAAAATTTAACCTTAATTGTCCAATCAAATTGAAAATTAAAATTAAACTCAATCGATTAATAGAGGACTACTGAATCGCGAATAACATGGGATCCCACATCATTTTACAAGAAATGTGAAGGAGAGGAATTTAAATAAATAAATAAAGGAAAAAATTTTCAAAATTAGAAATAAATCTAAACGTCCTTAGAAGAAACGTGGAGAAAAAAATGTTATAAAGAGAAGATTAAGAAATTGTTAGAAATAAATCCAACGTCCAAGAAATTTTTGAGAAAAGAGGAAACAAAAAATTAGAAAGTAGAGAAAAAAAAGAAACAAAATGTTATAAAGGAACGTTTTCCCTTTCTCCACGTGCTCCCTTTATCTCGATCCTCCACAGCTCCACAATCTCTTTCTCTCTTCTCCATCTCTACAACATTTTTTTTCACTCCCTTGAGGTTTCCTAACATGACTATAAAAGATAAGATAGAGAAGGTTCGAAGAAAAAGGAAAAGATGCCAATAAGAACACGCCCCCAGCAGTAGTTAACGTTCTCCCTCTTCTTTTCCTCCACCACGCTCCAACATCTGCCAACGTTCTCCCTATTCTTCTTTTCCACCCCACCCGCAACAAGAGCCTTCATTCTCGTCTCTTCTTCTTCTCTACCACACCCTAGTAGCAACCTCATTGTTTTTTCCTCTTCTTCTCCACCATGCCCGAACATCAGCCTTATTATTTCTTCTTCTTCTTCTCCACCACACCCCCAACATGAGCCATCATTCTCGTCTCTTCTTCTTCTCTACCATATCTTAGCAGCAACTTCATTATTTCTTCCTCTTCTTCTCCACTATGCCCCAACATCAGCCTCATTACTTCTTCTTCTTCTCCACAACGCTCCCTCACGGTAGTCGTCACACCTTCATCTCCAATGCTCTTTGTAGCGACATCCTTTTAACGTCTCTCATAGTTGTCTCAAGTTGCGCCTAAAGAAACACGTAACAACCATTATTCATGTAGGTAAGTCAAGTTTTATTTTATGTTCATCCTCTTATATATATATGTATATTTAATTTCTTTCTCTTCATTGATTCATTTTTTTCTCTCCTCAATCATCATATAGTTTATAACAAAAGGAATTTATTTTTATTCTTTTCTTTCATTTTTCACACTAATAGGGTTGGAAAGCCCATTTTTTTCATTTTTTTATTTTTTCTTGTTTTGTTCAAGATCATCATGCTTAAATTGAATTTTTTTAAGGTTCCTTGAAATTTTGATCCGAATCACTTAAGTTACTTTTACGACTGGAAATAAAATCTATTCAATTCAATGAATTTTGGCATGCAATGCAATGAGTGAAGATTTGGGATTTATGTCAAATGATGAGGTGTTTGTTAAATCGGTAAATGTTCAAAATGACTATTTTGGAAATTTGGAAATTTGTATATATCTCTCTTGTTATCTTAGAATTTACCATACATCCATAAATTTTTTATTAAGAAATTTCGTATTTATTCATAATTTTCTAATTTAGAAATTTTGTGTTTATTTGTTACTTTCTAATTTGGGAATTTTTCATTTATTTTATAATTTTCTGATTTGGTTATTTTGCATGTGTTCATCATTTTCCAATTTAGAAATTCTACATATGGTCGTAATTTCCTAATTTAGAAATCTTGCATATATTTGCATCTTGTCGATTTGTCAATTATGAGTGACATGTCATATGTTACTAATTTGTGGAATTTTTGTATCCATATTTTATCGATTCAGTAATTTTATGTGATATTGAATCCAATTCACAGATTTGCCACGTGTTCTTAATGTTTAAATCAGAAATATATGAATGAATTTCCATTTCACTAATTTGCCACGTGTTCATAATTTTTAAATCAGAAATATATGCATTAATTTCCAATTCACAGATTTGCCACGTGTTAATAATTATTTCCAATTCATAGATTCGCTATGTGTTCATAATTGTTTAATTCAAAAAATATGTGCATGAATTTCTAATTCACTGATGTGCCACATGCTCATAATTATTTAATTAAGAAATTTTAAATATCCATGAATTTCCAATTCATTGAGTTGCTACATGTTCATAATTTACCAATATATTTGACTGATTTGACAATTTTACGTGATATCAAATTTTCTTATATAGAATGTTCATGTACATTCATATGTTCCTAACTTAGCAATATTTTTGATTCAGAGGGTTTACATATTCAATCAATTTGGCAACCATGCATCTTTATCGATTTTATCTTTATTCATATTTTACCGATTTGGTAGCTATGAGTGGTGTGAATATCATCAATTCAAAATATTTTGCTCACACATAGCTTTCATTTGTTCAAAACTTTTTATGCATATTGTGAAATTTTCCAATTTGAGAGATTAATTCATGCACATTTTGATATTGAATTGAATTGGCAATTATTTGTGCGCGTTGTGATGACTTGGTAGCAATTTATGTGTATGGTATTACCGATCCATAAATTATTTATACTGGAATATTTCTCAATTTTGAAATTGTTCATGCAAGTACAAAATTTAGTTGATTTGGGAGATATTTATACATGTTGACTCTTCAATTAGAATTTACTGCCACGTAAGCTCTAGAGCATAAAATAATATTACGGATTTTTCATATTTTTCTCTTTTTATGCGAAATTCGAGGTATCATGTGATATTTGGAGGAATTTTAGCCATAGGATTTGTTTGGTCAATCTTGTAGCACCCCAATTTGCACGAACCCATTAGAAAAGTTCAAATTTTTTCAAGTTGATTTCAATTAAAAGCTTAAGGCCCACATTGCATAATAATTGGCACTTGACACTTTTTTTCATGCACACATGCACAATTTATCATATCATATCATTTTACATACTCAAACTTTATTCCTAATCCATATCTAATTTCTTGCCTACTTCTTTAACCCATCGTTCCGAATTCATAAATCGACCTAATCCAAATCTATTTTCTATTAACCAATCCATTACCCATACCCTAACCCAATACTAAGCCTACATACAAATCTTGTCTGAATACCCAAGCCTAAGCCATTCTAAGTTTGTAACCCAAGTCTAAAACAAAGTCCATACCAAGTCCATTTTAAGCCCATGGTTTTACACCTCCTCACAAAATATGACACATGTTGGTCTCTCATAAGCTTCAATGCCCAATGTTCCAGCCTAATTGGAGAGTCAAATTCCTTGTAAAAATCCAAGAATGCCCTCCTCAAAACATTTGGTCAAACCAAAAAGGTACTTTGATTTTTAGTAAAAATCTCTAAAGTTGGGAGAACTTCCAATCTTACCCATAAAAGGTGGGAATCTTCAAGTACATAGATGGAGCTCTTCCATTAGTCCATTTCAAAAATATACATCTACCTTTCCTTTATGAGTTATTTACAAATGAATTAAGGTCTACTTTCTACCTACCACTTCATCTTTACACATGTCACTTACCTTCTCATTTGTTGAAATTTTTTTTTTCTCTCACCTCTATTTAGTAAAAAATCAAGGACCAAAAATGCATTTAGGTTTCATTTCATAAATTTCACCTTTACCTTTATAAAAATGAAAAATCTGAAAAGAAATACTACAAACCTCAAGTATATTTTTTATTTGTTTTTAGGGTTGGACCACTTTACCCCAAAAAATTCTATAAATAACCCTATTTTCTATAAACAATTCATACTCTTAAATCCTCATCTTTCAACCTAAAATTCTATTAAAATCCCTACTCTACCTCTCTAATTCAATCCTCAATTTAAGAACTTCTATATAACTCTCAACCTTCAACCAACAACCTTAATCATCTCTAACCATCTACCCTCAATTAAAGTTTTCAAAACTCAAGTTACTTCTTTCAAGACTCAAGATCATTCAAGAACATAAAAGGACAAGGTGGGTATAGATTAGTTTTTATTTTATTTTCAAGCATGTATATCTTTTACTTTTAACCCTCCATTTATTTTTGTAAAAGGTTTTATGTTGTAATGCATACCCTTTCCCAACTCTAGTAGGTTGGACTTTGGTTCAGTCGAAAGGGTAGGGGTTGAAGCTTTCTTTTTCTTATGATATATCTCACGTATAATATTGTGCACCATGCACCCACTCACATATGTTTGGCCATGATAAAGAAATTTGTCGCCCTCTTGTTGGGGTCGAATTACTAAGTTTCTAGTTTTATATACATGCATTAAGGTTGTGGCATCAAAGGAACTTCATCATGAAATCTAGCTAAAAAGCCCAAACCAGCATTCCTACTCATAAAAAATAATGTAGACTAGATGGGCCATCCTTTTCCATGAGATGTTCTCTAAAGAACATAGCATCGAGGTTCTATGATGAACATCTCATGTCTACAATTTAGCAATTCCATTAGGGACACTAGTTGATCAAAACCAATTTTACTTGGCCATTTGTTTTTTAAAAATATTCAACTTTCTTTCTTTGATTTTTGGTTTTTTTTGTTTCTAACATGTTTGTTTTTTGATTGTCTTCATTGTGTTGATTATTTTTTTGGAGTACATGTAATATTTATTTCTTTATTTTGTTTTGATTCAAAGTTGTAAGGGTTGATATATATTTGTAAATGCACTTTTGCACATTCGCTTAATATCTCAATAGTTAAACCGCTCCCTCCTACTTAAAGTCTAACCCCAAATATCGGTACTCTCAAGCCCCCTAGATCGTTCAATTGGGAAGACGGGGAGGAGAACATCCACCTTAATCACCAACTTAAGAAGTGTACATTTTAATTTGCATGGAGGTTTGAAGATTGGATAATCTTAAACCACCTATAATAAAATGCATCAATACTGTAGACACCCCTTTTTTGCACTCGCCTGATTAATCAACTCATCAACCCGATTACGATGGTTCCCAATGATGGATGGTTATTCCAATGCTCTGTTTGTTACCAGATAAGTTTCAAAAATTCGGATGAGGTATCTCAAGCATACAAAACTGTAGAAAACACGTTACGCTAGGAAAATGTGCCCTAAAAATATAGAAATCATAATTTTTCAAACAAAAAAAAGCTTCACGATAAAAATTACTAAAAAAATGACCAAATTATCAAAATACCCCTAATGTAAAAACATCCCTAGAGCCTACATTACGCTTAGGAAAATCTTTTCAAATACATAAAACAACAAATTGAAATCAAATAAACCATTTCACCAATTTTCACAAAATTCGATAAAATTACAAAAATGACCCTCATAAAGTTCACGACCATTTTGCATAAAAATTTCATAATTTGACAAAATTACAAAATGCCCCTCATAAATCCCTAGAGACTTCTTGACCTACTTTTTCTAGGATTTTCCCTTGGATAAGAAAATGGGTTGTAGAGACCCCTATTTATAGATTTTTTAAGAGCTTCTTAGATAGAGTAAGTATTTAATTAGAATTATAGAGTTAAGCGGTGTTTGTTTGCGCTATTTTTCAGCGCTTATTGCTGAAAAAAATTAAATTCAGCACTTTTGTCAAAATAGCGCGTTTGTTAACTGTGGACACGGGATTTCGAATATTCTTCAAACATCCTTCCACTTTGGGGTGTTTTGGAGTCGCCACCATTCATTTTCGGAAATGGGTGTGAATGGTCACCCGAAGTTGCATTTTTGAAAAACATGTCATTTTGACAATTTTTTTTTATGACTCTCGTAGGATAAGGTGCATGGTCCAACTTTTGATTCAAAGGTAAGGGGGTCCATTTATGGAGTAGGGAAGGTGTTAGGCACCCTACTCCATCCACGTAATGTGGTAACCTCAGATTCGGTTTTTTAAATAAAAAGAAAATGAAAAGAATGAAAATCGATGTGTGCCCTCAAGTGTGAGGGGCTTTTGCTGTCGGGTCAAATCATTGAGGGCACCCTTATGAAGAAGGGGCCCTTGGGTGATTTAGACCATAGTGGTGTGTGCAAAAGTGTAAAGAAAGGGGAGAGTAGAAGAGGGAAGTTGAGGGGAGTGTTCTTGGTCCAAACCCACCTTGTTCCTTCCTTGACTTCCTTTGACTTTCTTTGATTTCTTTTTCCTTGCTTGACTTGTTGGAGAGAAGATTGAGAGTTGAGAGTTGAGAGTTGGGTGTTGAGAGTAGAGTAGGAGTAGAGAGTTGAGGTGAGTTGTGATTTTTTAGAGGTTTTTTTGTCAAATTTTCATTAGTTATTGTAAGGGGAGAATGGAGGGGTTTTTATAGAAGTTGGAGGGTTATTTTAGGGGTATAATGGGGTGAAGGATTGAGAAGTGATAGAATGGTATGGGGTTTAAGAGAAGGGTGGGTGTAATTTGATGGAGGTTGGAGGGTATTTAGGGAAGGGGGGTTAAATGGGTTGTTTACAACCCAAATGGGTTGGATCTTTCAACCCATTTGGGTTGAGTGTTAGATGGAGGAGAATTGATGAGAGTGGTTGAGAGGATGAGATTGTTTAAAGGGGATAATTAATTGGTGGTTGTGATTAAGTGGTGTTTGGTTTAAGAGAATGGAGGATTTAATGGGGTGGTTGATGATATTTTGAGAGGGTGAGGGAGATGATGACATGTGTCAAAGTTGGTGGAAATGAAGGGTTGAGATGAATTGATATGAAAGGATGGGTGTTTGATTTGAGAGGATGGGTATAGGTGTAGATTGTAGAGATAGGTTTTGTAGGGAATGATGGGAGTAGATTAGGGGAGGGTGATAGGTTATAAGTGTTTGATTTGAGAGAATGGATAGGATAGGTTAGGATAGGGTTATGGGTTGAATTAATTTTTGGAGAGAAGTAATGGAGTTGGTTGGTTAATTAGATGAGGGAGGTGAGATGGGGTGATGACATGTGTCACACCTTGATGATTGTGGTGATTGGTTGTGATGTTGGATTGGGTTGAGTTGGATTTGGGTAATGAATTGGGATTTGGGTAATGAATTGGACTTTGGGTTTTGGGCTTTGGTAATGGATTGAGTTAAGTTGGGTTTAGAAGGATGGGAAGAGATTTGGTCCGTGGGCCACGTGAGAGGCCTTGGGCCATTTATTGAAAATAAGATGACAAAATACGTTGTATTTTTTGTAGGTTTGGGCCTCGGAGTCCATTCCAATTTTTGTTATTTTTGGGGCACTTTGCGTCGAGGGCCCAGTCAAATTTGGGTGTCTACAACTGCCCCTCTTTGCAGGATTTGCGTGCAAAGAACTGCAAAGAATAGACGAAACCCTGATTTGTACGGGCCCAAGAATTTTGCTCAGACAAGTTTGAAAACACTGATTTGATTTGAAAATTTTGATGGTAAGAAGTGGCTACCCAAGCACGGGGTCTGACAGGGTGAGCCTTTTGATTTCCTCGACCTCGTGGCGCGGAGCTCGTGTGAGGTCTCGGATTTGTGGTAGTTTGGAGAAAAACTTTAAAACAAGAGTTTTCTAACAAGTCTTAGACAAATGAGTTGAGCTTTTGTAAAAATGCTGTTTTTTTATTTTTTTGATTTTTTTTTTATTTTTTTCGAGATTTTTTTATTGATTTTTTTTTTTGAATTTTTTTATTGATTTTTTTTTTTTTTGGTAATGATGCATTTGATTCTCAATGGTGCAAGCAATATGGTTATTAACAATTGCTACAGATCCAAGAGAGAGTTTTGCTGTAGCTGGACCATATGCAATATGGTTGTTAACAGCTGTCACTGGTCCAAGAGAGAGTTTTGCCGTTGGTGCACAAGCAATATGGTTGTTAACAGCTGTCACTGATCCAAGAGAGAGTTTTGCTGTCGCTGGACCACATGCAATATGGTTGTTAACAGCTGTCACTGATCCAAGAGAGAGTTTTGCTGTTGGTGCACAAGCAATATGGTTGTTAACAGCTGTCACTGATCCAAGAGAGAGTTTTGCTGTCGCTGGACCACATGCAATATGGTTGTTAACAGCTGTCACTGATCCAAGAGAGAGTTTTACTGTTGGTGCACAAGCAATGTGGTTGTTAACAACTGTCAAAAGAAACTCTCTCAAGTCGAAACTAGAGGTGAAGGGACTTGAAATTCTGCTGTCATCACTTGGAGGACTCCATTATAGTTTTCTGCTAATCTGTTGATACGACCTCAAGAGTCATTGCTCTTGAAACAGTGTTAGAAAACACGGTGGGTCACTGATTCACGTCTATAAGGATCTCAACAAAGTTAATGTGATTCATGATAACAACGACAGTTTCTCGAGAAGCTTCTGTTTTCAATCCAAATGGTTTTGACTCAATCCCCCTCAGAAATATTTGAATGTACTCATCTCATGATTAAGGTTATGTACCCACAATGGTTCCCCTCAGTAGGCCTGGAGAGTGATCTCAGGGGGAGGATTGCTCATGGTCTCTGTTCTGATGCCTTCACATCCTACCTGGTGAGTCGTGATGCTTCCGACGCTGAGGTGGTAATGATGGGACAAGCTACCTACATTCGCGCCTTAGAAGAGAGACTCGATTCCTTTTTTTATTTCTCGACGAGATGTGTGATTGGCACCATTTTTTTTTTTTCTGTTTTGTTTTGTTTTTTTGTTTTTGTGTTTACAAAATCTAATGTGAAATCTTTTGAAATGGAAGGAAAATAGGTTTTTTACTTACTTGGCCTCAGGTGTATCTATTGCTTTGAAAACATGATGTTTGAATAAGTCCTAGACTTTTCATCATTGGCCAAAATAATAGTTTTGAAAGCATTTGAATTTTTGGTGATTTGTCTTTGTCGAATTGATATTGTAGATCCAAAATATGAAGATTTTTGAAAAACCTTTGTTATCTCGATGATATTGGTGTCTTTGCCAACTACTGAGGATATAGATGTCAGCAGTTCTCAGGCTCTTTTTAGAGTCATCCCCAGTGCCCTAGTACTGGCTGAATATCGATCGAGCAATGAGACTTAGGATTCTGGGAAATTTTCGCCGTTCACAGTTTATACTCATGCGGGCCAGGAGTTCTCTTTTTTTTTTTTTTTTTTTTTTTTTTTTTTTTGTTTTTTTGTTTTTTTTTTTTTTTTTTTTTTTTTTTTTGTATATGTTTTTTGTTTGTCCCCTTTTTGCCCTTGGTGCCAGTTACGATTTTCACCAGACCCGGTTTCCACATTTTTGCGCATCGATGCCTTTTTGAGTTTTCATCATGCCGGTGGCTTTGATCTTGCCATAGTCTGATTCTTTTACTCATAGCGCCCTTTCAGGTTTTCACTATGCCCTTTCAGACTATGCTTGTATTTCTTTTAGATTTATACATTACAAATCTTATTTGGAGCCTCTGTGTCTTTGTGGCCTGGTGACTCAAGTTGAGCTGCGAGATCGGCGACTCTACTCTTGTAGTGGCACTCTTTCTCGAGTAACGGATCTAGATTCCCCTCTCGAGTTTGCTGACGACTGTTCGTGGCTCGGCAACTCAAGTTGAGCCGCGAGATCAATTATTCTACACTTCGAGTACTCTTTTTTTTCGAATATCCGATCTGGACTCCCCTCTCGCGTCTTCCAACGACTAATAAGACTTGAGGTCCGGATCAAGCTGCCAGATCATTGGTGCTGCCACCGTCATTATGATGCTTTAGAACATTCCCTGATCCGAAAGGACTTTTGATGGGACGAAGTGTTGGCTAAGACTGAGTGTAATGGAAAGGTGCAAAAAGGTTAAGGTAGGTTCGTCTAGAGTGGGTTAGACTTGGGGTTTGTCTATTTTTATTTCGAAAAGGTGATCTATGTCTCCTCCCAGCGTCTCTCGAACTTGTTTAGGCTGGAGATTTGGGTCGAGCTCAGATCAAGTGTCCGAGTTTTTGAATTTTTTGATTTTTTTTTTTTGTATTTTAGCCGTTCACAGTTTATCCTCATGCGGGCCAGGAGTACTTTGACTTTTTGATTTTCTTTTCTTTTGTCTCTTTTCTTTTCGGTTTTTTTTTTTTTTTTTTTTATATATAACGTTGACTTGCCCCAGTTTTGGGTTAAGAAATGAATGTGATGGCTTAAAGGGGTTGACTAGGGTTAGATAGTTTGTTTGGGATAGCAAAGATGGCCTTTCGTCATCTCAGGGTCAGATTTCAAGCGTAGTATTTTTTAACGGTGTCAGCATTGATCGGCTGGGGGAAGACTTGTCCGTCCATTTCTGTAAGGATTAAAGCAAAATCCAAGATAACCCTTGGCGGCAACTGAGCAAAATCCAGGATAACCCTTGGCGGCAACTAAGCAAATTCCAAGTTAACCCTTGGCGGCATCGGAGCAAAATCCAAGTTAACCCTTGGGGGCAACTGAGCAAAACTGACTGAGGAATGAATGAATTTTGGAAAGAATTTAGGGAAGAATGAATTAATCTGGGAAAGAATGAATGAATCTGAGAAAGAATGAATGAATCTGGAAAAGAATGAACGGATATGGGAAAAAAAGGATGCCTTATTTACTGTTCAAGGAAGAAGCGTAATGAGTTATTTTCTGGGCAAAAGAAAATATGAGATTAGAAACACTTCTGTTTGAACCTCAAGGTTTTTTTTTTTTTTTTTTTTAATTTAAAACCTGAATTTTCGCTTCCTTTGAACCTTAGGGGTTTTTCAAAAAATTGTTATCAAGAGGGTAACCTTAAATTCAGGGTTCCCATTATCCCTTTTAGGATTAACATTGACCAAGCTCAATAACAAAATACCCTTAGTTTGACAAGAAACATTACATCGAACACATTTTGTTAAAAAAATGCCTCTAGTATAAGGGGGAAACTACATATCAGAGAAGAAGGAAAGTGCCCCTTGTATGAAGGTTTGAAATATTTGATTACCACAAGCGTAATAAAGATTCAACTTTTAATTTTGATTGAAGATTGAGTCAGGCTCAAGAGAACAAAACATTTCCTTTTGAGACTTGTCATAGAATTCACCTTTTTTCCCCTTGGTTCACTTGGAGAAGTAGAAATTTTCAGATCAATCGTAGACAATACTCGTAGCTTCTGAGTCTTTGCCTGGTTTAAGCTAAGTGTTGAACTTGATTATTCAGACTTTAGATGTTTCGGCTCGGATCGCCTTTTAGCTTTTCGACTCTATGGAGATTTTCTTCTGTTTTTCTTTGTTGCTCTAACTTTTGCCTAGATTGCCCATTCAGATTTTCAAACTAGCGAGCATGCTCTAGTTTTTGCCTAGATCACCTTTTTAGGTTTTCGATCTAGTGAACTTTCTTTAATTTTTTCTTTACTTTGATTATTGCTAAAGTCGTCCTTTTAGATTTTCGATCTTGCCTTAATTTTTTCCTAAGTCGCCCTTTTCGGATTTTCAACATAGCAGGCTCTTTTTTCTTTACTCTAATTGTTGCGAACACCGTCCTTTCAGATTTTCAACCTTATGAGCTTGCCTTAATTTTTACCTAAGTCGCCCTTTCGGGTTTTCAACTTAACAGGCTTTTTTTTCTTTGCTCTAATTGTTGCCAAGACTGTTCTTTCGGATTTTCAACCTTGCGAGTTTGCCTTAATTTTTGCCTAAGTCGCCCTTTCGGGTTTTCAACCTAGCAGGCCTCATTTCTTTTTTTTCCCTTATGAACTTTTAGAGTTACTGCCTAATCATGATTTTCTACCTTCCTTGACTTTTTCACACGGTACTTAGGAGGACTTTCATGGGTAAGCTTAGGACTAGGCATAAAATGAAAGGAATTCTGATGCTCAAAAACCTGAATACTCCTTGTGTGGCATTTTCTTTTAAATTTTCTCTTTTTCTTTGAATTTCCTATCCCATTTTGACAATATTTGAATTTTATTTGTGGGAATTTTTTTATTTTATTTTTTATTTTGATGTGGTCGGGCCTGATGTAACTTCTCAGGTTACCTACGTACCCCAGAATTTTGGGATCAGACCAAAACATAGTTCGAATTTTTTCCTCTCCTAGGTTGGGTGATCATGTTGAGAACGAAAAAGGTATTTTTCTTTTGAAAAAGACTGCAAAGGGGTTGAGAAAGGATATATTGAACTAGGTAACAAGAGAATTGATTCAGCCAAAGATGGTCTCCTTAAATGTAGTACCGTTTGATTTGGTCAAGGTTGGTTCGCTCTGATAATTCAATTTCATCATTATCTTGAAGTCTGACAGCTTTTCCCGGTAATATTTCTTTGATGATGAACGGACCTCCCCAATTTGGTTTGAACTTCCCTCCAGGGTCAAAGATAGGTGTCCGATTCTCTTTGAGTACTAAATCTCCGACGGGCCTTGATCTTTTTGTTAAACGCACGGGCGACTCTTCTTTGATAGGCCTGCACGTAGTATAGAGCTTTAAGTCATTTTTCTTCGATCAAATTTAATTCTTCATACCGTTGACGAACTCAATCTGCTTTTGATAACTGACTTTCCAACAAGACCCTAGGAGACGAAATTTTCATTTCAACTGGTAAGACTACTTCCACATCATATACTAGAGAGTAGGGAATAGCTCCAGTGGAAGACTATATTGAAGTATGATATGCCCCCCAGTATGAATGGTATTTTTTCTGACCAATCCCGGTGTGATTGATGTATTTTCTTGATGATTGTTTGGAGACTCTTATTTGGCTGCTTTAGCTGCTCCATTGGTCTGAAGATGGTAGGGAGATGATTTGTGATGTCAGATCTTGAACAGAACATGGAGTAATGACCTAAGCTTTGAAGTACGACCCATTATCAGAGATCAGCTCAAAAGGTACCCCCATATCGACTGATAACATGTGCTTAAATGAACTTTTCAACTCAAGATGTAGTGAGGATAGCGTTAATATATTTTTTAACATCTTCTTTGATTCCATTGATATAGACGAGTATCTATTCCATTGATATAGAAAGTCTCAAATTTTCACACTTTTAGCCCTCTTTCTAGCCATGAAAACCTACAAACTTAGTTGAAAATCCTCTCAAACCATGCCCTTCCTTTGGATCAATATCTAGAGAAGATTTCCTCTCCTATTTTCACATTTTGAGTCTTCTCTATTCTCATGAGAGTCTAGCTTAGGTGAACCGCTTCAACCTTCCTAGACTTCTCATTTGATCCATTTCCAACCATCAAACCTCATTTGCACACACATTAGTACATTCATCGAGTAAGGAAGAAAATGAGATGATGGTAGGAGTAATCACAAAGAGCCGAAAAACTCAAAAGCTTGATTGGAAGATCCAACCATCGAGACGTACTATTGAGCTCAAGGACTCGAAGAACTCAAGATGACCATAGGCAAACCTCATAGATTTGAGTAAGTCTTTGATTTTATTTTTAGTTTTAAAAACATATTTATGTGGTTACTTGGTTCAGCCCTCAAAAATCAAATTCTTGTAAGAATCGAGGATTCTTAATAAAAGTAGAGGTTCGTGAGTTTTCGAGGAACAAAACTCACAATTCTGAGAGGATGCGTTCTTTTGATCTTAAGGTTTTAGAATTTAGCCAAGGTATAAAAATTCTACGTAAAAGATTCAAGGTGAACCATAAATTTCTTTGATAGTGAACACCAAATTCCTTGGTAGGAACGTTGGGAGTGGATGTAAGCGCATGACCAAACCACTATAAAATTACTTGTCTCATGTTTGTAAAAATTTAAATATAAATATTTACTTAGATGAATGCATGACATGAATGGATATTATGTTATAAATGACATGTTATGAATGTTTAGACTCTAAGTAAACCTAAATTACATTACAAACTAAAAATGAGTCATAAGAATGGATGTAGGTACAATGCCAAACCATTAAAGTCATATGTCTCATGCATATTTTCATAATTTCACAATTTACACTTGAATGTTTTGAATGTCATGAGATGCCATAAATGTCAAATAGGTAAATAGTATATGAATATGCCATTGAATGACATGAATAAATGAATATTAAAATTCCAAGTGTACTTTAATTAAATACTAATTAGAGACATGAGTATAAAATCGAGGCTAGGTGAATGACTTAGAACACTTAGTCAAATTATTAATCTAAGTTAAAATTGGATAAGCTGAAAGAAAATATAATTATCCTATTCACCCCCCTTTAGGACTTGAAATGGAACGAAGCCCAGAATTTTCCATTGGTATCAGAGCAGGTTACTCTTGATAGGCTTAACATCCTAGAGTTGATCCCAAGACTTTGAACGATGTTTAAGTCCGATAATGGTCATCCTCTAGACCTCCATTTATCCATCAGCTTAATTATGTATATATGTAAATGAGGATGATGATCTTCATCAATTCCCTAGAGTTGTAATTTTTGGTACTTAGTAGAGGAAGGGTATGAGCTAACCAAACAATTAAAAATCGATAGTTTCATAATATGATAATACTAAACTCTATACACAATGGCATTGCCCCAGTAAACTCAAACATATTAACAGCATATCGGTCAACTAAACAAGTTTGCCTTCCTTAGAAACCTACGTTGTCAAATTTTCAAACTTCAAATGTAACAAATTATTTTGAGAACATTAGGATGGAATAAAATAAATTTGTTTGAGAACTTTATGCAAAACTTAGAGATTGTTGTATTTCCATATACTTCATAGGATAGCTTGTTTCGGAAGGAAGAATTTACATGAAAATTCTTAGGCCCCTTCCTAACAGGTTTGCTCCCATTGCAACCTCGAATGTAATTCTGAGATGTGAATCATGAGTGTTGAAGAACTCATTGGATTGCTCACCATGATTGAGCTCCATCTTGAAGGTCCACCCTAAATAGGGTAGACGGTGGTCCTGATTTTCTTCTTCAAAGCCATCCTCCAGACAGGTAAATTCCATGTCATCTCATTCCTTCTCCCAAACTCATAGGAAAACTGTCCATGAGGAAAATAATGAGAATAACCTAGATGTTTAGGACATGACTTTGATGGGGATAAATTTTGTCCATATAAAGAGAGGATCACATAGCTTTAAGAAAATGAGTTATCCTGATGATAAAAGGCAATCTTTGGGTAAACTTCCATATATGTCAAAGGATGATACTGAATGTTATCACTGTGGAAGCATTGGCCATTTTTCCATAGTTTATTTCTCGAAGGCTAGAACAATCGATTTCCAAATATCTAATCTAGGTTCAATGGAACAATTGGCTGCACAAGCTGCGTGGGTTGACTCAGATGAGTCAGAGGATGTTGAACAAGTATTTTTAAATTTTGAAGACTGTAACACGTCAAGATCCATATGGCATCCACCATGGTCTCCATCCCTTATGTGGATGAAGTTGAGGATGATCAATTTTGGTAAATCAGTCTTCTCCTCAAGTAGCTTCCTTTTCTAATGAGAAGAATTAGGTAGGCACCTGTAAATTTTGCTAGATGAATTGGTCACATTAAAATTGAGCACAAGACCATTTGCTCCAAAACCACCGTAATGTCTATTGGTATATCTTCAGTGGTTGAAGAAAAATTGCATGGGATAGGAAAGACTCCTTTATAGAAAGTTAAACCATCTTTGAAGAAATAAGAGCCCTCCATTTCCAAGGAAGTAAGGTACTCTTCACTTACTAATGTGGACAATTCTGTGAGGGATTTATTTAAGTAGGTTGCCCTCCTAAATCAGAAAGGTTGAGTGTCTTTCAGATCAAGTGGAAGTAATTAAGGTCCAGGAAGGAATTCGAATAAGAAATCACCTTCAAGATCACCAACGTCTTCCACTAAAATACTCACCAAGGAGGGAGAAATCTGAACTTTAGAAGTAAATTTCTTCTCTTCTTAAAAACAAACTTCTATCTTGAAAATCAATTTTAAACTGAAAAATTAAATCTAGGGATAACCAATACCTTGTAATTCACACCCTTCCTAAGGTGAGAAATTTCACACAATAGTATTTGGATAACAATAACTCCAAATATAAGTCTAGTGACTAAAACTAGTTCAGTTAGTTAGTAGAATTTAATGGAGGCTCTTTCACCCTTGGTGATAGTTGTATCGCTAAGATTATTGGGTATGACACAATCAGTGGACCGGGGAAGCCCAAGGTTGAAATTGTCTTCTGTATGGATGGTTTGAAATATAACCTCCTCAACATATCTCAAATATGCGACAGAGAACAATTGGTGAGCTTCAATTGTGAGGTGTGTGAGATCTTAGACATTAATAGGAAAATTGATCATGAAAGGTTTCCACACATCCGATAACTTTTTGTTATAAAAGACATTAGAAAAACCACCATTTCGTGTGTAAGCAATGTGCTTCAAGTTGACGAGGCTACTTGTGGCATCAACATATTGACCATGTTCACTATAAGAACCTATCTCATCTCGCTTCAAAAAACATTAGTCAAAGGGTTGCTCAAGCTGGGCAATAAAACTAGAAATGTACGTGGGAAGTGTTATATTAGTAAATAAGTTCGTAGTACCACAAAAAGATAAACATTCTGGCTACTAAAATCCTCTAGCATTATTTCATATGGATCTTATGGATTCCACAAGAATTCAAATTCTAAGAGGTGAGAGACATTTTCTAATACTGGTAGATGACTACTTTAGATTATGTTGGTTGCATTTTTGAAAGAAAAAAAAAGAAGAGATACATTTGATGGTTTCAAGAATATCATTAAGCAATTTCAAACAAAAAATAGAGTCCACTATTGGATGGATCTGAAGTGATTATGGTAGAGAGTTTCAGAATTGTCAAGTTACTGAATTCTGTGAGAATCACAGGATCTGACATAAATTCTTATCTCTTTAGATCCCTTAGCATTATGGAGTTCTTGATAGGATCAACTCTGTTATGCAAGAAATGACTCGTTATACTTCATAATAAGATTTTTAAGCTAAGGTTGTAGGCATTGCTTGATGTCTTATACCTTTGTATATCTTAGAGCAGGGTTAATCAAGAACCAATGAATTGTGGAACAATTTTTCTCCCAATGTCAACTTTTTCAAGGTCTTTAACAATAACTGTTATAATCTTTAGAGACCATGAAAACCTGGGAAAGGTTGACTTGAGAAATGGCAAAACTATATGTTGATATATTCATAATTGTCTTTATTGAGTCATCAATCAGAGAACCTACTACATTCAATAGTCCATCAATGTTGTGGTTGACAATTAACCATCAGATGACATAGGTTCTACTGATTCGATAACAACTGATGAGAAATTATTTTCTATCTCTTTCCCATCATCGTCTCTGTTTCTCGTGCCAAAACTTCATGACTATTAGAGACATTCATTCTTGAGTCCAAAAACTCACAAGTTGATTAAAATTAATTGGATCCTAATCTATATCAAAAAAACACACACTAGCATTTTCAACCTACACTATGTAAACTAATGCAAGATAAAATAATTATGAAAAGAAAAATAATTTTCGAAAAATACTGCAAATGGAATTTTTTTTTAGAACAAAACATGGATTGTATAGTATTTAGATAAAAACAACTACTTAACAACGCAAACTAAACCTAATAGCATAATAAAAAACTAATAAAAACTCCAAATGGAAAGATCTAATAAAGTGTTTAATCCCTTCGAGACCTACATCTAATAATGGATGTTTCAAATTTTTTCACTCCCTCGCATTGTTAGCTGTATCGAGTCGTCGCTTTAAAGTCTTCTACCCTCTATACATCTTACCTATCCCCTTGAAAATTTTTGTAAATGCCTTTTGTTGGAGATGTGGTTTGACATCATCAAAGAAGGATATGTCATCAAAATCTGGACTAGATGACCTAGCTTCATTATACTCTTGTCCTGGCACTCATAACCATACGGGCTTTCGTGCCCCTCAAAGTTCTTTGGTATCGATTGCCATAAACTCGGAGAACAATCTACAAAAAACAATGCACCCTTGAATTCCAAAAGTTGGACTATCTCGCCTTGGGTGCTAGCACTACCATTGGCACTCCCATTCACCTCTTAAGAATCTGATGTACTAAGGGTAGGAAACGTAGCGAACTAGCCTTCTTCGGCTTGACGTAGGCATCGATTAGAATTTATAAGATGAGACGGGATATGCTAAATATCGAATCCTTGGTTTGGATCACGTTCATGTTGCACATGTGTTTTACGAAAAGAAAAGTATTGTTTTGTGTCCTAAGATGTTAGATGCCACTCATCACCAACAGAGATACTGTAAACACTCATTTTTGTACTTGCTTGATTATTCAACTTGTCAACCCGTTTGTGTTGGTTCCTAATGATAGATTAATATTCCAATATTTTTTATTTATTACTAAATATGTTTCAAAAATTCAGATGAGGTATCTCAAGCAAACAAAACTTTAGAAACCATGCTACGCTAGGAAAATATGACCCAAAAATGTAGAAATCATCATTTTCAAACAAAAAAAAGCTTTACGAGATAAATCACTAAAAATGACCAAATTACCAAAATACTCCTAACATCAAAACATCCCTAGAGCCCAGATTACACTTAGGAAAATTCTTTCGAATACATAAAATAACAAACTAAAATCAAATAAACTATTTTACCAATTTTCATTAAATTCGACAAAATTACAAAAACACCCCTTATAGGGTCCACGATCATTTCACGCCGAAATCCATAAGTGACACAAACCGATATTCCCATTGAATTTCTTTCGAAAAACTAATTTCAAAACATCCAAAAACGTAAAAAATCAACCTCTCAACGCAAAAACCCTTTTTAAGGGTAAAACGATAATTTTCCAATCCTAAAAATTGAAAATTTCAAAATTAATAATTAAAATATTAATGAACGTAAAGTGAAATCTTAATAAATTAAATTTAAAATTTTAAGCAAATAAAATCAATTAATTATGCCCACATGCAAAATTTTAAGTGGTGGCCTGCTTACTTAAGTTGTATTTATAAAAACCCTTCCATCTGGGGTCCAAAGAATTAAAAATATAATTAGGGGGGACTCTCCAAAAAAGTTAAAAATATTCATTGTATGTAAGAATTAAAATCCTAATTAGACCTTAATTAACCTTATCTTAAAGAGACATAGTCAAATTGAAAGACTTCTAAAAAACTCTATAAAAAGGAGCCTCCACAACCTAATCTTGCAGGTCAAGAAAAACCCCTAGGAAAGAGAGGCCAAAAACTCTCCCTAACCTTCCCAAAACTCTAAATTTGAAGCCCCAACTCCCTACCTAATACTCAAACCCCATTTTTTTCTCAAAAACTATTTAGAAATCCTCAAAAAAATACCTTGAAACCCTCAAAACACTTAGAAACATCCAAAAAGTATTTAGATCTAAGAGGAAGACACCGTATCTTGGAGATCGAAAATGGACCTAGTGATGAAGACAAAAATACGAAGACTCATACGAAGAACGCACTCCACCAGTTGTGAGGGAATCAACTGTCGCAATCATCCAGGTAAACTATTTATTTTATTATTTTTAGGTCATTTTTTACGATTTAATATTTTTGGGTATAGTAAAGACCGTCTATCGGGACTGGTGCCTAACACCTTCTAATCCTGTAACATGATCCCTAGACCCTTTTTTTTCGTAGATTAGTACTTTTGACTAATTTTGAGTTATGTTTCGATTCCTAGACCATAAAATTAGGTGGTGACTTCCAACACCAAAAAAAGTGGATCCGCAACCTACGGATTGAGGGCCCTTTTAGTGATGACTCTGTTGAGGATAGTTTGAGGATCGAACTTGAAAAATCCCAAATATTGGTGCATTGCCAAATCGATCTTTTTTTATATTTTTTTATTTGTTTATTTCTTTTGGCTTGATTGTGGATCATTTGTTTGGATTTTGAGTATATTATTATTTTTTTATGATTTAATTGAGGGTCGCTTGTGATAATCCTAAATAATTCAAGATTTCAAAGATTAATGAAATAAGGATAGAATGACGATGGTTGGGATGAGGATCAATCAGTTTTTTTAAATAATATTTTTTTAATTGGCATTGCTATGCATGATGCATGGTTAGATTTTTTCTTTCCCTTTCACAATCTGTGCTTGATGAATAGTATCAAAGAAAGAGAAAAAAAAAGAATTTTTTTGGGTGCTGTTGTTGGTGCGTAAGTAAAAGGGATTTAAAAAAAATCACCAAAAAAATCAAAAAAAAAAAAAAAACCGCACTTGCGTGGTGTGCTGTTAGCAAAAAAAAGTTTTTTTTTTCTTCCCTTTCTTCTTCTCATGTACATTGAAAAAGGCAGCAAAAAAGAGAAACGCCTCCTCTCTCTCTTGTAATTTTTGAATCTTTTTAAAGGTTTATTGTACACTCAAAGGTTTAAGGTTTCGCTTGGTCGACTAAAATCAATGAATTTATCAAAGAGAGATCTAAATCGATCCAGGTTCATGGAGTCAGATTTTCCAGCTTTAATCCACTCTTTCTTTTACAAGGCTGCAGAATTGTGTATGGTAGGACTAACGGCTGGAGCAGCCCAAGGTGGGTTATTAAAGTGGCTGCCAGTAAGAAAATAGAGGTTTTCTTTGAATTTAGCTGGAAATAATGGCGCTTAAAGGCTCCACCATTGAAAGTTGTAGAGACTGCAACTAATCCATAGATTCATCTAATCCATGTTCGATTGAGCTTGATGAAGATCAAAGTCGAGATATTTTTCTTTCTAGTAGGATTTCAATCCCAAAAGTTTCAAAATTGATAAAATGTGATAAAGGGGAACGAATGAGGTTCAGATCATGAATGTGTTTGCTACTGTGTGTGGTAAAGAATAATAATAATACAAATTTTCTCTCCCTCTCTCTTTCTCTCTCATAGTTTCGATTTCTTCTTTGCCGATCTTCCGTTAATGGCGTCAAATTCATCTTCTAGAACTTCTTCATTCTTGGAACAAATCATAACTTCTAGACATCACTCATCTTTACTTCCTCTCATATTTTTTTTCCCAAATTCCCCAAAAACATAACCAAATGATCATCCATCAAGATTGATACCTTGAGTGGTGGTTATAGGTGTGCGATCTTTCCTTTGGCAGCAAAGTCAAAAAGAGAAGAAAGAAAATAATTGTAAGTGGGTGGTTTTGTTGTTAGCAACAACAAGAAAAAAAAATAAAAAAATAAAAAAAGGTGGTGTGTATTGGGGTGCTGGCAGCAACATATAGAAAAAAGAAAAAAGAAAGTAGAGTTGTGTGTTGTGTGTCATGTGTTGTGGCAGCATGGTAGCAAACATATAAAAAAATGTGAGTTGTGTTGCTGTATGTTGTTGGACAAAGAAAAGAAGAAGAGGGGTAAGGCTATCTTCATCAATTTAGTAAGATTTTAATTCTTGGTAAAGGTCTTTGATCTCACCACGTGGCATTCAAGATCATGATTCAACACCATGTGCTTGTGGCGGATGAGATTTTAAGAACTTTTAAAAGAAAATTTTTAAGGAAAAAATTTTAAAATTGATTTTCATTTTGAACCTTGATTTTAAATTTCAGATTTCATCGCCATCCATTTTCGAAACCTTTGATCCAAACTAAAAAATTTTGAATTGTATTCTTGGATCTAATTTTTTTCCATCAAATCTAAAAAGGCTATGCTATTGGATTACCGATGAGATGATCACTTTAGCTTAATGACCCTTAGTAAAATTTGAAATCTTATGAGTTATTCAAGTTAGCCTATGTTCTCAAAAGATTTGTCATGCATGTCTTTCAAAAAAAAAGTTTCATCTCTCTTTATTTCTACAACTATCAATCTATCCTCAATTCAATGTTTGTCGAAATCTCAATTTGTTTTGGATAGCCCAAAGCGATCCTTGATGGGATAATAAAAAAAATAGTTCTTTTGTTTTAATTCATATTTAAAAAAAAGAATTTCTCGTGCTTATGTCAATGGTTGGTCGATAATTGGTTATTTGTGTGTTATCTTGATTGATCACTTCCGTTCTCTTTTGCACTACCTGTAGACAACCCATTTTTGCACTCGTCTAATTTATCAACTCGTCAACCCGATCGCGATAATTCCCAATGATGGATGATTATTCCAATGCTTAATTTGTTACTAGATATATGTCAGAAATTTAGATGAGGTATCTCAAACTAACAAAATTGTAGAAACCACGTTACGCTAGGAAAATATAACCCCAAAAAACATAGAAGTCATAAAGAAGCTTTACGATAAAAATTACTAAAAAATGATCAAATTATCAAAATACCCCTAACATCAAAACATCCTTAGAGTCCCCTTAAGCTTAGGAAAACCCATTGGAACACATAAAACAACAAAATGAAATCAAATAAACTATTTTGCCAATTTTCACCAAATTTGATAAAATTACGAAAATACCTCTCATAAGGGTTGACAATCATTTCATGTCAAAAAATTTCATAAGTGACACAAACCAATAATCCCATTGAATTCCTTACAAAAAATCGATTCCAAAACATCCCAAAATATCGAAAAATGACCTACAATGCAAAAGTTCTTTTCACGGGGTAAAACGATAATTTTCCAATTTTAAAAGTTTTAAATTTTGAAATTAATAAATAAAATATTAATTAACGTAAAGTGAAACCTTAACAAAATTAATTGAAAAAACTAAACTAAGAAAATTAATCAATCAAGCCTTCAGGCAAAATTGTTGATAGCTGCCCACTTATTTAAGTGGAGCACCCTGATATTTATTAAAAGACCCTTCCATCTAGAGGTCCAAATAATTAAAGATATAATCAGGGGGTTCTCCACAAAATTTAAAAATATATTCTTTCATTGTACGTAAGATTAAAAAAAACCTAATTTAAAAAACCAAGTCAATCTCTTAAGACTAAGTCAAAATCCTAATTAAAATCCTAATCTAAAGAAACCTAGTTAATCACATAAGACTTATATCAAAACCTTAATTCACCTTATCTAAAAGGAGACCTAGTCAAACCTTAATTCTTCCAAAAAACTTTATAAATATAGAGCCAAGCCTCCACAACCTAATTTTGTAGGTCAAAATAAACCCAAGGAAAAGTAGGTAAAAAATTCTCCCTAGTCTTTTCCAAACCCTAATTTTGAAGTCCTAACTCCCTACCTATCATCTAAACCCCAATTTTTACTCAAAAAACACCTAGAAACCCTTAAAAATACTTAGAAACCCTTCAAAAAATATAAAAAAATACTCAAATCTAAGAAGAAGACACCTCAACATGGAGATCTGAAACAGATCCAGTGACGGAGGAAAAGTAAGGAACTCGTATAAGGATACTCTCCGCTAGTACTGAAGGAATAAATCGTTGCGATCATCTAGGTATATTTTTTTACTTCTTTATTTATTTTATTTATTTATTTTAGGTCTTTTAGCAATGTAATTATTTTTGGAAAATAGTAGAGACCGGCATTTGCCGGGTGGGGTTGGTGCCTAACACCTTTCAACCCCATAACGTGATCCCCAGACCTGTTCTCTTTGTAGATTAGTGTTTTATCTGTTAGAGTCAATATTTGGTTCCTAGACCATAATAACTAGGTGACGATTCCCAAATCTCAAAAATCAAAAGTGGATCCACACACCCCGCGACTCGAGGGCGTTTTCACTACCCTGATTGATTGTCTATCTATTATGCCATGATTCTGATTGATATATATTTTGATGTACATGCTTTGATTTCAATCTTGATGTTATTTCTTGATCAATATTTGAAATTCATATAGCCCAGGAGCCCATTTATCTAAAAAATACCCGGGCACACCCCACCTTACTTGGCGCACACCATTAGTAAGTTTATATTGTTGCATTGCACGCTTGCATATCCTTCTAGCCAACGTGGTACTAGTGCGTGGTTCAATCTCCTCATAAGACGCGACGTCATTCATGAAAATCACAACTTTAGTTATATACCTTTATGGTATATAAAACTGGGGCATTAGTACCGTTTGATCAGGTGACTCTAAAAGGTATATCGATGCACCTATACTGGAGCAACCTGAGCCTTTGTCCTATTGTAAGTCGCCAATTCACATGTCCTGATTGCCAACGTAATACTAGTACGTGGTCGGTCTCCTTGTGAAATGTTAAATCATTTATGAAAGCTACAACCCTATACTCGTACCTATATGGATATCAAAACTAATCTAAGTTACACCAATTGCACTTCTTGGTCAAAATCAATACCTAAGGGAGATCTTGCCTCACTATATCTTGTGTACTAGGGGGATAGATGATATCTATTCTAAACAAGAAGTGACTTAAGAGTGCATTTTCTCAGCATCGTGCGCCACTTCTCAACTGGGGATTAAACTGGCTACTTTCAACTTCCGATATTTGGGTTGGAGTCTAAGATTATCGCTTTGAATACTTATACAGTATATCAAACCAAGTCACAACGTACCGTCTGATTGAGTACGCTCGAAAGGTATATAGGTGCACTTGGGTAAGGGTGGCCAGATAAATTGCATTGCATGTAGTAAACCAAGAGTTTAGGAACATTCTTATAAGTCACGACTCTAACCGACTATGGGTGTTCCTGGGTTGCTTTATTTAATCCAATTAATAGGTGAGTGGGTGGACCGGTTTAGACCATTCAAACTAAATTTGCAATATCGGTCCGACCCAAAATGTGAAATGTACTATCAATTTGAAGCAATTAAAGCAATTGGCTCAATCAACAAATGGATTAAAGTGAATTGAATCGCCAACATTGTAAATAAAGAAAATAAAATTAAGAAACAAAAAATCGACTACTCAATTGTAGCCCTTCGATGTTGTTGTACTCCTATAATTAATTATGAACACCATAATGTACTACCTACAATCAATAAAAATTCATGGGAACATAATCAACATCTAAACAAATACTATAAAAGCCATCTAAAAGATCTGATATGTGAGCGTAAGGTTGCAATGCAAATCAATTCCTACTAGAGTAGTAATTTTTAATAGAGAAATACATACGCAAATCAAATAAAGAATTAGGGTAGACTCATCAAACCATGAGTACATATCTATCTAAAATGCATCCAACACATGGACCAAGTACAAACACATCAAGAAGAAAAATTTAGAAGGAAGTTTGTGCAGAAACTAAGAAATGCAAAATCATTCAAGCCACAACATTCGTTTTTCAGCCAAGAACTCACATTCGACGAAGACAATGTTGATAAAAAGGAAAATATTACTTAAAAGTCCAATGAAGTCCAATGATAATTATGAATCCAAATGCATTATAAGCCAATAAAGGCCCGATCTTTTAAACTTTGAGCTCGATTTTGAATCATAGAATGAATTAGTAAGATTGTTTAAGTTCCTATAAATCTAAGCCCGTGAAACGTGGCTTAGTGAGTTTGAGTCCGAGAAACGAGACTCCAACATTTTTTGAATCATAGAATGAATTAATAGGATTGTTTAAGTTCCTATAAATCTAAGCCCGAGAAACTTGGCTTAGTAAGTCGAGTCCGAGAAACGAGTCTCAAACTTTTTTTGAATCATAGAATGAATTAATAGGATTGTTTAAGTTCCTATAAATCTAAGCTTGAGAAACGTGGCTTAATAAATCGAGTCCAAAAAATGAGACTCCAATTTTTTTTGAATCATAGAATGAATTAATAGGATTGTTTAAGTTCCTATAAATCTAAGCCCGAGAAACGTGGTTTGGAAAGTTCGAGTCCGAGAAATGAGACTCCAACTTTTTTTGAATCATAAAATGAATTAAGAGGATTGTTTAAATTCCTGTAAACTTTAGCCCGAGAAGCGTGACTCTAATAAGTTCGATTCTGAGAAATGAGACTCCAACTTTTTTGAATCATAGAATGAATTAACAGGATTGTTTAAGTTCCTTAGCCTGAGAAGTATGGCTAAAATAGGCTCAAGTCCGATAAACAAGACTTAAACTGCTTCGAACTCTAAAAAAGAATTTCAAATAGGATTTAACGAAGTTCCTACAATGTTATGACTCCAATTACCTCATTGTTCAACCTTGCCATGATTGCTTTCGTTGCATAAGTGCATTTCAATTTTGAATCATTATTATCAGTGAGAGAAGATCTCTAGGACCTGACACATTTTTACTCAATAAGCATCACACCATTGTACACACGTGCACTATTGCATTAGTTAGGGAGAATTTTTTAAAAATTCGAGGATCTGACATCGTCAGTGAGAGTTTAAGCTCGAGGACCTAACAAACTTGTTTGGGGAGAGTTTTACCCTCAAGGATCTGAACGTCCTGACGAATTGCTAAATCAGACTGCAAAATGAACTGTCACTTACTTTGGCATTTAGATATCGCACTATCTATCGAAATAGTTTTGCTATCTAGTTTGCTTCAACCCTCTGGCAAAGAGGGGCATTTGTAGACAGTCCATTTTTCCACTTGCCTGATTAATCAACTCGTCAACCAGATTACGACGGTTCCCAATGATGGATGGTTATTCCAATGCTCCGTTTGTTACTAGATATGTTTCAGAAATTCAGATGAGTTATCTCAAACTAACAAAACTGTAGAAACCACGCTACGTTAGGAAAATATAACTCCAAAAACATAAAAATCATCATCTTACAGACAAAAAAAAGCTTTACGATAAAAATCATTAAAAATTGACCAAATTACCAAAAATACCTCTAACCTCAAAACATCCCTAGAGCCTACATTATGCTTAGGAAAACCCTTTCAAACACATAAAACAACAAATTGAAATCAAATAAACTATTTCGCCAATTTTCACAAAATTTGACAAAATTACGAAAATACCCCTCATAAAGTTCACAACCATTTCGCATAAATTTTTTTATAAATGACACAAAGTAATATTCCCATTGAATTTCTTATGAAAAATCGATTCCAAAACATCCTGAAACATTGAAAAACGAATTAAAATAAAAAAAGTCCTCTCCGAGGGTAGAACAGTAATTTTACAATTTTAATAATTAAAAATTCTGAAATTAATAATTAAAACATTAATTAATGTAAAGTGAAATCCTAATTAAAATTAAAGTCAATCAAATAAGACTTAAGTCAAAATCCTAAAATTAAAGTCAATCAAGTAAGACTTAAGTCAATCAAGTGAGACTTAAGTCAAAACCCTAATAGAATTCTAATTAAACTCTAAAATGAACCCTAAAAGAATTCTAATTAAACACTAACTCTATCTAATAAAATTATAATCAAACACTAATTCTATCTAAAATAATTCTAATTAAATGCTAACTCTATCTAAAAGAATTATAATTAAACATTAACTCTATCTAAAAAGCACCTGAAAAAAAATCTATAAATAGGGACATCTACAGCCTATTTTCGTATGAAAAAGTAAACCCTAAGAAAAGTAGGTCAAGGAACCTCCCCAACCTTCCCAAAATCCTAATTTTGATGTCCTAACATACATACCCAAATTTTAGCTCAAAAGACACTTAGAAACCCTTCAAAAATACTTAGAAATCCATAAACAAATCAGAAAAATTCAGATCTAAGAAGGAGGTACTTCATCTTGGAGATCTGAAGCGAATCCGGTGACAGAACAAAACAAGGAATATTAAGCAAGGGATCTCTCCGCCAGATCTGAGGGAATAAAACCATTGCGTTCGTAAAGGTAAAATTTGTTATTATTTAGGTCTTTTTAGCAATGTAGTCTTCTTGAGAAATAGTAGAGACCGGCATTTGTCGGGTGAGATTGGTGCCTAACACCTTCAAACCCCTAACGTGATCCCCGGACCCGTATTTTCTTTCGTAGATTAGTGTTATTTACCTTTTTAGAGTCAATGCTTGGTTCTTATTTCGTAATAACTAGGTGGCGACTCCCAAACCTCAAAAGTCAAAAGTGGATCGGCGCACCACGCGGATCGAGGGTACTTTCAATATACATATGAACTTCTCAACCTGCATAAACTGAACAAGATGTAAGAGATACTCCAAAGCAAAAAGAAAAGAGATAGAATAGCAAAACAAATGAATATTACAGGTGCCCAAAGTGCAACAATAGCACCAATGTTGTGTTTAGTTGCCTTGATATGAAAGAATTTAATATGGCTCCACAAAAAGTCAAAATGAAGGATAATCGTGAACTATTAGGTAACTAAATACCATTAGGAAAAAACTCATGCCATTCATATTGACCATGATGAACACTCATTATATCCGCAGTCAACTTCACCAAAGTTTGAATTTGGGAGAGAATAAAGAGACAATGGAGACGTAAAAATGGAGAATGACAAAAACAACAATTACTCAGCATTAAATTTGATAAAGTATAAGAAGAAAAACAATACACTTACCTAGATGTAATAATTGAATGCAAGTTTGGAAGATAAAAGCAGCACCCAAAAAAGAGTATACCTAAAAGAGAAAAAATAAATCTGAACAACTCGAAGATTTAATCAAATGAACTTGAGAAAGGTCCTATGACAATCAAAATGGGGGAAAATGTCTGTTCCTTGTGAAACTCACTTGATAAGTGCAAATTGGCTTTCGTGAATTCCCCTTCCCACGTAGATTCTTGGCTATAAATAAATGAGTATTTCAATTAAAGAATAAATGATACAAAACATGTTCACAGATAGAAAACAAGAAAAAAACATGAAAGATAACTTATAAAGTTATAGTTATGCATTGATAATAAGGATAAGTGATCATTATGCAAGAGTAATTATCCCTGGTTGTTTCAGAATATGTCAGACACACATTAATGTGGATACTTTACTGCTATTTGTTCTAGGGGATAAACAGAGTATTGTAGCAAGAGCAATCTTACAACTTCAATCATTTTACGGACCAAATTTCCTTCATATGTCAAATCACATAACTACAATGAAAATGTATGAACCTATCAATTAGAGAAAATAAACTTACTGACAAAATCACATTCTGTCAAACCCTTATGCAACCACACTCTTTTAGTACTTTATTGTGTATCAATGTAGTTCTTGTAGTTGGTGGACTTTATTACCGAACTGATCTGAACTGCCACTACCCATTTTTTGAAGTTAAGAATCTTGTACAGTGAAGAAATTAGAAATTGACAGTTTGTATTATGAAGAACCTCGGTTTCTTTTAAATATGTAATATTCAACAGTTACTCATATGATCTATCAAAATGTCCTAAATAACACTAGGTGATCTATAGCCTACAGATATTGCAAACACCACAATAAAGAATTATTGATATCATTCTCTTCAAGAATTGCTATGAATGGAATGATATTCTAGTTATGTGTCAGTCTTACATAAAATGGAAGATCAGAATCAACTACTTAACTTGACAATTCACGTTATGTTCTAGTCCTATGTGAATTGATTTTCTTTATTTTCATTCAGTCAATTCATGTGACAACATAGTAGAAAAATTAAATGAACTAGTATGAACAAAATAAAAATGAAAGGTGGCCTAAAATAAAGCAAGGAGATAAATAAGGGGACATAGATTCTTATGACCACCACAAAAGAAACTTTATGAAATGGCAATCTAAGTTTTCAATCTATCTTCGAAGCATTGGAAATATAAACAATACCGCGACTAGTAAATTTAAAAGCAAATATAAAGCCACCGCCAAGATATATAAAGGAGGTATTCTATCTGCTTGATGAAACAATGTTAGAAAATCCTTAATTTTTGCAGGTACTACTGAGGAGGAATGCAAGTAACATATTGGAAGGATAACAACCCATACGGGACTAACTACTATCTTGAGAAGGTTTCTTAGGACATCAGTAAACTAAGTAAAACAAAACAAGAAATAATAAAAACCAGTGGACAAAAACATCACCCCTTCTTAATCAAATGGTATCATGTGATCAACAATAGTTCAGACAATTATCAAAAATTTATTGCATAGAAATAAAAATTTTGTACATCTAGTTCATATCCTTAGGCCTTAGAGCTTCTAATTCATAGTGAGTTATTTCAAACAGATCAGAAACATTGAATTGCCTTACTTTTCAAAGAAATATTGTAACCTAAAACATTCTTTTTATCACTTCTCTAAAAAAATTTATTAAAACACTAGTTGACATACCCTGATATTCCAAACTAACTCACTTCCACCCCTCTCGAATGAGATTATATGAAGCTACAAGATTCTTTGTCACTTGAGGATTGACAATGATGTTGAAATCCTAATAAGCTTGACATACTCATTGGTGTTTGATACTCTCTATTTGTTGGTTATTATACAAATCAAAATGAATATAATAATGGAGTTTGTGTTGATCTTCAATTGGCTTCCCAAAGTGACTAAGTTGGTTCAAAGTCTGTAAGTGTTGATAAAACAACCTAATTTCAAAAGTCACCTTCATATATTAATTACTGATCAGTGTCTCAAACACTGATTTATCTGCATTTATGTCAATTTTTGTCCTTATTTCATTAGATTAGATAAATAAGTATGTTAAGCCTCAATTTATAACATTTCATATTATAGAATATTAATTAGACTTAACTGCACAAAATAATTGCAAATATCAGAAAAATTATCGTGTGTGTTCACTATACAAATCAATGATCAACTCATCCAAATGAACACCAAATCAATTAAGCAAGATATAAATTCTTAAAATTTAATATTGAGGTTCGATTTGATTGGCCGATTTAAGTTTAATTTATATATTGGTTGGTTAATTAAGGTAACACATTTTAATATTTAGTTAAATCAAAATTTTGATTGTGGTTATTTTATTGGTTGATTGAGTTTCAATTTTCGATTTGATTGGTTGATCAAAGTTTTAATTTGATTGCCTCATTAAAATTTAAAATTTTTAACTTCGTTGTTTAATTAAAGTTAAAAATTTTCGATTTATTTGTTCAATTAGAGATTAAATTTTTTGATTTGTTTAGTTAAAGCTTAAAATTTTCAATTTATTTTTCGTCATGTGAGTTTTCATGTGAAAATTTTTAAATTTTTTAAGTGTGAGTTTTCTATATTTCTCGATGCACGTAAATTTGTCGATAATTCATTTTTGGTCACATTTTTCTAAGAATCAAGGTCTCTAAGTAAAAGTCGGACATTGAGGGGTATTTCGATCACTTTTGTATTTTTCCGTTTTCGTCGATTTAGGTCATGTTAGACTTAGAGTCATATTCGAAGGGCAATGAAGGTACTTTTGAGACATTTCGGAGATAAAAGATTCATGAGGGGTATTTTCGTCAATTTGTCATTTTTTTTTAATTTCATGAATTTTGACATGAGGTTTCTTTTAGTCCCAACATGATTACTTATAAGTCTCGAGGTCATATTTTTCTAGCGTTGCGAGGTCTCTAGATTATTGCAACATATGGCGAATCTAAGCGTACATATTTACTAAATCGAGTGTAAGGTGTAGTGATCCTAAGCATGCGTACTTTTCTATGTCAAGTCGTAACGAGTGAAAGAGATGAAAAGACTAGAAAAGTAAAAAAATTAGAACAATACTCTCAAGCTGTCGAGTTCTTTGCGCTCATTATTAGGAATCCATAACTATTGGGTGAGGAATTGTCGAATTAGGTAGATGGAAAAATAGAATGTCTATAGTTTTAAATGAAGCTGGCATTGATTATTTTGCATTCAAAACATGGATGGAAATCATATATTGCATATATGAGAAGAATAATATGAAAATCATATTCACTTCCTTTAGTGGTTGAACTAAATCAACTCGTTAATGCCATACATAGCAACTCGTTAATGCCTCCTTGTACAATAATAAAAATGGAGTAAAGAATAATGAAAAAAGGATGGAGAAGAAGATGATGCATTCAACCTCGACTGAACCTCAGACATATAAAGAAATGAAGGTTGAACCTCAGACATAAAAAGAAATGTAGGAGAAAATGTAAAAAGATTTTTGGCTCTGATTGGTCACATAGAAGAAAAGGGAAAAGGAAGAAGAAGAAAATGAAAGGAAAGAGAAGACAAAGCTTGTAGAAGAAGCTCTTGTCTTCCCTTTTCTCTCTCCTATGTCAAATCTAACTTCTCCTTTCTCTTTCCTATGTCAAATTTGACATCTACTTTATCAAGGCAATTTGGTCATTTTAGGAAAATACATCAATGTTTTGGTAATACGCATAATTTAGTAATATTTAATAAAAATACAGGTAATTATTTGGTAAATTACCCATTAAATAAAAAGTAAGGGATCTTCTCTGCACATAACACAGATTTCATCAGTTTTGAGGAACAGTCAAAAAAGTAATAAATAAATAACCTCTCTTCTGAACACATCCACCAAAACCACAAAATAAAAAATTGAAAAATAAAATAAAGATAATTGTCCTCTCAAACAATTTTTCATTGTTTCTATCATGGGTTTTTTTCGTCTTATATCTAAAACAGAAAATAAAATACCCCAAGGATCTGTGAGATAGTCAAGATCATATCTCAAGAAGTGAAATTCTTGAATTTGAGTTGCCCCACAGGGGGCCACCCTTGGAGATTTATCTCAGCAATTACCTAATGAGTGTCATTGGAGGTGATTAATCAGGGACTCTAAGTGGTCGGATGCCTCAATGGTTGAAAAAAAAAAAAACATAAAGTAAAAATTAAGAAAGAAAATTATAATGTCATACTCAACTTCATGCATGATACCAAAGTGTTGCCCTATATATTTTTAAAAAATATAATTGTGTGTTCCTCTCCTTCATGCAAGTGAGCAATTGTAGGTTGCCTCACATGTATGAAGATAAAAACTTAAAAAATTTCAAGAAATTCTCTTCGAAGTACTCATATTCTAAGAAGATAATTAGGCCTAGGACACAAGATGCTTGTGAATTGGGCCAACTTTAAAGAAAACTTAAATATTTGTTTAGAAAAAGAAATTAAGAATTACCATGATGCATGTAGACAGATCTTCATCAAATAGCTTCCGATCTATCAAATCTACCACTGTAGAGGTAAATTGGATGATCAACGTAGCCCTAACTCAGCCATGTCTTGCCACGACTTTCTTGAACTTCAAAGAAGGGTATTAAAAACCTAGTAGAAGAGAAGTTCAAAAAAGCCGTGGAAAAACATGACAAGACTTCTTAATTCTTCTCTTCTTCACATCTTCCTTCTCTCAACTCAAGAGATCTTATATTTTTGCAAAGAAAGAGTTGATGAGTTTATAAGAGAGAGAATAAGCAAGACAGAACAAATAACACATTTGTTTGAATGAGAATATGGGGCAGAGGGAGCTCCTCACATTTGTCTGAATGATTTTATGAGACATAATGGTCCTTATTGAAATCAGTTCAACATTTCTTGACATTATATTACATTGAATATGTGAAATTTATTACTTTATAACAAAATTGGGTTTGGACCTATCCAATTGTCTTATTGCATCACATTAGAATCTTATTATTCCGATCCGATGAAGACCCAATCCAATGAGAGTCTGATCTGTTGTTTAATTAATTATCAAATCCATTCTAAGTCCAAATCCTTATCGAATTGACAATAAACCGCCCCTGATCCGATCCAATTCTATACATTGATAGTCCTAAATTCCTACTTTAAGATTGTAAGCATGGTAGGGGTAATTAATTTTTGGATTAGAAAAAATTTATAAGAAAATTTACTTAATTAATACATCCTATGGGAGGGAATTTCTTTCTAAATCCCCACTTAGCTTTGAGCTGCATCTTGTTAGTCCAATTAGTAAACTTTTTCTTTCTTAATACCTTTTCACTTTAACAAAAGTGTTAGATTATCAAAAATACCACACTCTTAACTCTCTTAGCATACTTGAGTGTTTTAATGATGATTGCTTTATGAAGGTACCGAAAAAATCACAGTCCTAGGAATTAGTAAAGTTACCAAATCAAGGTATTGGGTCCTTGTTTGGGTTGAATAAGGACCCAATATGAATCGGATCAAATATTTAAGAAATAGGCCCCTAGGCTAATCCAATTAATTTGCACACAAGTAAGGAAAAATCCTATAGCGTCAGTTTATAACTAACGTTATTGTCTTTTAACATTGCTCTAACATTGATTTAAAAAACAGATATTTAAATCGAGTGACGTCCTAAAATTATGGTTATAATGTCATTATAATTTGATGTTATCAGAAATCACATTGATTTTTAATGTACCGACGTTGAATGTTAATTAGTAAAACTTTTATCTTAAATTAATTTTATGTATTCAACATCGGTTTTACCAAAAACGAAGTTATATGACTTATATAATGTCAGGTTTTAATTAAAACGACATTGTATAAGATATATAACGTTGATTTTAGTAAAATTGACGTTATATCTAAATATATTTCTTTTAACCTTTTTTTTTTGTTTTTGCTCTAAGAAGTGCCTCTTACATATATATGCAGAAATAGAAATAGAAATAGAAACAGACCACCAACACCACAATGCCTCCACCACCATGCCATGGCTAGCACGAGCACCACCACGACTAGTCACCACCACCACCTTTTTTTCACTTTGAAATGCTTGATATTTGATGGCCCAAAGCTACTGAATTCTATAAAATTTGATGGCCTTGCTCATTAAATTTGCATGACGAAATGGTCCTTGTAAAAAATGAAATCGACGGCTCTAAGGTCGTTGAATCTACAAATTCGACAGGCTTTGGCCGTCAAATTTTAAAAATTCGATGGTTATGGACTGTCGAATCCGTAAATTTGACGGCTATTGATCGTAGAAATCTGAGAACTATTGAAGAATTCGACGACTCTAGGCCATCAAATTTCTGTTGAGTAGAAACAAAACTGATTTGTTTATATTTGGAGGGCTATGCCCAAAATGGTCTTCATCCTGCACTTGCTACATCCACACCATCACATCTAAATCCCTATACCCACATTCAATTTCATCTACTCGTATACAGTCACATCCACACTAATTAGCATTCAATTCCATACTATGAAAGAACAATAACGAAACAACAAGTTAATGTGTCACATAAAATTTTGTCTTCTACCTATACCTACCACATCCACATTGTTACATCCAAATCCCTATATCCATACCCAATCTCATCCACACCCATATCCACATCTACCCTAATATAAGTCAAAGTTACATATCCAAAAGACACAACAATGACTTCTAAGCCATCTATTTACCTCACCAATATTATTACACCATATGTCATTAACCCTGCCTTGTTCTTATCTCTCTTCTCTTGATGTCTTCTTCTTATCTCCATAGATAGTTTCTTGATCTTGAATGTTGAGATTGAGGTGAAAGGTTGATCATGTAGTGGATTTAGGATAAGAGAGCGGTAATTCTATACATAGGGATTTGGAGGGAGCTTATGGCATCCCGCCAAATGCTAACACAAATCCCCATGTTAGATTCAAGATACTAGGTGACACCTCAAAATTTCGGCATGATTTTTTCTGTTTATGTTAGCATTCCAAGGCGATCAACCTGCACTTAATAAACGACATACAATCTTGCATATAAACATATAAAATAGAATGCTAGCGGAAGCCTATATATATCTAATAACGTGCGATAGATCAGAGTGAGAAAAAATAACCAGAATACAAGATTATACAAATATCCCTCACTCTAACAAAAGTCATAACGCTCAGAACGACATCTATAATACTCCTGGACAAATCAACACCACTAGGGGTAGCCCCAATACTCACCAGGTGATGAACTCTGATTGTCTATCTAACCCACTAGATGATTCTCACTCGTTTTCTACACCTGACTCACCAAGCTTCGGATCTGAAACTAAAAAAATGGAGAAGGAAAGGGTGAGTAACAATGGTTACCTAGTAAGGAAACAAACAATTTCTACTAATAATCCCTCCTAACATGAACGAATAAACATACTGAATCATTTTAAAATATACAAAATTTTACAAAAAAAACTATGATTAATTGGTATATATGCCAGGGATGAGCAACTAAACATTTTAAAACTGACATTACATCAATCAATAGTACTCACTATAGCATTTTCTTTATATACAAATCTAATTGACCAAATAGAAACATTAAATATGCATTTCATTTTATATATCAAAGTAAGGCAATAGATACATAATACACTATGGTGGAGTATTGGAATTAGAGAGTTGGGATTCACAACTGGATCACTCCCAGTAGAGACATGATGTTACAATTCTTCTCTGGCTTTTAGTTCCTGATTTTGTGGTCGGTCCTACATTTATTACGCTCAGTTGACTATTTATTCGACTCAGGCTGGCCGTTTGATGTGATTGTAAGCAATGAGTCTCTTTTCGATGTGTTAGAACATTCGACTACTATAGATTGTTAGTGATTACTTGTAACACCCCGTATTTTTAACTCGTATCTCGAAGAGATCAGATAGTATTAATTCGAGGAATATTCTAAAAAGAAAACTTAGAGTCAGGTACCCGGATTATGTTATGTTCATTTTTGTTAAAAACTGACTTTACCATTAGTTTCAAAATGATCGAAATACATAGTTTAGCCTGTAAGCAAGTTTGAATTTAAGTTCGGATAAAAAAGTTAACAAATCCTCGAATTTCGTGTTGAGCGGGACCTAAAAATAGAAAAATTTTGTTAGAAGGAGAATCAAGAAGATTCGACCACACCATTAGGATCACAACAAAAAATTATTTGAAATGGAATACTCGTTTGTCATTTTCTGAGTCCGAATAGTTAAGTTACGGTCGAAACTAGAAATAATAAGAAAATTACAAGTATGCCCTCGCCCTTGTTATAAAAGAAAGTTGATTTTCTTTTAAGTCATTCCTTTTCTTCTCCAAAACACCCAAACTCAGATTTTCCCAAACCTAGGTTCTCCTCTCTTCACCTTAAGATTTGTTGAGAAGGAAGGACCGTTAAACCCCGACGAAAAAAATAAAGTTGTTGGCTACGATGATAGCTACAACCTTACCCTCCATATTAACCAATTCATGTTCGTTTTCCTTACCCTCCATACAAAATCAGCAAGTAAGTTAGGGTTTCATCAAACTCGGAGCTTCACCTTGTTAGTATAGACTCGCCTTTTAGTGTAGAAGTAAAGGAGAGTACCGTCGTCGAAGGAGTTGCAAATCCTTGCTTACTTTGCGTCAAACTCAACTCAACATCGACTCTTTTACCACCAACATGCGAGTACTTCACTTTCGGTATCCACAAATCAAGTAAGGGACTTTCAATTCCTACTGGTAACTTTAGATTTCTGAAAATATGCATTTAGGGATTTTTATTAAAATGTGATGTAGTTATAAATCGTAAAAAACTTTTGTTTAGTTTTAAAATTCATGGTAGAAGTAGTTGTTTGATGGGTTTTATAAAATTTTGATAACAAACTCATGGGTGGGTCAAATGGTTCGAAGAATGGAAGAAAAAATCGAAAAGGGGATTGAAAACTCAAAGGTTCGAGTAAGGTTCAGGACTGTTGGCGGACCGACAGAATGAGGTTTCTACCACCGATGAAATCAAGAACCGTGAAAAAATTTTGTTCTGTCGACAGATGCCGTCGGTCCCACCGATACCTACCGATGAGCATTCTGTCGGTTTCACCGACAGCATCCTGATTCTGTCGTTGACAGCCACCGAAAGAAACAGTTCTCTTCATAACTGAGTTCTGACCTTTTCCTTGACCTCCTCATTGCCTATACTTTCCATTTACTGTAAGTTCTTTAATGAAATTAAGGTTTTACCCCCCATTTCGGAACAATGGGAATGGTTTCGAGATACGAATCTCAAAGGATCAAAATCCAAATTTTGGTTTCAAGAACAAAACGTAGTTTTCGACGTTTTTGACAAATTTTCAAAATGTAATAACTTTCGCATTACTTTGAATTAGATTACAAAAACTATATGGTGTTGACTCTCGTGATCGAGGCTTTCATTTCCAAAAACCCGTTTTCAATTTCGAGAACTTCGAAAAATTGAGTTTTTGACACTTAGCCAAATTTTCACCAACTTTCCTTGTCTTTAACAACTTTGGTCTCGTGCATCGCCGGGACCTCGTTTTGAATAAACTTTGATGGTTTTCGATGGAAAAACTAAAAATAACTTTGAAAGATTGAAAATGAATGGTTTGACTTGAAGGGATGAAAAATGAGAATATCGAGGAATGAAAAAGGGAATGAACGGTAAAATGTCAGAGTCACACCCGAGGGGTGATGTTTGCACTTTAGATTGTATGTTGTGTGTAGGTTGGTGAAGGATATCCAGGTTATTAATGAAAGGGTTGCATGTTTATTTAAGATTATGTTAACGTGTGCACTGAGTACTATTATTTATTTTAGGCCGGGTGGCCACAGTTGCATGGTAGGAACTGGATATCCATTCTCAACCTTATTCTGTTAATTTCTCTTTCGTTTTAAATGAAAATTTATATATATATATATATATATATATATATATATATACGTAGCTATTTTGTGAGCTGTTAAAGGGTTTGTAAATGCCTGAAGGGATAGTGCATCATATCATCCAGAGGGGTGCACTATTCTAGGATGTATGGTAGGGACCACCAAGCTCATACGTGGTATGGGATGCGTATGAGAGTGGAGTCATAACTGGAATCCGGGTTCATTCCTTTCTTATCTTTATCAGTGAATGTGTATTGTAAAGGTGGTCGTATACGAGTGGAGTGTTATTTTGGGAATCACATGCACGCCTGATAGGCATAGACGAAGATGATTGGTCAGTGATCACTAACAATCTAGTAGTAGTCGAACGTTCTAACACATCGAAAAGAGACCCATTGCTTACGGTCACGTCAAACGGCCTGCCTGAGCTGGATAAATGGTCACCAGTGTGGTAAGCGCAGCGACCGAGCACAAAATCAAGAACTAAAACCAGATTTATGTTGTAAAATCATGTCCCGACTAGGAGCGATCCAGTCGTGAATCCCAACGCTCAAAGTCCATTACTCCACCATTTGTACTATGTATCTGTTGTTATATTTCGAATTATAAATTGAAAAGCATGCCTATCATTTCAATGTTGTCAACTGTATTTGCATAAGATGAAAAATGTACAATAAGTATGGATGATTGATATTATGTGTGACTTTTAAACTGTTTAGTTGCTCATCCCTGGCTATATGTACCAGTTATTCATAGTTTCAATTGTAAAACTTGCATGTTTTGAAATAATGCAGTATGATTATTCGGTCACGTTAGGTGAGGTTATTAGTAGGAATTGTTTGTTGACCTACTGGGTAACCATTGTTACTCGTCCTTTCCTTCCATTTTTTTTAGTTGTAGAGCCTGTGCTTGGGGAGGCGAGTGTTGAGCCATTCGTCTGATCTCACATTACGCCATTCGCCACTTATTCTCTTCCATACCTTGTATGTTTTTGTCACATGTTATATACAGGATTTGATTGGTTATTGTTTTATCAGGTTTGAGTTCTATGGAACACTAACATAAACAGAGGAAACCATGCCGAAATTTCAAGGCGCCACCTAGTGCTTCAAGGTGACTTTGGGATTTGTGTTAGTATTCGGTGGAGCGTCACATCACTGACTAATCATCTTTGTCTATGCCTATCAGGCATGCATGTGATTCCCAAATATACAAACCATTCGTATACGACCACCTTTATATTACAAGTTCACTGGTAAAGATAGAGAGAAATAACCCAGATTCCAGTTGTGACTCCACTCTTTTATGCGTCCCATACCACATATGAGTTTGGTGGTCCCTACCATACATCCCAGGATAGTATACCACTCTGGATGATATGACGTACTATCCCTTCAGGCACTCACAGACTCTTTAACAGCTCACAAAATAGCTACATATATATATATATATATTATTTTCATTTGAAAACAAAAGAGAAATTAACAATACAAGATTGAGAATAGATATCCAATTTCCTACCATGCATGTGTGGCCACCTGACCTAAAATAAATAACAGAACCAAAAAGTAAACAGTGCCTCGCGCTAACAGAAAGTAAATAAACATGCAACCAGTAACATTATCCTTGAATATCCATTCACCAACCTACACACAACACAACAATATACAATGCAGACATTACCCCTCGGGTGTGACTCTGACATTTTACCGTTTCATACCCTTTTTTTCTTCTTTTTTATTTTTACCATTTTTAATCTTTCAAACAAAATATTCACTTTCTGATATTCATCAACTCAATATGAGTTCAATGAATATTAAATCATTTTTCCAACTATGAAATTCATTTTTATCAATAACATTGAAAAAGTACAAAACTTAAATCAAACGGGGTCCGAGCGATGCACATAACCCAACTGACGGAAATAACCCGGTGAAATATCCTACCCACATATAATTTGTTATAAAATACAGTTAAACATATCAAACATGCAAGTTCTGGCGTGAATTTGAAATAACCAATTGAATTCGATATTTTTGGAAACTCACAATAAATTTTTAATAAAATCCAAAATGTAATTTTCACAATCTACGATTATTAATAGAAATTGAGAGTTCTTTACAATCTTTGTGTGAGATGATCGAAACGCGTGTACGAAAATCGAGGCGATTGCGTGTGAAAATTTAGATGAATCGGATTTTGAAGTGGTTGATTTTTGAATCTGACCCGGTAGTTTTTAAGATCTCGATGTCATCGTCCTTTCTCTCTTCTACAGCGGAAGACGGTTTGTCCCCGAAACAAGCGAAATCCAAGGTTGAAGTTTCAAAACCTCCGTATATATATACGGTTCATTTTTTACGATACGGGGTGAAAGAGAAGATAAAATGAAGAGATCTTGGGTAGGTTTTCTAGATGTTGAGGCTGCGGACATTTTTTCCTTTTGTGTCGATCGTCGAAAGTGAACCGTTCACGATGAATCTGAGTTGGAAAATTAGGAAAAAACTAAAATTTTCTTTTAAAAAAATGGTCAGCTGGTTTTGGTTGGTTTAAAACGATGAATAGTAAAAAAAAAAGTAAAAAATTTTATTTATATAAATCTTGGGACGAAATCGATATTTTGCCTATTATTTTGATCGATGATTACTTGACCGTCCAAATTCCAAAAGTGACGAATGAATACTCTATTTCGTCTAATTTTTCATTTTGGATATAATGGTGTGGTCAATTTCTATAAATTATGTATCTAACAAAAATTAACATTTTGGCTTGAGGTGACCCTTAAAATTAACGTCATTTTCGTTTTTGACAATAATTCGCCTTTCTGTGCTCCAAAAATGACAAATAAATAGTCCATATTCAATAATTTTTTGTTATAAACCTAATGGTATGATCAAATCTTAACAATTCTTTCTCTAGTAAAAAATCACTATTTTAGCCTGGTCCGACTCGGTAATCGAGGATTTTGTAACTTTTATGTTCAAACTGGCATTTGAGCGTGCTTATAGGCTAAAATATGTTTTTCAATTATTTTAAATCCAATGGTGAGATCAGATTTTCTTAAAAATGATCAGAAACCTCCTAATATTTTACCCCTAAGTCCTACTTTCAAGATTTTCTCAAAATTCCACTATTTATTTTTTTTCGAGATACGAATTGAAAACTTGGGATTTTACAGAGCTATGAGAGAAAGATATTTTTTTAGTGAGATAGAGAGGGAGGGAGATTGTCTTTGAAAGATGAGGTTCAAGTATCACTTTTTCAATAGGAGATGAGGATTTTTCTAGAGGTTTGGGAGGGCTTTTGGGGTCAAAAGGGTCCAAGGTGGCTTGTACTGGAGGAATGCATGGGATTTAGACAAAAAAGGAATTGGAATTTGAGATTAGAGAGGGGTAGATGTGGTAAAAGGAATAAATACGTCACATTTAACCCATACCTATGGATAAGATCCAAATGAGTTAGTTTGACAACCCATACTCTAGGTTGAGTTATTGTTAAGTTAGGAAGTGTGATTGTTTAGTTGAGAGAATGATTAATATAAGATGTTAGGTCATTTGATTTTGAAAAGGGTGAGCATGATGATGATATGTGGCAAAAGAGTATGGAGGTGTGCATTAGGTGACTTGATTAAGAGAATAGGAAGTAGTGTGGAATGGGGGGTAACTTATCACTACAAAATATGAAAAAATTTTAGGCGGTTTTAAACTGCCACTAATTTCATGGAAATCGCCTCCAATATATAAGGGCGATTTAGTCAAACGCCTACTATAGTGGCATCGCCAATTACTTTTAGCGGCCAAGTAAAGGAGATTTTAAAACCGCCTCTAAATATATGATTTAAAGACGATTTTTATATTTTTAGAGGCTATTTGAAAACTGCTTCTAGTAATAGTAATTTAATGGTGGTTTTAAAACCGTCACTAAATAATGTGATTTAAAGGCAGTTTTTAAATTTTTAGAAGTTGTTTGAAAACCTCCTTTAATAATAGCAAATTAAGGGTAGTTTTAAAACTGCCTCAAAATAATGTGATTTAAAGGCAGTTTTTATATTTTTAGAGACTGTTTGAAAATCACTTCTAATAACAGCAATGGGCAATATCAAAATCGACTCTAATTAATGTTATTTAAGGGCGGTTGTTAAATTTTTAGAAGTAGTTTGAAAATCGCCCCTAATAACTAAAAAAAGTTTAAATAAATATTATTGTAGGCAATTCAAAACTTCCTCTAATGTTGTAAAAAACATTTACCAAAATTTTCATTTCAAAATAAAACCTGCAATTTTATATCGAAAATATGCTAGTATTGGCAACCCAAATTTCACTTATTACACTTCAATTTCTTAAGAAATGTTATCGGCCCCAAAATTTTACTTATTATACTTAAATTAATTATCACACCATAATTAGAATAAATCATAGCATTAACATTACAAAACATATAAGGGTTAGTTCTTATAGTGACAAAACAAGTACTAATTGAAACGCCAACATTGTAAGCAAAGAAAATAAAATTAAGAAACAAAAAAATCAACTACTCAAATGTAGTCCTTCGACATTGTTGTATTCCAATAATTAATTATGAACACCATAATGCATTACCTACAATCACTAAAAATTCATGGGAACATAATCAACATCTAAACAATATTATAAAAGCCATCTAAAGATATGATATGTGAGCGTATGGTTGCAGTGCAAATTGATTCCTACTAGAGTAGTAATTTTCAATAGAGAAATACATATATAAATCAAATAAAGAGTTTGGGTAGATTCATCAAACCATGAGTACATATCTATCCAAAAGGCAACCAACACATGCACCAAGTACAAAAACATATGCCTAGATTTTCTTGTAAATATATGAGACTAAATACATGCATGTAAAATTTACAGTTTCAAGGAATGGACATATTAATACATTTGAAATTGTGTTAGCTAGGTAGTGAGTTAAAATACTGGCCAATGGTTATCCTTAGCAAGATGAGTAACTCCTTCTTCAACCTTGTTGAAGTAAAACCTTGCTCTCCACCTATAAGAAATCTCTCTTGAGAAAACATCTTCATTGTATAACCCGAACTCTGCAAGCCCATCTAGGACCGTTACATAAAGAATAAAAAGAAAAAAGAAAATCCATATATGGGTAGGTAATGATCATTTGATCAGGTTGATTATTAGGTTAAGGTTAATCCGAGCACAGTACCACAGATTGGATGACATACAGATGCCTGCATATGCACCATATGGGATAGTGGATTGGTTTGGGGGAAGTTTTATTTTTCATACCGTGCTACAATATGAAATACAACCTTCACAATGAATATGGGTGTGGAAAAGACTCACCATGGCAACAAACATACAACCAAGGCTCCACAAATCAAAAGAGTAATTATAGTCTTGCAAATCAACAAGTGGCTTTGGACCTTTGAAATATCTGCAAACAGAATGTGGAAAAGTTCAAGTAGTAAAAGATTAGTGCAGAGGAAATAATTTTAAGAATCAATCAAGAAAAACCAAGATAAGTAGAAATGTTGTCGAAAGAAGAGCTCTTCAATACATCAGTTCAATGCGAACGAGAAGGAATATGAACATTTTGCATTAAAACCAATGTTCAATGGGAAAAGGTGCCTTCACACAAGCAAAGGAAACTAAAATATCATATTTTAAGTTTGTAATGGTCCTACCACCTTGAGCAAGTATCTCCTAATTCATGCGAAGGATCACTCACTCATTTAGGTGATACATCGGTTATCGAACACACTTTCAATAACAAAAGATGTGGCTTTAGAAGAATTAAATGGAGGAACAGGATTCATTCAACTGACCTGAAAAGAACAAATCTATTGATATAAAGACCACAAGAGAAAACAATAACCTGCAAAGAAAACAAAAAAAGCTACTTATCAAGGAAAAGAAGAGGATATTATTGCAGGAAACGACGTAGAAAAGGGTCCATTATTTCTTTATTAATTTTTGTTTTGATATTTTTTTATTTTCTTACTATAACAATGATGGAGGTGTGCTAATACTCAATACCTTGGAGAAATAAAATCCCTTTTTCCGGGTCTTATCACAAGGTACCAAATAATTGTTGAAGGCTTTAGGTAAAGATTGGAATCATGATCTTAACATTCCCAGAGTTCTTATTTATGAGAAGGAACGAAAGAGTTAATACACAATCCTTAATTATCCATAATGACGATGTAATGACACTAACACAAACATATTGTACCCACATAATTTCTAAATTGTTAATTTTGGTCATAAAGTGGCCCATGAATTCTTTCAAGTTGGCAAAAATACACAAACCTTAAAGATTTAGTTCTTAATATGAAAGAAAATGAGACGACCATCATACTGATTTCATTAAGTTATGATCAAATAGATTTCATCTTTTTACTTTTATCCACCAGTAATGTGTGTATAGTGTCATTGAATGTATGGTAAAACCTTTGTTTATTTCAACAACTCAAGCTAAATTTTGAAACTTGGTTATGTGTATAATGGAACTAGTGGAGAGACAACAAACAATACAGTTACAAGAGAAACAAAATAATGCTAAATACCACTAAATTCGAATACATCTCCAAAGATAGTGCACATATTCACTTGGCTTGGCATGGCAAGCACTTCGGAACACCAACATGAAATTTCACTTGGATAAAAAAAATTATATTGGATACTCTTTAGTAACTAGAAGAAACCCGAAATGAATCTGATTGGCTTCAATAGAAAGGATTCAACAATAAGCCAGAGTGGCAAAACATATATCATACATCAAAAATGCAAGGTAAGATATGTTCCATCAATGGTTATGTGGCTTTCTAGCTTCTATGAGGAAATGCGTTAGCCTTGATGTTGTATAGGCATAAACCTCGAATTTTTTAAAAGGATAAGTAATTAGTGAGCACTGAACTTTGTTACTTATTTAACATCTTTATTTTTCATAATTGTTTTTTAATATATCAAACTTAATAGATTTCCTAAATAAATTGACATCATGATTGCCTAGGCGGGTACGCACCTAGGGATCCCCTACTGTGCCTTTGACTATACTAATTCACAAGACCCAATGATATCTCTCACATTTCTAATGCTTTAACAAAGCCCTAGACATATAGTTTCCTCAAACATGGGGTCAAACAAGAATCGTAACGAATTTAGTATCATCCCCAAGGTACTATCTACCTTAATACAAAAGAAAAAGGTATGAAGGATGAGGTATGATGCATGCATGCATATATGTCAATCCTAGTGAAGTATGGACTTGTGTTATAAGGTTATTGGAAAATTAACATTTTGAAATTATTACCTCTCCAAGATGATGAAAAGCTCTCGAAATACCACCCCATATGGTTGAGAAAATAACACACCAAATCTAAGTGTCCATAAAATAAACCTGCATAGAAGTCACCCACTCATGAGATACTTTCAAGGCTATATATATATGAACTTCTCAACCTGCATAAACTTAACAAGATTTAAGAGATACTCCAAAGCAAACAAGGAGATATAATAGCAAAACAAATCAATATTACAGGTGCCCAAAGTGCAACAATAGCACCAATGTTCTGTTTAGTTGCATTGACAAGAAATAATTTAATATGGCTCCACAAAAGAGTAAAAAATGAAGGATAATCATGAACTATTAGGTAACTAAATACAATTAGGAAAAATCTCATACCATTCATATTGAACACGATGAACACTCATTATATCCGTAGTCGGCTTCCCCAAAGTTTGAATTTGGGAGAGAATAAAGAGACAATGGAGACGTAAAAATGGAGAATGACAAAGACAACAATAATTCAACATTAAATTTGATAGAGTATAAGAAGAAAAACAATACACTTACCTGGATGTAATAATTGAATGCAAGTTTGAAAAATAAAAGCAGCACCCAAAAAAGAGTATACCAAAAAGAGAAAAAATAAATCTAAACAACTCGATGATTGAATCAAATGAACATGAAAAAGGTCCTATGACAATCAAAATGGGGGAAAATGTATGCTTCTTGTGAAACTCACTTGATAAGTGCAAATTGGCTTTCGTGCATTCCCCTTCCCACATAGATTATTGACTGCAGATAAATGAGTATTTCAATTAAAGAACAAATGATACAAAACAGGTTCACAGGTAGAGAACATGAAAGATAACTTATAAAGTTATAGTTATGCATTGATAATAAGGGTAAGTGATCTTTATGCAAGAGTAATTATCCCTAGTTGTTTCAGAATATGTCAGACACACATTAATGTGGATACTTTGCTGCGATTTATTCTAGGAGATAAACATAGTATTGTAGCAAAAGCAATCTTACAACTTTAATCATTTTAAGGACCAAATTTCCTTCATATTTCAAATCACATCACTACAACGAAAATGTATGAATCTATCAATTAGAGAAAATAAACTTACTAACAAAATCACATTTTGTCAAACTCATATGCAAGCACACTCTTTTAGTATTTTATTGTGTATCAATGTAGTTTTTGTAGTTAATGGCCTTTATTATCGAACTCATCTGAACTGCTACTATCCATTTTTTACAGTTAGCAATCCCGTACAGTGAAGAAATTAAAAATTGCAAGTTTGCATTATGAAGAATCTCGGTGAAATCGCATTGACCACGGCCGTCCGCTAAATAGCGTATAAGGGTCCGATTACGTAAATTGGGATTTTTCAGAGAATAGGGAGTCGCCAATTTGTTTAGGTCTAGGAATCATAAATAATTCCAAAAATGGATCGAGTTGGTCCACGATTAAGAAAAACGAGTTAGGGGTTAGATTACGAGTTTCGGAAGGTGTTAGGTACCGAACCCGCCTGATTATGACGATCAGTCTCTATTATGATCCAAAAATATCCTATGGTCAACATTCAAAGACTAAAGGTCAAACTAGGGTCCAATCATCATCAAATTGCATCGGATTTACTAAACAAATCTTACGGCTAAAATAATTACATGGATTCTCGAATTTCGCATAGTGGAATCCCACGATTGATAAGGCTTACGTAGCACTAAAATTTAGTGAATTGATTCAATCACATTTGGAAGAATATGAAATCAATTTTTAATGCCACGTACGCAAAATTGATGAATTGGCTCATTGATGACATTTTATCAAGAAAAATCCAATCTTAAACTTCTTATGTGCACAAAAAATCGATGAGTAAGCCCGCTTATTTTTAATCAAAAAAATTGATTTTTTGAATTGCCACGTGCACTAAAATCTGTGAGTTAACCCACAAATTAATAATCAAAGAAATCTTGATTTTTTGAATTGCCACGTGTATTAAAATCAATGAGTTAACCCACACATTTTTAGTCAAAAAATTTGATTTTTCGAATCGTCACGTGCGCCAAAATCAGTGATTTAATCCACACATTTTAATCAAAGAGATTTGATTTTTCAAATTGACACAAGGACAAAAATCAATGAGTTTGCCCACATATTTTAATCATAGAGATTTGATCCGATAATGTTAACAAACAATGAGTTGATCCGATAACATCATAAAATCAATGAGTCGACTTGATTAAATTATCAATCAATGAGTTGATACGTTAACATCACAAAGTCAATGAGTCAATCCGATTAAATTATCAATCAATGAGTTGGCTCTCGAATTTTGTATAAAAATTAACTCGATCGATCTATCAACATTAAAAATCAATGAATCGATCCACTAATTTTGAAAACTCAAAGATTGCTATTAATGCCACGTATACCAAACAATCGGTGAATTATCTTAAGTGCATACAAAATAAAAATAAAATAAAAAATAACAAAAAATTTACCTTCACCGAATAATTTCGGATGCGTGGATTCCTTCAAAAAGACTTCGAAATAGCGTGAGGTGCCAAAAGTGTAGGAAAAATCTGAGATGATAATTGATGTGGGATGTTGTTGAAGATGAGGGCTGAGAGAGAGATGCTCTTGTATGTACCGTCGCAGCGAGTTGAAGAGTTCAGACAGATAAATGGGTATGCTGAGGTGTGGTATTGCGAAGAGGTGAAAGAGAGACGAATGTAACGACTATGTAAAGTAGAGAGAGGGCTGAGAAAGAAGAAGAAGACAGCAATGGTGGTTGTTTTCTCCTCCTTCTTATAATTGTATTCTTCTATTTTCTCTTTCTTTCTTTATTTCTTTTTCTTGCTATCCTAAACAAGGGCTGAACTCTCAAGTAGATGAGCAAAAAGAGAAGAAGGATATAAAGAGAGATGAATAAGAGAGGGTAAAACGTGAGTACTACTTTTTTTATCTATGGAAGAAGAAAATGACTGCAGATTTTTTTAAGAACTGAAAGAAGTCGACAAGGTGAAGATGGAAGAAAATGGGCTAGAATAATGTTGTAGCAAGGGAGGAACGTAGTGGAGAGAGAGAGAGAAGTGACTGGGCGTTGGGCAACAATGGGGAAGGAGAATGTTACAGGTTTAATGAAAGAATTTCTTCTTTTTTTTTTTGTCAATGGTAGCAAAAAAGCGTCCCCCCTTCATGGTTGCTGCAACTACGTTTTTATGGTGGTTCTACCTTAAAACATGATAGAGGGAAAGAAGGGAGAGATGGGAGAGGTGGTGGAGGACATGGGTGGTTATGAGAAGGGAAGTTGGAGACGTTCAAGAAGAAGAGAGCCAAAGAGAAAAAAACGTGGGTATGCCCATGTTTTTTATTTTCTTTCTCTTCTTCTATTTTTGGATAATGGTGGGTGGTGATCCTACGCTACTCACCTTATGGTTTCTCATGGATAAATCAATTTTAAATTTGAATTCGATTGATCAATTTTAAACTTGAAATTTGATTGATAGATTTCAATTTTTAATTTGGTTGATCGATTTTAATGTTTAATTTGGTTGGTCAATTTTAATCTCAAATTTGGTTGACCGATTTCAATCTTTAATTTGATTGATCGATTTTAATTTTTAATTTAATTTTGCATTTCAATTGGTTAAGTAATTTTTAATTGGAAATTAAATTCGATTATTTAGTTCGATTTTCAATTTGATCGGCTAATTTTTATTTTGAGTTTCAATTTTGAATTTTAATTGTTTTTAACTTGAATTTGTTTAATTTTTACTTGTTTAGTTTTAATTTCATTTCGAATTTGATTTGTTTGGTTTTCAATTTGAGTTTTAATTATTTTTGTAAAAGTCAAAGTTTCTAGGTCAAAGTTCAACATCGAGGGGTATTTTGGTCATTTTTATGATTTCTCCCAAATTTCTCTATTTTCATCGATTTGGATCTCGTTAGACTCGAAATCACATTCTAAGTGCAATGGAGGTACTTTCGAGATTTTTCAGAGGTTCAAAATTCATGAGGGGTATTTTCTTCATTTTGTTGATTTTTCTTGGATTTTCCTGTTTTTTGTCGATTTGGATCCCGTTAGACTCGAAATCACATTTTGAGTGCAATGGAGGTCTGAGCATAAATTGAGCAACATTCGAGAATGATCTCGGCAAGTCTAAGCAAAATCTGAGCAGGTCTGAATATAATCCGAGACGTATCTCGACGGTTCTGAGCAACATTTGAGAATGATCTCAGTAGGTCTGAGCAAAATCTGAGTAGGTCTGAGTATAATTCAAAACGAATCTCGACGGGTCTGAGCAACATCTGAGAATGATCTCGGCAGGTCTGAGCAAAATCTGAGCAGGTCTGAGTATAATTCAAAACGAATCTCGGCGGGTCTGAGCAACATTCGAGAAAGAACCTCGGTAGGTATGAGTATAATCTGAAACGAATCTTGGCAAGTCTGAACAAAATCCAAGAAAGAATCTCGACAGGTCTGAGCAAAATTTAAGTAGGTCTGAGTATAATTCAAAACGAATCTCGACGGGTCTGAGTAAAATCCGAGTAAGAATCTCGGCAGGTCTAAGCAAAATCTGAATATAATCCGATACAAATCTCAGCAGGTCTAAGCAAAATCTGATAAAGTATCTTGGCAGGTCTGAGCATAATCCGAGATAAATCTCGACAGATCTAAGCAAAATTTGGGAACGATTTCGGTAGGTTTGAGCAAAATCTGAGACAGGTCTAAGCAAAAGATTGGAGTAAACTCACATTCCATAGGAATCATTTTTTTTATGAAGGTCAGATCAACATTTTAACTTTCTTTGAACCTCAAGGGTTTTCAAAAAATGCTATCTAAAGGGTAACCTTTAATTCTGAATTTTCTTTATCCTTTGGGGCTGGAATTGATCAAGCTTAAGAACAAAAAATGCCCCTAGTTTGATAGGACCTTACACTAACGATAATTGAACACGTTTTGAAAAGACATACCCCTACTATAGGGGGAAAATAAATATGCTTCCAAACAAAAGGAGAAGTGCCCCTCAATATGAAAATTAGAAGTCTTGGATTACCACAAATGCAATAAGGATTCACTTTTAATTTTGACTTTATTGAAGATCATGAGTCAAGCTCAACTATTGGAAATAAATATTCATTTTTGAGATTCATCTTGGAGATCACGTTCTTTTCCATTTTTGCTCATTTGAGAAAGTAAACTTTTCAGATCAGTCATAGAGGCGATACATGTAATTTCTGAGTCTTTGCCTGATTTAAGCTGGGTATTGAAGCTTAGTCATTCGAACTTTTGTTGTTCTGATTTGGCTCGTCTTTTCAGATTCTCAACTCGACGGAGATTTTATTTTGATTGTTCTATCTTTTGCCTAGATTTCCTTTTTAGGTTTTCAATCTAACGAGTGTGCTCTAATTTTTGCCTAAACCACTTTTTTAGGTTTTCAATCTAGTGAGCTTATAATTTTTTTTTTCTTTACTTTGATTGTTGCTAAGGTCGTCCTTTGGGATTTTCAACCTTGCATGCTTGCCTTAATTTTTGCCTAAGTTGCCATTTCGGGTTTTCAACTTAGTAGGCCTTTTTTTTTGTGGAGTAACTACTTGATTTTGCTTGCTACCTTCCTTGACTTTTTCACACGATAATTCGAAGGACTTTCATGGGTAAGCTTAACACTGGGTATAAAAAATAAAGGAATCTTGAGGCTCAAGAACCCGAATGCCCCTTGGGTGGCATTTCTTTAAATTACTTTCTTTTTCTTTGAATTTTCTTCCTCATTATTTTTTTTTATTTTTTCCGTGGGGGAATATATTTTTTTATTTTTTTGAGTATGTCGGGCTTGAAGTAATTTCTCAAGTTGCCTACGTACCCCAGAATTTTTAGATCAGACCAAAACATAGTTCAAATTATCCTTCCCCTAGGTTAGGTAATCCAGCTGAGAAAAAAAAAGGCATTATATTTTTTGATTTTTATTTTTTAAATGGATGCAAAGGGCAGAGAAAGGAGATATTTAACTGGGTAACAAGAAAATTGGCTCGACCAAAAATGGCCTCCTCAAATGTAGTACCACTTGATCTGGTCAAGGTTTGTTGGTTCTGGTAATTCGATGCCATCGTGATCTTGGAATTTAATAGCTTTCCCAGGCAATACCTCTTTGATAATGAAGGGACCTCCCCAATTGGTCTTGAATTTACCTCTAGGATCGAAGAACTCGGTTTTCTTTGATTACTAGGTCTCCGACTTGTAAGTCGTGAACTTTAACCCTTTTATCAAATGCCCGAGCGACTCTTCTCTAATAGACTTGCACATGGAATAGGGCTCTAAGTCATTTTTCATTGATTAAATTCAACTCTTCGTACCCGTGACAAACCCAATCTGCTTCTGATAACTGACTTTCCATTAGAATCCTGAGGGACGAGATTTCCATTTCAATTGGTAAGACAACTTACATTCCGTACACTAGTGAATAAGGGGTGGCTCCAATGGAAGATCGTACCAAGGTGCGGTATGCCCAGAACACAAATAGTAATTTTTTAGATCAATCTCTATGTGATTGACACATCTTCTTGATGATCATCTTGAGATTCTTATTGGCTACTTCAACTGCTTCGTTAGTCTAGGGACGATAAGGTGATGATTTGTGGTGTTGGATCTTGAACTTTGAACACAAAGTAATAACTTCAGCTTTGAAGTGTGACCCGTTATCAGAGATTAGTTCAGAAAGTACCCCATATCGACTGATAATATGTGCTTGGATGAACTTGGCAACTTTGGATGCATTGAGAACAGTATACGAAGTGGCCTCCACCCATTTTTTAAAATAATCGATGGCCACTAGAATGTACTCATGTCCATTCGATGTTTTAGGTGGGATCTTGCCAATTATATCAATTCCCCAGACAGAAAATGGCCATGGCGAAGTTAAACTAACAAACTGAGATAGAGGTACATGTATAAGGTTAGCATGTATTTGACATTTATGGCAGGTCTTGACCAGATGATGATAGTCTATCTCCATTGTTGACCTATAATACCCCTGTCTCATGATTCGTTTGGCTAACATTTTCCCACTCATATGTGGTCTACAATCTCCGGAATGCAATTCTTCCATTATCCGTTCAACTTGACTTTCGTCAACAGATGACAAATGAATTTCGTCATAAGATCTCTTATATAAGTTTCATGCACACAAGATGGACTGGGATGCGAATCTCTGTAAGGTTTTTCGTTCTTTCCTTGACGCATCAACTAAGAACTCTTATTTTTCCAATACTTTTTGGATGTCAGTATACCAAGTTTTTTCATCCAAGAATCGAGCAACAATGTCGACCTGATAGCAATATGCAGGTTTATCTTTGATTTCGATAGTGATAGGCCTTAGTTTTATGCCTAAAGGCAAATGGATCATTGAAGAGATAGTAGCCAAAGCGTCAGTGAATCGGTTATCTTCCCTTGACAGATGTTGGAACATGATGGTTTTGAATTTCCTTGCTAAATTTAGCAGATACTCGAGATAAGGTTTTAGTTTCACGTCCTTAGTTTTCCATTCTTCCAACAACTAATGTATGATCAAGGCTGAATCTCCAAATACTTCTGTGATACCTAGATTCAAAGCGGCTTCAAGCCCGATGATGTATGCTTCGTATTTAGCTATATTATTAGTATTGGAAAAATCTATCTTAATAGCGATCAGAAAGTGGTATCCTTCGGGAGAAAACAAGACTACCCCTATTCCATACTCATTCTGATTCGCCGTTCCATCGAAGTATAACTGCCATACTCGGTCTCGTGATTTTTCTTTAAGGTTCAAGATATTTTCATTTGGAAATTGATTGATTGGTCTTGCTCCTTCTGCTATTGGATGATCAGCAATGTATTCCGCTACTGCTCTTCCCTTGATAGACTTTTGTGTAACATGCGTAATGTCGAATTCTGATAACAATAACACCATCGTGTAGTTCTTCCTGTCAATGCTACCTTTTCGAAGAGATATTTTAGGGGGTCCATTCGAGATAATAGAATGACTGAATAGGAGAATATGTAGTGCCGAAGCCTTTGAGTAGCCCCTACTAGTGCTAGGCAAGTCTTTTTGAGAGCTGAATACTTTCGTTCTTACTCCAACATCTTCTTGTTGATATAGCATATAGCCTTCTCGTTGTGACTATCTTTGTCGTACTATGCCAGCATGTATCCCATAGCCTCTTCTATGACTGACAGATAAATGAGAAGATGTTCACTTGGGGTAGGTGGAACCAAAATGGACGGATTTAAAAGATGATCCTTAACTTGGTCCAAAACTTTTTGGCATTGCTCATTCCATATTGTCGACTCGTTCTTCTTGAGAAGCTTGAATATAGGCTCACATACATTGGTGAGTTGAGCAATGAATCTACTAACATGTTGAATTCTACCTAAAAGCCCTCGAATCTATTTTTTAGTCTTAGGAGATGCCATTTTCTATATGGTTTTGATTTTTCTAGGGTCCACTTTAATCCCCCTTTGACTGACTACTGTAGACACCCCATTTTTGCACTCGCCTGATTAATCAACTCGTCAATCCGATTGCAATGATTCCCAATGATGGATGTGTATTCCGTTGCTTTATTTTGTTACCAGATGTGTTTCAAAAATCTGGATGAGGTATCTCGAATTGACAAAACCTTAGAAACCACGCTACGCTAGGAAAATACGACCCCAGAAACATAGAAATCATCATCTTGCAGACCAAAAAGAAACTTAACGATAAAAATCACTAAAAAATTACCAAATTAACAAAATACCCCTAACCTCAAAACAACCCTAGAGCCTACATTACACTTAGGAAAACTCTCTCGAACACATAAAATAACAAATCGAAATCAAATAAATCATTTCACCAATTTTAAAAGAATTCAATAAAATTACGAAAATGCCCCTCATAAAGTTCACAATCATTTCACACAAAAAACTTCATAAATGACACAAAATAATATTTCCATTGAATTCCTTACGAAAAATCGATTCTAAAACATCCTAGAACATTAAAAACCGACTTAAAACGTGAAAAGTCCTCTCCGGAGGCAAAACGGTAATTTCACAATTTTCATAATTAAAAAATTCGAAATTAATAAATAAAATATTAAATAATTAAAGTGAAACATTAATGAAATTAATTTAAAAATTTGAACCTAAAAAATCGATTAATCGGACTCTCAGGCAAAATTGTTGAGGGTTCGTGGGATATTTCTTTAAGGACCCCTCCATTTGGAGGTCCAAAGAATTAAAGAAATAATGGAAAGGGGTTCTCCAAAAATTTAAAGTCAATCAAGCAAGACTGTAGTCAAAGTATTAAAGTCTATCAAGTGAGACTAAAGTCAAAATTAAAGTCAATTAAGCAAGACTGAAGTCAAAATATTAAAAGTCAATCAATTAAGACTAAAGTCAAAACATTAAAAGTCAATCAAATAAGGCCAAAAGTCATAATAGAATTCTAATTAAATAATAACTCTATCTAATAGAGTTCTAACTTAAAAACAATTCTACCTAAAACAATTCTAATTAAAACACAATTCTACCTAAAACAATTTTAACTAAAACACAACTCTAATTAAAAGATCTCTAATTAAACACTAACTCTATCCAAATCAACCTTAAAAAAATTCTATAAATAGAGGTGCTCACACCCTATTTTCGTATCAAATCATAAACCCTAAGAGAAGTAGGTCTAGAAGCTCCCCTAGCCCCCCATAAACCTTAGTTTTGGAGCCCCAACTCCTTACCTAACATCCCTCCTTCAATTTTAGTCTAGAAAACACCTAAAATCCCTCCAAAAAAACCCCCAAATCCGCAACAAACTTGAAGAGTTCAGATCCAAAAATAAGGAGATACTTTGATCTAGGAGATCTGAAGTCAAATCCGGAGACAGAACGAAGCAAGGGAGTACAGTACAAGGAGCTCTTTTTGTCAGATCTGAGGGAACAAAATCCTTGCTATCGGAAAGGTATGTAATTTTTTTTATTTTTATCTAGGTTTTTAGCAATGTGATATATTTGGGAAGTTAGTAGAGACCGACTTTGGCCGGGCGGGGTTGGTGCCTAACACCTTCCAACCCCGTAACATGATCCCCGAATTCAGATTTTTTGTGGTAGATTAGTTCTTTTTATCCATGTTAGAGTCAGTTTGGTTCCTAGACCACAATAACTAGGTGGCGACTCCCAAACCTCAAGAGTCAAAAGCGGATCCGCGCACCCCGCGGATCGAGGGCGCTTTCAGTGGCGACTCCACTGGGGACTATTGAGGATCAAACTTGAAAAACCCCAAGTATGGGAGCATTGCCAAGATGACCTAGATTTTTTTATTATTTAGTTGGATTTATTTTATTTATTTTTTCTGTTTATTTATTTTTTGTCTTGATTGTAGATGATTTTGGGTATTGCATTTTTTTTTCCAATTAAGGATCACTTTTTGATGACCCCTAAATAATGAAAGATTCAAATTGACCTATGAAAATGATGGAATGATGAAGGTTGGACAGAAATATTAAAACGTTTTTAGAGAATATTCTAGTGAGAATTAAGTCTGGGAGCCTATTAATAAAACATAGATCTCGTCGAGTAGATTAATTTAGAATCTGAGTTCACTCAATTTCGTTATCGGAAGCCTTAGATATCATCGATGCAAGTTCAATCTGTAAATCTGGAATTATTTCTGAATGAAAGTTGGGACAGCAATGTTAAAACTTTTTTAGAGAATATTCTAGTGAGAATTAAGTCTGGGAGCCTTTAATAAAACATAGATCTCGTCGAGTAGATTAATTTAGAATCTGAGTTCACTCAATTTCGTTATCGAAAGCCTTAGATATCATCGATGCAAGTTCAATCTGTAAATCTGGAATTATTTCTGAATGAAAGTTGGGACAGCAACGTTAAAACGTTTTTACAGAACATTCTGGTGAGAACTAAGTCTGGACACCTATTAATAAAATGTAGATCTCATCGAGTAGATTAATTTAGAACTTGAGTTCACTCGATTTCGTTATCGGGAGCCTTAGATATCATCGATGCAAGTTCAGATTGTATTTTCCTAATTCACAAAAAATCTGAATTTATCTAATGTTGGCACAATTAATGTTCTTGAGAGTGAGCTCATCTCAACCATTGTCATTCTATCATCAATGTAACACCTATTGGAATCTCGATTTATTTTGGATCACCCAAAAGTGATCATTGATTGGACCTTAAAAATTATAAAAATTATGCCTATTGCAATGTTTGTTTGATCATTATCATATGCCATATTTATTGATTAATTTACCATGATCTTGCTTGAAATACATGATTGATGTTGATCGTAATGTTAATGTGCTTATGTGATGGGAATAATGTGATCTTAATTGAATATTCATATGATTTGAATGATTTTGGTTTTGATTAAATGTATGATTGGTTTGATTGGATCCATGGGCCCATTTGTTTGAAAAAGGTCCCGGGCACACCCCACCCTGTTTTGCACACACCACATGCACGTTTACTGTTTTACTCACTTACACGTCCCATTAGCCAACGTGGCACTAGTGCGTGGCCCGGTCTCTTCGGAGATGCGACGTCATTCATGAAACCCACAACTCCAGTCACGTACCTTAGGGTATATCAAACTGGGGGCATCAATACCATCTGATCAGGTGATTCTGAGAAGTATGTTGATGCACCCAGGCTGGAGCGACCTGAGCCTTTGACCTATTGTAAGCCACACAGTCACATGTCCCGATTGCCAACGTAGTACTAGTACGTGGTCGGTCCCCTCGTGGGATGCCAAACCATTTATGAAAGCTACAACTCTTGACTCGTACCCGTAGGTATAAAAGATAGTCTAAGTATATCAATTGCACTTCTTGGTCAAAACCGGTGCCTAAGCAAGATCTTGCCCCGCTGTACCCTACTGTACGAGGGGGATAGACTACGTCTATTCTAGACGAGAGGTATTTAAGTGGGCCCTTGCTCAGCATTGTGCGCCACCTCTCAACTGGAGATCAAACTGGCTGTTTTTGGCTTCAGAGAAGTGAATTGAGGTTTTAGATTATCACCTATACGGTATATCAAACCAAGTCACCACGTATCGAAAGGTATATAGGTGTGCTTGGGCAAGGGTGGCCAGATAAAAATGCATTGCACGTAGTAAGCTTAGAGTCTAGAAACCTTCCCAGTAGGTCACGACTCGAACTTATCGTGGGTGTTCCCGGGTTGTTTATTGAATGAATGCATGTGATTGATGAATGTATGTGAGTGATGTGAATGATGAGATCAAGAATGTATGGTTGTCCTCAAGGATAAAAAATTTTCTTTTTGAAAATTAAAATGGGTGCACCGACCCAATAAAGAATCCATTTTTTGCAATAATTTATAATGACCCAGTCCATCTCGATCCAATAATCATGATGGGTCGGGCCATTTAGATCAAAATGGAAATCAAATTCTTTTCTAAATTCGGGTTTCAACCCATTTTTAAAGAAGAGAAATGGTTTACAAAAGGAAAGTATTTTCTAGAAGAAATGTTCTCTAAAAAATATATATATATTTTCCAGAAAAAGTGTTTTCCATAAGAACAAGATTTTTCAAAAAAAAATATTTTCTAGAAGAAAAGAGAATGAAGGAAAAATGATTTACAAATGATATATTCAATAAAATCTCAGGATTCTTAAAAATGTTATCAAGGGGTTAATACCGAAATTGACTAAATCTACCTTTGATGGGGTCATATAGGATTATCATTGCGCCCAAACTCAAGCGTCCACCTCCTAGTTGGAGTCGTAAGTCCAGTCGGTTAGAAAGAACCACAGTACCAAGTCAACAAGCAGAGATGGCTTCAGAATCTGAGCTCACAGAGATCCGTAAGATCTTGGCAGCCTTTGCCAATGATATCAGCAATATAAAAGGCAAAGTGGAAATGTTAGAACAGACCTCGGAATCAACGGGAATTCCCTAGATGACCTAAAGGGGAAAAAGGTTGAAGAGAAACGTCCACGTGAAGTCTTCGAGCTCGACGGAGATGAAGAGTATGTTGATGAGAATCCGGCATTATCTAATAGAATGTCTCAATTGGAGTCAGCGATGAAAAGTATAAAGGGTATTGATGAAATTGCAGCAGGCATTGAAGCTTTAAATCGCATCCCTAGAATCCATTTGCCAGAGAAGTTTGTGATGCCTGAAATGGACAAGTTCAGTGGGACAGGGTGTGCAAAAACACATCTTAAGGTGTATGTTACCAACATGCGCACTATGGGGCTCAGCGACGAACAAATGACATTGTTGTTCCAAAGAACTCTATCGGGATCAGCACTACGTTGGTTAATGTCTCAAGATCCAGTTACTGTGGGTACATGGGAAAACATGTCAAAGGCCTTCTGGCATCAGTATAAATACAGTACTGAGATTGAGACCTCAAGAAGGGATTTGGAAGCAACTAAACAGAAAAATGGGGAGACATTCACTGATTTCATTGGTCGCTGGAGGGCCAAGGCTGCACAAATGTGGGATAGACCTTCAGAGAAAGAACAAGTGGCTATTATCTTAAAAAACCTCTCGCAAGGGTATGCCCGACATCTAGTTTCCCAATACCTTCCTACATTCGAGTCTCTATTGCAAGCTGGTAGCCAATTGGAAGATGCTTTCGCTTCCGGAATCCTTTCCAATCCTTCTGACAACAAGTTCAAAAAGCCTTTTACCAATTCTAAGTCTAGTACTGATCACGCCTATGTAGCCAATACGTCTACTACACCCGTCCAATCTACTATCTTGCCTAGTAACCAAGTTAACCCTAATCAACCTCGACCGCGTAGGAAATTCACCAATCTTGGGATGCCTTTGAGCATTGTCCTTCAAAAACTATTAAGTAAAGGGCTCATTGCACCTCTCCAACCTCGACCTTTACCAAATCCACTCCCCACTTCTCACAATCCCAACCTATTTTGTGAGTTTCACCAAAATCCCGGTCATCTTACTGATCGTTGTGTCGCTCTTCGTCATACAGTTCAAGACCTCATCGACGCCAAAAAAATTACTGTCCCTGCCCCTGAGCAACCGAATGTTACTACCAACCCTCTACCCAGTTACCAACCTCCTCAGACTTTGAACATGGTATCCAATACTCAACTCTTGTTTGACCCAATCCTTCTCATCCGATCAGTCAATCATAAACCTCCTAGCCCTCCTTTTACCAATACTCAACTCTTGACGGTCCCTAATGAGGTTTTCACCACCAAATGCAGTCTTGGCCAAGAGAGAAGAAGTAAGTCTGAAGAATGCAAAGAATCTGAAAAAAAAAACTCAGTCTAACCGCTTGGAAATAGTTTCTCGAATTCTCAGTCTGTAATCAAGCCCGTTGTGGGTAATTGTCTTTAGTTGTTTATGAGTCTTGAGTCCGGTTCTTTCTATCAAGTTAGTAATCAAATCTGTCTTTTTATTTCTTATTTTGTTCTAGTCAAGTTAGTTTGTTGAGTCTACAATGGTGTCAGTCGCCCCATCTAAATTTAATTGAATAAAGAAAAATTTTGAATACCTTGAGCGCATTAACAAGTTAACTAATAACTGGCTTCAAAGAGAAATTCCTCTAATAAGGAACCCCCTCTTGAATGAGAAGATAAATGTCTTGCTCGAGGAACTAAAGGTCATTGACCTCGGAACAAAAATAATTCCCAAGAAATTCATATTGGAACTAACTTATCCCCAGAGGATCACAAAGAGATGATGAATTTATTCAGAAAATTCAAAAGACTTGCTTACATGGTCCTATGAGGATATGTCAGTTAAATTTGGAGTGTTGTTCAACATGAAATATATACCCATCCTATGAGAGAACCACAAATACAAACCAAATTGACTAACATAGTCAGAGGAGGGATTATAAAATGTATCAGTGCTGGAATTTTAAAATCGATGGAATAGTTGAAGCAGCCAGTAAAAATCTCAGACAATCATCGTGAAAATGTGTCAATCACATACACACCGGGATTGGCCAGAAAAGTTACCATTCGCATTATGGACATATTACACTTCAATACAGTCTTCTACTAGAGTCACTCTAGTATGATATGGAAGCAATCTTACCGGTTAAAAGGGAAAATCCTGTATCTCAAGGTCTTGATAGAAGTTAATTGTTAGAAAAAGATTGGGTCTGTCAATGGAGAGGAGTCACTTGCATGTTTGACAAGAAAGTCAAAGTTCATCACTTATAAGTCAAAGATCTAAGCATCAGACTACCCAAAAAAAATTTGAGTATTTTCTCGATTCATAGAAAGTTTGAACTCAATTGGAGAGATTCAATCATCAAGGAAATATTATCTGGAAAAACTGTTAGACTTCAAGATCATGATGGAATCGAATTACCAGAATCAACCAACCTTGACCAAATCAAACGGTACTACATTTAAGGAGGCCATCTTTGGCCGAATCAATTCTCTTATTACCCAGTTCAATATATCTTTCTCAACCCTTTCGCAGCCTTTTCAAAAGAAAAAAATTATGCCTTCTTGTTTCTTAGCCCGATCACCTAACCTAAGGGAGGGAAAAATATTCGAACTACGTTTTGGTCTGATCCCAAAATTCTGGGGTACGTAGGCAACCTGAGAAGTTACTTCAGGCCCGACCACATCAAAAAAATAAATATAGATTCCCCGAAAAAGAAAAAATCTAAAAAAAAAAAATTCAAAAGAAAAAAATTGTCAAAGTGGGGAAGAAAATTCAAGGAAAAAGAAAATAATTTAAAAGGAAATGTCACACAAGGTACATTTGGGTTTTTGAGCCTCAAAATCCCTTTCTTTTTATACCTAGTCCTAAGCTTACCCATGAAAGTCCTCCTAAGTACCGTGTGAGAAGTCAAGGAAGGCATGATCAGACAGCAACTCCAGAAGTTCAGAAGGGAAGAAGAAGAAAAAAATCTACTAAGTTGAAAACCCAAAAAGGGCGGCTTAGGCAAAAATTAAGGTAAGCTCGCAAGGTTGAAGATCTGAAAGGATGACCTTGGCAACAATCAAAGCAAGGAAAAAAGAAAAAATTGTAAGCTCGCTAGATCGAAAACCTAAAAAGGCGATCTAGGCAAAAGCTAGAGCATGCTCGCTAGATTGAAAACCTGGATAGGCAATCTAGGCAAAACTTAGAGCTATCAAAAAATAAAAGAAAATCTCCGTTGAGTTGAGAAGCTGAAAAGGTAGCCCGAGCCGAAATATCAGAAGTCCGAATGATCAAGTTTCAATACCCAGTTTGAACCAAATATAGACTCAGTGGATACAAGTATCTCGTCTATGATTGATCTGAAGAGTTTCATGTCCCTAAGCGAACCGACGGGGAGAAAGAACAAATTCTATGATGAATTTCAGAAAGAAATATTTTGTTCCAATGTCTTTGAGCCTGACTCAAAATCTTCAATATAAAAAGTCAAAATTAAAAGTTAAACTTTTATTGCGCTTGCGGTAATCAAGGATTTAAAACTTTCATAACAAGGGCACTTCCTTTTTTCTAAAGAGTACAGTTTCCCCCCTTACACTAGGGGCATTTATTTTCAAATTATATTCAATTATCCCTAGTGCAATGTTCCTTGTCAAACTAGGGGCATTTTTGTTCTGATGCCTGGTCAATTTCAACCCCAAAGGATAAGGTTAACTTTGCATTAAAGGTTACCCTCTTGATAGCAATTTTGAAAACTCCTCAGATTCAAAGAGAGTTAAAATATTTACCAGACCTTCATAAAATCCAACTTTTTATTAAAAAAAAAAAAAAGTCAAATGCGAGGTTAATCCCCCGTTTGTTCCCTCAAAGCTTAGTTCATTATTCTTGCACCCTGGGCAGGTAGAATAGAACTTCCTAAAAAAGAAAAAAATTAGTTCATCACTCTTTCACTCCGAGTAGGTAGAGTAGAACTTCCCAGAAAAAATTAGTTCATACTCTTTCACTTTGAGTAGGTAGAGTAGAACTTCCAAAAAAAAAAATTAGTTCATTACTCTTTCACTCCGAGTAGGTAGAGTAGAACTTCCAAAAAAAAATTAGTTCATTACTCTTTCACCCTGGGCAGGTAGAGTAGGACTCCCAAAACAATTAGTTCATTACTCTTTCACTCCGAGTAGGTAGAGTAGAACTTCCCAAAATAATTAATTCATTACTCTTTCACCCTGGGCAGGTAGAGTAGGATTCCCAAAACAATTAGTTCATTACTCTTTCACTCCGAGTAGGTAGAGTAGAACTTCCCAAAATAATTAGTTCATTACTCTTTCACCCTGGACAGGTAGAGTAGGACTCCTAAAAAATTAGTTCATTACTCTTTCACTCCGAGTAGGTAGAGTAGAACTTCCCAAAAAAATTAGTTCATTACTCTTTCACCCTGGGCAGGTAGAGTAGGACTTCTAAAAAGCTTAGTTCATTACTCTTTCACTCCGGGTAGGTAGAGTAGAACTTCCTAAAAAAAATTTTAGTTCATTACTCTTTCACTCCGAGTAGGTAGAGTAGAGTAGAACTTTCCAAAAAAAAAATTAGTTCATTACTCTTTCACCCTGGGCAGGTAGAGTAGGACTCCTAAAAAATTAGTTCATTACTCTTTCACCCTGGGCAGGTAAAGTAGGACTTCTAAAAAACTTAGTTCATTACTCTTTCACTCCGAGTAGGTAGAGTAGAACTTCCAAAAAAAAAAAAAAAAAAACAGTTCATTACTCTTTCACTCCGGGTAGGTAGAGTAGAACTTCCCAAAAAAAATTTAGTACATTACTCTTTCACTCTGAGTAGGTAGAATAAGACTCTCAAAAAAATATAAATTCATTACTCTTTCACCTAGAGTAGGTAGAGTAGGACATTTAACTTTCTCCAAACTTTTGCTCAGATTTGTCTCAAATATCATTCAAATTTTCTCGAGTTTTGTTTTACTCAGATTTTACTCAATTTCACACAGTGCACACACTTGCACTTTTTAGTCAGGGAGAATTCTCTAAAATTCAAGGATCTGACACTGTCAGTGAGAGCTCTCGCTCAAGGACCTGACAATCTTTTAATTCGGGGAGAGCTTTACCCTCAAGGATCCGAACACCCCGACGAATTGCTAAATCAGACTGCAAAATGAACTGTCACTAGCTTTGGCATTCAGATATCACACTATCTACCAAAATAGATTTGCTATCTAGCTTGCTTCAACCCTCTGCCAAAGAGGGGCATCTGTAGACACCCCATTTTTGCACTCGCCTGATTAATCAACTCGTCAATCCGATTGCAATGATTCCCAATGATGGATGTGTATTCCGTTGCTTTATTTTGTTACCAGATGTGTTTCAGAAATCCGGATGAGGTATCTCGAATTGAAAAAACCTTAGAAACCACGCTACGCCAGGAAAATACGATCCTAGAAACATAGAAATCATCATCTTGCAGACCAAAAAGAAACTTCACGATAAAAATCACTAAAAAATTACCAAATTACCAAAATACCCCTAACCTCAAAACAACCCTAGAGCCTACATTACGCTTAGGAAAACTCTCTCGAACACATAAAATAATAAATCGAAACCAAATAAATCATTTCACCAATTTTAAAAAAATTCGACAAAATTACGAAAATGCCCCTCATAAAGTTCACAACCATTTCACACAAAAAACTTCATAAATGACACAAAATAATATTTCCATTAAATTCCTTACGAAAAATCGATTTTAAAACATCCTAGAACATTAAAAACCGACTTAAAACGTGAAAAGTCCTCTCCGAGGGCAAAATGGTAATTTCACAATTTTTATAATTAAAAAATTCGAAATTAATAAATAAAACATTAAATAATTAAAGTGAAACATTAATGAAATTAATTTAAAAATTTGAACCTAAAAAATCGATTAATCGGACTCTCAGGCAAAATTGTTGAGGGTTCGTGGGATATTTCTTTAAGGACCCCTCCATTTGGGGGTCCAAAGAATTAAAGAAATAATGGAAGGGGGTTCTCCAAAAATTTAAAGTCAATCAAGCAAGACTGTAGTCAAAGTATTAAAGTCAATCAAGTGAGACTAAAGTCAAAATTAAAGTCAATTAAGCAAGACTGAAGTCAAAATATTAAAAGTCAATCAATTAAGACTAAAGTCAAAGACATTAAAAGTCAATCAAATAAGACCAAAAGTCATAATAGAATTCTAATTAAATAATAACTCTATCTAATAGAGTTCTAACTTAAAAACAATTCTACCTAAAACAATTCTAATTAAAACACAATTCTACCTAAAACAATTTTAACTAAAACACAACTCTAATTAAAAGATCTCTAATTAAACACTAACTCTATCCAAATCAACCTTTAAAAAATTTTATAAATAGAGGTGCTCACACCCTATTTTCGTATCAAATCATAAACCCTAAGAGAAGTAGGTCTAGAAGCTCCCCTAGCCCCCATAAACCTTAGTTTTGGAGCCCCAACTCCTTACCTAACATCCCTCCTTCAATTTTAGTCTAGAAAACACCTAAAATCCCTCCAGAAACACCCCTAAATCCGTAACAAACTTGAAGAGTTCAGATCCAAAAATAAGGAAATACCTTGATTTAGGAGATCCGAAGTCAAATCCGGAGACAGAACGAAGCAAGGGAGTACAGTACAAGGAGCTCTTTTTGTCAGATCTGAGGGAACAAAATCCTTGCTATCGGAAAGGTATGTAATTTTTTTATTTTTATCTAGGTTTTTAGCAATGTGATATATTTGGGAAGTTAGTAGAGACTGGCTTTGGCCGGGCGGGGTTGGTGCCTAACACCTTCCAACCCCGTAACATGATCCCCGAATTTAAATTTTTTGTGGTAGATTAGTTCTTTTTATCCATGTTAGAGTCAGTTTGGTTCCTAAACCACAACAACTAGGTGGCGACTCCCAAACCTCAAGAGTCAAAAGCGGATCCGCGCACCCCGCGGATCGAGGGCGCTTTCAACTACAAATCCTAGTAATTTTCCAAAAGTCACCCCGAATACACACTTTTACGGGTTAAGGCGTAACTGGTATTTTTGAATCCTTGTGAGAAACTTCTCTAGTGCAGCGATGTGTCCTAATCATTTTTTGGATTTTCTATCATGTCATCTACATAAACCTCAACTTCCATATGTACCATGTCGTACAATAAGGTCGTAACTGCTCTCTAATAGGTTGCCCCAGTATTCTTTAACCCAAAAGGCATGACTTTGTAACAAAAAATTTCCCATTGTGTGATGAACGATGTCTTTTGCATGTCATAAGGGCCCATTTTTATTTGGTTGTATTGATAAGACTATCGTTGTTCTTCTCACCGGAGTTAATAATAATCTTACGTTTACCTTACTTGTGGGGCAAGTAGAGGATCGAACCCAAGAGAAATGAGGAATATAGTTAAGCTAAGAAGATAAAATTCAAATTAACTAAAAGGAATTAAAACTGTTTTTCTTTTTATTTTTGAACTTATAAGAAAATGTAAAATTATTAGAAAAGAAACTAAAATAAGTGAAATTAAAAGCAAGTAAACTTATGAAATTAAAACACCATTAGAGGTGGATCTATCTAAAACATGTTGATGAGCAATTCTTAGTTTCAAGCCTTTTTATAACTCAATCGTAAGGACTTGGTGTTAGCTCCTTAGATCGGAAAGTTTTGCAAATGAAATGAAATAAGGGAACATAAACAAAGTAGAATTCTTTGAAAACTTCCTACTACCAATTATCTAGTTTAAGCATACTTTATCTTGATCTAATCTAAGCATAAAATATCTATATTAAGAATAAAAGGTCCAAGAAACTTAAAGAGAATTCATAAGCATTTTAAATAAAAGAAAGGCATGAAATTAAAAATAACACAAGAACTTGCTCTAGGCTTTTCCACTCTCCAATGGAGGGGAACTTAGCCTAATGTCATTGCAAGAGAGGGAAGATAAGAGATGAAAGAACTTTTCTTCATTTCATGGAGAAAATTACAACTTCTTCTTCTTCTACTTCTTACAAGACTAATTAGCCAAAAGGAAATAACTAGAAAATGAAAATAAAAAAAATAAGAGAATAGGCAAAGAGCCTTAGATTAAAGGAGTCTTGGATAAGAGAACCAAGATGGGACCCTTTCTCTAGAAATGAAGGCTCTATTTATAGAGAAAATTGTGTGTAGAAGAGTCTAAAAGTAGTCTCCACTTTTCTTTGCACAAAAAGACAAAAGAGGAGAATATGAGTTAAGGATTAGGGCATTCCAAAGGATTAGGGCATTCCAAAGTGGGCCCAAATGCTTTTGCCTTGAGATTTTGATTCCAAATTGTTGATTTTCTGCACAAGAAACACACGTAATTAGATTTATCTAGTAAATGAATTTATTTATATATAATTAAGCCTAATTAACATGCAACGTGGTGGTTTGAGGCTTATCATGATTATTATCTTAATATAGAGAAATAGGTACAAAAATCAAGATAAATATCCAGAAAATGTGCGTATAATTGAGTGTTTGGAGACACTCATCATGTATCCTGAAAACCCATTTATAAATGAAAACATGCCATGTCCCACTATGTTGTCGACCAATACGTCTATGTGAGGCAATGGAAAGTTATCCTTTGGACTTGCCTTATTTAAATCTCTGAAATCCACGCATATTCTCACTTTCCCATCTTTTTTAGGAACCAAGACTACATTAGCGATCCATTCTGGGTACTCTACCACTTTCAAGAATCCAGCATTGATCTGCTTAGTGACTTCTTCCTTAATTTTCAAAGTCCATTCGTGCTTCATACGTCGAAGTTTCTGTTTTATTAGTCGAGCATCGGGATGTAATAGAATCCGATGTTGAACGATATCTGTACTTAATCCTAACATGTCCTCATACGACCACGTGAATACATCTTTGAATTTTCTGTGTAAATCCACTATCATTTTACGTTCCACAAGAGATAAGGTGACACCAATTCGAATCTCTTGAGGATTTTCTTTAGTTCCAAGATTAACTAGTTCTATTTTTTCCATTACATGCTGGGTCCGACGTTCATCTTCTTGTTCAAGTAATTTAATTAATTCGATAGGAGTCTCTTCGTTAGAAGATTCGTCCTTCGAAGCAAGATTATCAATTAAATCATTATTGCACTCGGGGTTATCAGAAACTTCTTCTATTTTATTAAATATGGATGGGGTGGCTGTAGACACCCCATTTTTGCACTTACCTGATTAATCAACTCATCAACCCGATCGCGACGGTTTCCAATTATGGATGATTATTCCAATACTCTATTTTGTTACTAGATATGTTCTAGAAATTCAGATGAGGTATCTCAAACTAACAAAATTGTAGAAACCACACTAAACTAGGAAAATATAACCCAAAAAATATAGAAATCATCATCTCGCAAACAAAAAGAAGCTTTACAATAAAAATCACTAAAAAATGATCAAATTATCAAAATACCCCTAACATCAAAACATCCTTAAATCCCCTTTACGTTTAGGAAAATTCATTCGATCACATAAAACAACAAAATGAAATCAAATAAATCATTTCGCCAATTTTCACCAAATTCGACAAATTTACGAAAATGCCCCTCATAAGGGTTGACAATGATTTCATGCCAAAAAATTTCATAAGTGAAAAAATCAATAATCCCATTGAATTCCTTATGAAAAATTGATTCCAAAACATCCTGGAACATCGAAAATCAACTTGAAACGCAAAAGTTCTCTTATGGGGCAAAACGATAATTTTCTAATTTGTAAAAATTTTAATTTTGAAATTAATAAATAAAATATTAATTAACGTAAAGTAAAACCTTAATAAAATTAATTTAAAAATCTAAACCAAGTTAATCTCATAAGACTTAAGTCAAAATCCTCACTAAAATCCTAATTAAAATAAACCAAAGTCAAGCTCATAAGACTTAAGTTAAAATCCTAATTAAAATCCAAATCTAAAGAAGTCAAGTCAATCTCATAAGACTTAAGTCAAACCCCTAATCAAAATCCTAATCTAAAGAAACCAAGTCAATCTCATAAGACTTAAGTCAAAAATCTAATTAAAATCCTAATTTAAAAAGACCAAGTTAATCTCATAAGACTAAAGTCAAAATCTTAGTTTATCTTATCTAAAAGAAACCTAATCAAACACTAACTCTACCCCAAAAACTCTATAAATAGAGAGCCTCCATAACCTAATTTCTTAGGTCAAAGAAAATCGTAAAAAAAGTAGGTCAAAAAACCTCCCTAGCCTTCCCAAAACCCTGATTTTGAAGCCCTAACCCCTTAGCTATCATCCAAATCCTAATTTTTGTTCACAAACTCCTAAAAACTCTTCAAAAAACACCCAAAAATCCATCAATAAATTTAGGAAACACTTAGATCTAAGAAGGAAGTACTTTATCTTAGAGATCTGAAGTGGATCCAGTGACAGAAACAAAGCGAAGAGTATCTCACGAAGAACCATTCTACCACTTCTGAGGGAACCAATTATTGTAATCGTACATGCATATTTCCTTTTTATCTATTTTATTTATTTATTTTAGGTTTTTTTAGTAATGTAATCTTTTTGTGAAATAGTAGAAACCGACGTTTGCCGCGCGGGGTTGGTGCCTAACACCTTCCAACCTCATAACGTGATCCCCGGACTTAGTTTCTTTTTGTAGATTAGTTGTTATTATCCATCTTGAGTCAATGCTCGATTCCTAAACTGTAATAACTAGGTGGCGACTCCCAAACCTCAAAAATTAAAAGTGGATCCGCACACCCCGCGGATCGGGGGCACTTTCAGTGGCGACTCCACTGGGGATTATTGAGAATCAGGCTTGAAAAACCCCAAGTATGGGAAGCATTGCCATAACGACCTAGTTTTTTTGTTTTTTTGTTTTTACATTGTTTGTTTATCAGTTTATTTTTTTTTTTATTATTCTTGTTGGCTTAATTATTGATCATTTGTTTGGACTTTGAACATTTGGTTTTGGCATGTTATTTTATATGGTTCAATCAAGGGTCATTTAGAATGACTCTAAATAATGCAAGATTTCAAAAAGTTAATTAAAGATGGAATGATGATCGTTGAATCATGAAGTTTCTAATTTTTTTTTAGTCATGTGTCCATTAATAGTATAAATAAATAAAAAACTATTTATTTGTTTTCATTTTTAGGCGTGTATGGATCTGCCCTTTGACAGTAGTAATAAAAAAAAAACCTTTTTTTCTATTTTCATTTCTTTTAGGTGTGTGTTAACCTATCCGTTGACAACAAAAAAAAAAAACAAAAAAATGATTTTGGGCGCGTTGTTGGCAACAGCAACAACTTAAGTGGTGTGTCTCGAGTAAAAGTTTTTTTTAAAAAAAAAACCCTTGATGTTGGTTTTTTTTTTTACTTTATTCTTTTTTTAGCTTTTCACTCAGCCCCATCGTCTTCAACAAACTTGAGAGAACTCTCAGTCTAATTGATTCCAACCTCTTAAGCTCAATCAGTCTAGTACCCATAACAAGATCGCAGATTCCTCGTAATGTGAAGAGATAGAGCTTGGAATTGTAAGCTCTTCTTGAGATCGACTCGAGCTTGAATGATTTTACCAGATCAATCTTTCTTTTGTCAAAGAAAATAGTACCGGTTCAAATTGATGGGAAGTTCCTTATTCTAAGTAAAATAGTTGATCTCTTTCGAAGAGCTAGAATTTTTTCTCTTCAAAACCAAATCTTTGTTGGCTTATTTCTAAAAACTGTTTTGATTCATCGACTAATGATTTATGCTTTCTTGTGAAACCCATTTTTTTAGAAAAAAAAAGCTTAAATGCTGATTTATTTGGGAGTGAAAGAGATCAATTTGAAAACCGTTTGATTAGGACCTTCCACGTCATCAACTTAATGCAGTTTTTATATTCCGATTCAAAGCAAAAATTGAGATCGAAGGCCGTGTCGATTATTAGATTTTTTCTATATATATATATATATATATATATATATATAAAAGATTGATTGTCGATTCCTATTTGCCTAGGAATTGGAGAGATTGGAGTAGGAGAGATCGATCTGAAGATTGGGGATCAGAATCGTCCAGTTCATCAACTCGGTCAAAACGCTCATCAGTTGAAAATTTTGGAGTTCATGGATTTTTTTTTCTTTCCTTTTTTTCAAAAAAAAAAGAACATGCATTCTGCTCCAAAATTTTCGAATCTATCTTGGATTTGTTGGTGGTATATCTATCATCAATCAAATCGGCTTGGTTGCTGATGTTGGATGCAAGATAACGATGATGGACCACCGCTCTTAACAACTTGTTTCCTTTTTTTCTTTCAATAATTCTTTGATTAATTAACTTTTTTTTATTTTAAAAAAAAAGTAAAAATGAAAAAGAACTCTTTCATGTCTCTATTCTCAAATATATCATTCATTGGGTGTTAGTACGAACGGGAGGTTGGATTTAAACCTTTTCTGGAATTTTTTTGAATTTTTTCTTTAAAAAAATACAATAGATCCAACGAGAAACTACGGTTTAATGAGTTTTCTTTTTAATTTAATTAATGAAATTGTAGTTACTTGGCTGATTTCATCTTAGGCTAGTCTTAACACACCAATTTCTACTTGTAATGCACCAATTCGTATTTAAACGATTATTTTTCAAAAGAATTGGTGCGTTGTAAGTAAACATTGGGGTGTTAATTTGTTTTTTGTTAATTGTTGTAAGGGACCCTCTTTCACTAAGGAGAATGTTTTTTTTTGTCACGTCAATTTTTCTCTCTAACACATTATTGGCGTTTGTTATTTATAGAGATTGGTGTGGTGATAATGAAAATTATTTTCTTTAGAAAAATCATTTTTTTAAAGGAAATCTCCCCATTCCCAAACATCATTCTATCTTCAATTTAATATCCTTTGAAATCCTGATTTATATTGGGTCATCTAGATTAACCCTTGATTGGACTATAAAATATATATATATATATTTCAATCTTAATTTTGATGTGATGGGATTGGTATTTGTTCTAGTTAATATCATGTGATATCATTGCTTGTATGGTTTGATCTGGCCCACGGGCCATTTGCATGAAAAAGACCCTGGGTGCACCCCACCCTGTATTCCACACACCACTAACACGTTTATTGCTTTCCACGCTTGCATGTCCCTTCTAGCCAACGTGGCACTAGTGTATGGCCCGATCTCCTCGTGAGATGCAACGTCATGCATGAAAACCACAACTCCAGTCACGTACCTTCATGGTATATAAAATTGGGGCATCAATACCGTTTGATCAGGTGACACAGAAAGGTATATTGATGCACCCAGGCTAGAGCGACTTGAGCCTTTGTCCTATTGTAAGCCGCAAAGTCACATATCCCGATCACTAACCCTAGACTCATACTTATACAGTATATCAAAGTTAATCTAAGTTCACCAATAGCACTTCTTGGTCAAAATCAGTGCCTGAGAGAGATCCTGCCCCGCTGTACCTTATTGTATGAGGAGGATAGACAACGTCTATTCTAGATGAAAGGTATTTAAGTAGGCCCTTGCTCAGCATCGTGCGTCACCTCTCAACTGGGGATTAAACTGGCTGTTTTTTGACTTCAGATATTTGAGTTGGAGTCTTAGATTATCACCTATACGGTATATCAAACCAAGTCACCACATATCGAGAGGTTTATGGTGCACTTGGGCAAGGGTGGCTAGATAAATTGCATTGCACGTAGCAAACCTAGAGTCTAGAAACCTCCCTATGGGTCACGACTCGAATTTATCGTGGGTGTTCCCAGGTTGTTTGTTGGAAATGGACCTTACAAATGATGAGATCAGGAATGTACGATATGTTCCTCAAAGAGCAATCTTTTTGTTTAAACCTGATTTGAAATTACTGTATTATTGGGTGCACCAACCTAATAAAGAGTCCATTTTAAAAAAAAAACTTAGCAATGATTCATAATGACCCAATCCATCTTGATTTAACGATCATGATGGGCCGGGCTATTTAAATCAAATAGAATTCAAACTCTTTTCTAATTCGGGTTTCAACCCATTTTAAAAAAAATGTTTTCTAGAAGAAAAATGTTTTCCAAAAGAAAATGCTTTTCAAAAGGAAAAAAAAAGAAGAAAAATGATTTACAAAAGATTTATTCTTTCATGGGAAAATGACTTACAAAAATATATTTGACATGGACCTTGGAAATATACTGAAATATCATTTTGTGTTAAATCAGGATGCTAGCCACAGGCAATAACCCAATCGACCAATTGGTCAAGACAACCATCATGGGGATGCACCCGGTGGAGAAAATCAACTTTGGAAAATTCATGTTGAGATGTGCCTTGTATTTTCACGAATTTGAGATAGATTGAAGCCTTCTACGCGCTATGGCATTATATCCATATCTTCCATATTGGGCATATACACTTGCGTCCTACTCATGAAGAATCTTCTGACATTATGGGGATATCTACTTCAGGACCTCTAGCCAAGCCCTCATTGGAGACAAGATATGCTGGTAAACTAGCCACAGGACTAGACATCTCAAAAGAAGAAGCCAAGACCTTAGTCCATAACGGGAGATTGGACTTAGTACCTTTATTGGGCCCATAGCGCTCCCACAGTCATCCCGTCAATGTAAAACCAGAAGCCTGGTGAGTCACTAGAGACTATCAATTGTGCTTAGGAATCCTAGCCCAATATATACTAATCTCCAAAAGTGATGGTCAAACTGTTCCTGAGTCCTTCATAGACATAACCTCCCAACTCTTAGGAAAAGCCAATCCTATACCTCTCATTCTAGTTGAAACGTTTTCGGATTTAGATGCAATGAAAAATGATGAGGGAAAGAGATTCAAAGAAAGTCCCCACCTACTTTATATGTGGTTTTGTGACCATCTCAAAATTGTGGATATTCTTTCAACCCTCGAGTATGGGCCAAAATATTTTTCCAGAAGAAACATGTTAGTGCGTCACAACACAGTTAAGGCTTAGAAAAAATGGTTAGATTATCGCCTTGCTTGTCATATTAGTTTGAGATGTCCTTGGTGGATGACTGATCCCCCTATTCTAAGAAACAAAGGATCCTACTATGTCCGTTTGATCGGTTTGGAAGAGACATCTTTTTATAGACCTGACTTGATCCCAGAATAATACAAAGTGCCTATAGATTTCTTTTTGCCTCAACACAAAGACTTCGTTCCTCTTGAGCCGTTGACTGGAAAGTTATTATATCTCATGGAGAAAGCTTAGAACAAATGCACCTTAGGGTATCCAAATGGACCAGCAGAATTCAAAGAACTAGTTGTTAGAGCCAAAAGGTCAAGCCTGATAGCAATCCTGATGACCATCAAGACAAGGCCAAGCGTCCATGTAAAAAATAGTTTAAGTCAAAAGATGTTATTCAATGAATTTTTCTTTGCCAATAATTTTTAATATGTCCAATAAAACTATTTTTATTTTGAATAAACATTTATGGATTATTTAATGGATTGGTGCACGTACTTCTATAAAAGACTTATTAAAATGTTATCAAGGGGGTAACACTAAAATTGATTAAATTTATCTTTGATGGGGTGTATACAATTATCATTGAGTCCAAACTCAAGCGTCCACCTCCTAGTTGGAGTCTTAAGTCCAGTCGATTAGAGTAGGCAGAAATGGCTTTAGAATCTGAGTTTACAGAGATGCGTAAGATCTTGGCAGCCTTAGCCAATGATGTCAACAATATAAAAGGCAAAGTTAAATTTTTAGAACAAATTTTAGAATCAACGGGCAATCTCCTTGACGATCCAAAAGGAAAAAAAGGTAAAAGAAAATGCAACAAGACGAGCACATGAGGTCTTTGAACTTGACGGAGATGAAGAACAATTCGATGAAAATCCGGAGTTAACCAACTGAAATCGTCTCGACCCGTTTTCCACCAAATTGTGGGTAGGGATCCGATTAGTAAATTGGGGATTTTGAAAGGTAAGGAGTCGCCACCTAGTTTAGGTCTAGGAACCATAAATGACTCCGAAATGGATCGGGTCGGTCCATGGATAAGAGAAATGGGTAAGGGTCAGATTACGGGTTTCGGAAGGTGTCAGGCATCGAACCCGCCCGATCGGGATGATCAGTCCCTACTACGATCCAAACTATCCTACGGTCAACGGGTAAAGACTAAAGTCAAGATTATGGTCCAATCATCATCACTATCATCATCAAATTATATCGCATTTGCTAAACAAATCTCAAGGCTAATATTCCCCAAATATCACATAATTCTCGAATTTCGCACTAAATGGAAATATTTGAAAAAAGCCTTGATCTCGATCTATGCTCCAAGATCCACGTGGCAACATTTCCATCACAAATCCAAATATACAATGATTTTCTGATTAAACTAAAATAGGAATTTGTGAAAACTTCCTAACGTAGAAAACTGAGAATATGAAACTTCTAATTTGGGAATTTACGAAATTTCTAAATTAGAAATTAGAAATTTCCTAAATTGAGAGATCAAAATTAGAAATTTGAAAAAGGGGTTTTCCAAATTAGAAAATTATCAAAATTGGATTTTCCAAATTAGCAATTTACAAATATCAACTTTCCAAAAATAGAAAATCATGATCTTAGGAAAATCACCAAATAAAAGAAAAATCCATAAATCCCCAAGATTAGCAAGTTGTGAATCTTCAAGAATCCATTTTTGTCACGTTAACATAAATCGGCGAGTCGACTCATCAACAACATTTTGAACAGTAAAATAAGTTTTCACACCCCAATGTCCACCAAAATCAATGAGTCAACTCAATGTCTATTTTGTTCATGAATCAATTTTGGAATTCTAATGTATATAGAAATCAGTGAGTTAACTCACGTGGAAATATTAAAAGGAAAATCGATTTTACCCATATGAGCACACAAATCAGTGAGTTAACTCGTACCTATTTTATTGAGAAAATTGATTTTATATTTCTTATATACTCAAAAATCAGTGAGTCGATTCTTGTGCCACTTTGATAAGAAAACAAATGTCGGATTTTTAATCACATAAAAAAATATAGCGAGTCGACTCATTTATCATTTGAAACTCAATTGTCCCACTCAATGCATCCCAAAATAGCAAGTTGACTCACGACCATCGTATAGAAAAACTCAACTTTAAGCTCATAATGTATCCAGAAATCAGTGAGTTGACTCGTGTGATAAGTTGATAGAAAAAATCCGATTTTAAATGCTTTACGTGCTCAAAACCAGTGAGTTGGCTCACCTCCATTTTATCGAAAAAATTGATTTTTAAATGTTTGATGTAACACAAAAATCAGTGATTGGTTCATGCAAATACTCGAATTAGCATTCATAAATATGGCCCACACGTGAAATAAAGATTAAACAAGGGTAAGAAAAAATGAAAGAAACTAAAAATAAATGAACTCACCACTTGCAAGGATTCGGCTATGTGGGATCCCTTCAGAATTACTCGATTTGCTCGCTGCTCAAAGACGAGAGAGAGATGAATCAAGAGAGTAGATGAAAGAGAGATAAGCATCGTTTTGGAGGTGTTATCGTGAGGAGTATGGAGGCTTTACAGGCGCAACGAATGTCCTGTTGCGAGTATTTTCTTCCTTCTTTTTCCCTTATTTTTTTAACCCATTTTTTGCTTTGCTATTGTTGTTCAGAAATGAAAAAGAGAAGAAGGAGAGGGACTGCCATGGAGATGTCAAAAGGAGACTGAGACCATTGAATGAACAGCGTTAATGGAAGGTTGAACCGTGAGTTTATGTGTTGGTTTCAACGGTGGATAAAACGAAGGTGTGTGTGAAAGCACCCTCGATCCGCGGGGTGCGCGAATCCACTTTTGACCCTTGAGGTTTGGGAGTCGCCACCTAGTTGTTAAGGTCTAGGAACCAAACTGACTCTAAAAAAGGCAAACTAATCTACGAAAGAGAAAAAGAGTCCGGGGATCACGTTACGGGGTTGGAAGGTGTTAGGCACCAATCCCGCCCGGCCAAAGCCGGTCTCTACTAACTTCCCAAATAAATCACATTGCTAAAAATCTAGATAAAATAAAAATAAAAAATTTCATACCTTTCCGATAGTAAGGATTTTGTTCCCTCAGATCTGACAAAAATAGCTCCTTATACCGTACTCCCTTACTTCGTTCTGTCTCCGGATTTGATTTCGGATCTCCGAGGCAAGGTATCTCCTTATTTTTGGATCTGAACTCTTCAAGTTTGTCGCGGATTTTAGGATGTTTTTGGAAGGCTTTTAGGCATTTCTTATGCTAAAATCGAAGGGGGGATGTTAGGTAAGGAGTTGGGGCTCCAAAATTAGGGTTTATGGGAGGCTAGGAGGGCTTTTAGACCTACTTCTCTTAGGGTTTATCATTTGATACGAAAATAGGGTGTGAGCACCTCTATTTATAGATATTTTTAGGGGTTGATTTGGATAGAGTTAGTATTTAATTAGAGTTCTTTTAATTAGAGTTGTGTTCTAGTTAGACTTATTTTAGGTAGAATTGTGTTTTAATTAGAATTGTTTTAGGTAGAATTGTTTTTAAGTTAGAACTCTATTAGATTGAATTATTATTTAATTAGAACTCTATTATGACTTTTGGTCTTATTTGATTGACTTTTAATGTTTTGACTTTAGTCTTAATTGATTGACTTTTAATATCTTGACTTCAGTCTTGCTTAATTGACTTTAATTTTGACTTTAGTCTCACTTGATTGACTTCGGTCATTAATGTTTCACTTTAATTATTTAATGTTTTATTTATTAATTTCAAATTTTTTAATTATGAAAATTGTGAAATTACCGTTTTGCCCCCGGAGAGGACTTTTCACGTTTTATGTCGATTTTTAATGTTCTAGGATGTTTTAGAATCGATTTTTCGTAAGAAATTCAATGAAAATATTAGTTTGTGTCATTTATGAACTTTTTTGTGTGAAATGGTCATGAACTTTATGAGGGGCATTTTCGTAATTTTGTCGAATTCTGTTAAAATTGGCGAAATGATTTATTTGGTTCCGATTTTTTATTTTATGTGTTCGAGAGAGTTTTCCTAAGCATAACGTAGGCTCTAGGGTTGTTTTGAGGTTAGGGGTATTTTGGTAATTTGATCAATTTTTAGTGATTTTTATCTTGAAACTTCTTTTTGGTCTGCAAGATGATGATTTCTATGTTTCTGGGGTCATATTTTCTTAGCGTAGCGTGATTTCTAAGGTTTTGTCAATTCAAGATACCTCATCCGAATTTCTGAAACATATCGGGTAACAAAATAAAGCAATGGAATACACATCCATCATTGGGAATCATTGCGATCGGGTTGACGAGTTGATTAATCAGGCGGATGAAAAAATGGGGTGTCTACAGTGTGGGTGATTTTAATGGTGCTGGTTGGGTCGTCGATTTAGCAGAGATAGGTTGCTGTTAATGGATGTAATGGAGGGTGTTTGGGGGTGCTTATGGAGGGAGCTTGGGGCTGCGTTGAACGGTGGTTGGGGGCTGTAGGAAAAGGTGATAATGGGGGTGTTTTTAATGGTGGTTGGGGCTGCTGGAGAATGTGATGATGGGGGTGATGAAGATGGTGGTTGGGGCTAGTAGAGAAGGTGATGATGGGGGTGATGAAGATGATGACGACGGAGGACCTACTGTGCTTGTTGGAGACAAGCAATGAAGGAGACAGTGATGAAGAAGAGATCAATTCTCTTTTTTTCTTTTGTTTTTTTTTTCTTTTCTATTTTTTTTTATTTGTTTCCTTTATTACCTCTTCCAAGAACGTCAGTCTCCTCCTCTTTTTGGGTTCCAAAACGTCAGTCTCTTTTATAGCAATCTCTTGCTATTTTTTGTCTATATCTTTCTCTCTTTTATTTATTTCTTTCTATTTTTGTTTGTTCTACTTTATTTGTTTCTTTTTTTTTTTTTTTTTTGTGTTTTTATATTCTTTCTTTTATTTGCTTATTCTTTGACCGAACCAATAGAGAGAACCTCTCTCTATTTGAGTTTAGAAGGAATGGGACCATGATCTCACGCTTTGCAACTCGTGGTACGTTGGTGGTGAATTTTTGATTTTTAATGTTGGTTGATGGATTAAATTACAATTTTTAATTTTGGATTGATTTTAATTTAATGGGTTAATTATGTTTCACTTTTCAATCTTGATTGGTTGATTAAATTAAGATTTTAATTCAATTGGTTGATTGGTTGATTAAGTTTTAAATTCAATTTGATTGATCGATTGGGTTTTAATTTCGATGTTAATTGGTTGATCGGATTTTAATTTCAATTTAATTTAAGTATTGATGGGTTGATTAAATTTTAGATTGAATGTTGATTTAAATTTAATTGTTTAATTTTAATTGTTTAATTTTTAATTTGAGTTTTATTTTTAATTGTTTGAATTTGAATTGTTTAATTTTTAATTCGAATTTTATTTTTAGTTAGATTGGATTTTTAACTGGGTTTCGATTTTTATTACTTTTTCCTAAGGATCGGGATCTCTAAGTCGGATTTGGATGCTTAAGGGGCATTTCGGTCATTTTTCAATTTTTTACTAAATTTCTCTGATTTCATCGATTTGGGTCTCGTTAGACTCGAAATCCTATTCTGAGTACAATGAAAGTACTTTCGAGACTTTTCGGAGGTCCGAAATTCATAAGGGGTATTTTCGTCATTTTTTCAATTTTTGTCCATTTGGGTGAATTTTGGCGTGAAGTTTATTTCAATTGCAACGTAATTTTTTCTAAGTCTCGAGATCATATTTTCCTAGCGTAGCGAGGTCTCTAAGTTGTTCTAATGTGTAGCGAGCCTAAGCGTACATGCTTGCTAAGTTGAGTGTATGGTGTAGCGATCCTAAGCGTGCGTAATTCTATGTCGCGGGGGCAAAGAGAAAGAATGGAATAAAATTAGAAGGCAGAAGGAATTGGAAGGAGGCTTCTCATGAACTTTCGAGTTCTTTGCACTCATCATTAGGAATCCACAGCAACCGGGTGACGGATCGCCAAGTCAGGCGGATGCCAAAATGGGGAGTCTACACCAACAAAATGTCTCAGTTGGATTCCGCCCGGAAGAGTATAAAGGGTATTGATGAAATTGTAGCAAGTATTAAAATTCTGAATCGTATCCCTATAATTCATTTGCCAGAGAAATTTGTAATGCTTGAAATGGACAAGTTCAGTGGGGTAAGTTGTGCAAAAATGCATCTTAAGGTGTATGTCACTAACATGCGTACTATGGGGCTTAGTGATGAACATATGACATTGCTATTTCAGCGAACTCTATCAGGATTAGCTCTACGATGGTTGATGTCTCAAGATCCAACTATAGAAAGTACATAGGAGAATATGTCAAAGATTTTCTGGCATCAATATAAATACAATACCGAGATTGAAACTTCAAGAAGGGATTTATAGTCCATTAAACAGAAAAACGGGAAAACATTCACTAATTTCATTAGTCGCTAGAGGGCCAAGGCTGTCCAAATATGGGATAGACCCTCAGAGAAGGAACAAGTAGGCGATTATCCTAAAAAGCCTCACACAAGGATATGCTCAGCACCTAGTGGCCCAATATCTTCCTACTTTTGAATCCCTATTGCAAGTCGAAAGCCAACTTGAGGACACTTTTGCCTCTGGGGTTCTTTCTAACTCTTTAGACAACAGGTCCAAGAAATCCTTCATTTCCAAACCTAGTACTAACCATGTTTACATAGCTAACACATCAGCTACCTGAAAAGCGCCCTCGATCCGCGGGGTGCGCGGATCCACTTTTGACTTTTGAGGTTTGGGAGTTGCCACCTAGTTATTACGGTCTAGGAACCAAATTATTACTCTAAAAGGCAAATATACTAATCTACGAAGAAAAACTGAATCCGGGGATCACATTACGGGGTTGGAAGGTGTTAGGCACCAACCCCGCCCGACCAATGCCGGTCTCTACTTAACCCAAATAAGTCTACATTGCTAACAAAAACCTATATAGAAAAAGAAAGGAAAAATAATAAAATAGGGTGTGAGGACCTCTATTTATGGGAGGCTAGGGGGGCTTTTAGACCTACTTCTCTTAGGATTTATGATTTGATACGAAAATAGGGTGTGAGGACCTCTATTTATAGATTTTTTTAGGGTTGATTTAGATAGAGTTAGTGTTTAATTAGACTTCTTTTAAATAGAGTTGTATTTTAATTAGAATTGTTTTAGGTAGAGTTGTGTTTTAATTAGAATTGTTTTAGGTAGAGTTGTATTTTAGTTAGAACTCTATTAAATAGAGTTATTATTTAATTAGAACTCTATTAGGGTTTAGAGTTTTGGTCTTATTTGATTGACTTTTAATATCTTGACTTCAGTCTTGCTTAATTGACTTTAATTTTGACTTCAATCTCACTTGATTGACTTTAATACCTTGACTTTAGTCTTGCTTGATTGACTTTAAATTTTTGGAGAACCCCCCTCTATTATATCTTTAATTCTTTGGACCCCCAAATGGAGGGGTCCTTAAAGAAATATCTCACGAACCCTCAACAATTTTACTTGAAAGCCCGATTGTTCGATTTTTTTAATTCAAAATTTTAAATTAATTTCATCAATGTTTCACTTTAATTATTTAATGTTTTATTTATTAATTTCAAAAATTTTAATTATTAAAATTGTGAAATTACCGTTTTGCCCCCGGAGAGGACTTTTCACGTTTTATGTCGATTTTTAATGTTCTAGGATGTTTTAGAATCGATTTTTCGTAAGGAATTCAATGGAAATATTAGTTTGTGTCATTTATGAAATTTTCTGTGTGAAATGGTCATGAACTTTATGAGGGGCATTTTCATAATTTTGTCGAATTCTGTTAAAATTGGTGAAATGATTTATTTGGTTTCAATTTATTGTTTTATGTGTTCTAAAGGGTTTTCCTAATCGTAACGTAGGCTCTAGGGTTGTTTTGATGTTAGGGGTATTTTGGTAATTTGGTCAATTTTTAGTGATTTTTATCGTGAAACTTCTTTTTGGGTCTGCAAGATGATGATTTCTATGTTTCTCGAGTCATATTTTCCTAGCGTAGCATGGTTTCTAAGGTTTTGTCAGTTCGAGATACCTCATCCAGATTTCTGAAACATTTTTGTTAACAAAATAAAGTAATGGAATAAACATCCATCATTGGGAATCGTTGCGATCAGGTTGACGAGTTGATTAATCAGGCGAGTGCAAAAATGGGGTGTCTATAGATGCCCCTCTTTGGCAGAGGGTTGAAGCAAACTAGATAGCAAATCTATTTCGGTAGATAGTGCGATATCCGAATGCCAAAGCTAGTGACAGTTCATTTTGCAGGCTGATTTAGCAATTCGTCAAGGTGTTCGGATCCTTGAGCGTAAAATTCTCCCCGAACTAAAAGGTTGTAGGTCCTCGAGCGTGAGCTCTCACTGACATTGTCAGATGCTTGAATTTTATAAAATTCTCCTTGACTAATGAAAAAGTGCACGTGTGTGCAAAGGTGTGATGCCTACTAAGTAAAAATGTGTCAGGTCCTAGAGATCTTCTCTCACTGACAATAATGATTCAAAATTGAAATGTGCTTATGCAACGAAAGCAATTATGACAAGGTCAAAAAATGAGGTAATTGGAGTCATAACATTGTAGGAACTTCGTTAAATGCTATTTGAAATTCTTTTGTAGAGTTCGAAAAAGTATGAGTTTCATTTATCGAACTCGAACCTATTGTAGCCACGCTTCTCGGGCTAAAGAACTTAAACAATCCTGTTAATTCAATATGATTCAAACAAAACTGGAGTCTCGTTTCTCGGACTCGAGCTAAGGTTTGTAGGCACTTCAAAAAGCCTATTCATTCTATGATTCAAAAAGTTGGAGTCTCGTTTCTCGCACTCAAACTTAAGTTTGTAGGCACTTCAAAAAGCCTACTCATTCTATGATTCAAAAAGTTGGAGTCTCGTTTCTCGGATTCGAACTTAGGTTTATAGGCACTTCAAAAAGCCTATTCATTCTATAATTCAAAAAGTTGGAGTCTCGTTTCTCGGACTCGAACTTAGGTTTGTAGGCACTTCAAAAAGCCTACTCATTCTATGATTCAAAAAGTTGGAGTCTCGTTTCTCGGACTCGAACTTAGGTTTATAGGCACTTCAAAAAGCCTATTCATTCTATAATTCAAAAAGTTTGAGTCTCGTTTCTCGGACTCGAACTTAGGTTTGTAGGTACTTCAAAAAGCCTATTCATTCTATGATTCAAAAAGTTGGAGTCTCGTTTCTCAGACTCGAACTTAGGTTTATAGGCACTTCAAAAATCTTATTCATTCTATAATTCAAAAAGTTGGACTCTCGTTTCTCAGACTTGAACTTAGGTTTATAGGCACTTCAAAAAGCCTATTCATTCTACGATTCAAAAAGTTGGAGTCTCGTTTCTCGGACTCGAACTTACTAAGCCACGTTTCTCGGGCTTAGATTTATAGGAACTTAAAAAATCCTATTAATTCATTTTATGATTCAAAATCGAGTTTAAAGTTTGAAGAATCAGGCCTTTATCGGCTTATCATGCATCTGGATTCATAATTATCATTGGGCTTCGTCGGACTTTTAAGCTTTTGTAAGATTTTCTTTTTATCATGTGATTAAGAACAAAAACTCAAAAATGCCCCTAGTTTCAAGGTTGGCTTTAATTGGAATTTGACTACGAGATTAGTGGAATGGATTACACTTGAAAAATATGGACTTTGATGTATGACAGATAGAAGAACTGACATTCCCTTAAATTTAAGACTCTTAAGGTTATCATATGTGCAATAAGGAATTGATCATTTTCTTTCGAATTTCTTTTGAAAAATGCTTGAGCTGGACTTAAAAAATCTTGATAAATATTAGAATAGAAGATCTTTCTCTTCAAAGTGGTTGATGGTTCTACATCTTCCATTAGCGAACACTTGAACAAGTAAACATACTCTTGAAGATCCTACAATGTTCAAGATGACTTCTGATTTTTTTGACTTCAACATTGTCTTCGTCGGATGTGAGCTCTTGGCTGAAAAATGAATATTGTGGCTTGAATGGTTCTGTATTTTCTAATTTCTACACAAGTTTCCTTCTGAATTTTTCTTCTTGATGAGACCTTTCCTCCCTAATTTTTGTCTAGATCGCCTCTTCAGGTTTTCAATCTAGCGTGTTTTGTTTTTCTTTTTTTGATGATGCCTTGATTTTTGCCTAGGTCACCTTTTCAGGTTTCCAACCTAGCAGGCTTTCCTTTATTATGGTCATGCCCTAAATTTTGCCTAAATCACCTTTTCGGATTTTCTACTTAGCGGGCTTTTTTTTTTTTCTTGATGATCTTGTATAACCAACTCGACAACTTCTTACTTCCCTGCACCTTAACTGAGTCAATTAGCATTCATGAGGACTTAATAGGTGGGCTTAGGACATGATTTAGAAAAAAAGGGTAAAAGGCTCAACTTCCCAAAATGCCCCTAGTCTAATATCCTTTTTTTTTTGTCATTATTTTCTATAAATTCTTTTGACTCTTTTTTCTAATGCCCCTAATTTGGCATTCTATTCTTTTGAACCTTTTAATAGGGGATTTTCCTTTTGGATGACATTTTCCTTAAGAGAATACATTTTTTTTTGCATGACCGATCCTGAAGTAACTTCTCAGGTTGCCTACGTACCCCAAATATATTTATTTTTTTCTTTTGGGATCAGGTCAAAACGTAGTTCATACTAAGATTCCCTCCCAAGGTTAGTCAATGTGGTTTAGAAAGAAGAGGCTATTGATTTTTTAAAAGCTGCGTGAGGCTAAAAAGTTTAGAAATAGTTCGATCAAAGGAGGCCTCCTTTGGTGAATGCTACTCGACTTGGTCAAAGTTTCAGGAATTCGACATCTGGATTGCTCTGTCAAGTAAGGTTTTCTTTTGGATAATGAATATTCTTCAGTCTTCTTTTGTGAAATCGAGTATGATCGAGTTTTATGACTGTTCAACTCTTCTAACACTTCGAGAAAATCTTTTATTCTTTTATGAATGAAAACTCTCCTGTTTTGAGTGAGAAACATGGTAGATCCACTTGTGAGTGTTAGCGACTTTATCGATTCTTTCAACTATATCATTTTTGACTAATAATCTTTGACTTTGAAATCGCTCTTGACTTTACGTCTTGATCTATGTTTTTGTGTAATCCATCCATATATTCTTATGAGACCATGCAAGAACATTATTGAATTTCTCAAGTAAGTTTACTATTCTCCCATGTTTTCCTAAGGATAACGTATCATCAATTTGTACTTCTTAAGTGTACTCTTTAATTCTAATATTTATCAAATTTGACTAGTGAGCTTTAAGTCATTTCTCATGTTAGATTTTATGTTTATATCATTATTGCACATAGGATAATCAAAAGTTTCTTTATTTATTGGAATTGAAAAGAACATAGACTGACAAACCTTACTAAAACCCAAAATAAAGATGATTGACTGAATTTAAAGACTGACGCAACTAAAGCTAAAAAAACTAAGAAGACTTAAAAGACGACATCATTATGAATAGAAGGACACAATTCTAGAGTATATGCCACTTCGGTAATCTTCGATGGATGACTTGAACTTGCATGCTTTTACTATCTCTTCATATTCTGATTCAAGCCCCTGTCATATGCGCGACAACCCGTTGCTTCAATAATTTCTCTGTTCTTCAGTTCTGTCACTACCTTAAGGTAATTGTGCTCATTCTGGCATGGAGCGAGTGCACTGTTAAGACCAATTAGGTGAATGAAGGAAATTGGGTCAATTTATTCGGGTTTGGATATGGATATTAAGTTCAGAGTAGGAGGAGGTTGATTTTGAAAGGTAGGCAAAGGGTTAGTCTTAACATTGAGAGTAGTAGGAGTGGGTATAGTGATTTTTCCTTGCTCAATAAGGTCTTGGATAGCATGTCGGAGAGTAATACACCTATCAAGAACATGACCAGCCATCTGATGGAATTCACAAAATTACCCATTATCCATGTTTGGGGGAAGAGGATTAGGCAAAAGCTTAGGTTGTAAAGGTGTCAGCAATCCCCTTTTCATCAATTTTTGATAAGCAACACAAAGAGACATTCCAAGATTGGCAAACTGTCTCCTAGGCTTAGTTTGTGAAGGCTGAGTAGCTTGAGGAGATAGTGCGAAGGTGGTGTTGGCCACTTGTAAGGAATTGACATTAGGTTTGAAATGTTTGGGTTTTGACTCAGACGAGTTACCAAAAAGTCCCGAAGAGTAGGCATCCTCAACTTGATTTCCAGCCTCAAGAAGGGATTGAAAAGTGGGAAGGTACTGAGGCATCAAGTACTTGGCATAATTTAGAGTGAGATTCCTGAGGATAATCTTGACTTGTTCCTTCTCTTGAGGTCGGTCCCACAATTGAGCAGCTTTAGCTCTCCATCGAGCAATGAACTCAGTGAAAGTTTCCCCGGGTTTATGTTTAGTAGTTTCTAGGTCTCTTCTTGTGAGTTTAATATCTGTGTTGAATGAATACCGACCAATAAACTCCTTCATCAATTCATGTCATGTTCTTACCCGAGATGAGTTTAATGACATTAACCAGCGTAGTGCAGGACCTGTCAGGGTTCTTTGAAAAAGTTGAGCCATCTGTTCTTCACTTAGAACCTGAGATTGCATTATGCCGACATATACTTTTAAGTGAGTCCTAGGGCATCCAATACCGTCAAACTTCTCTATATCTGGCATTGTGAACTTTTCTGGTAGACGGACCGTGGGAAACAAGGTCATTGCCCCTAATCCAAGAGTAAGATCATCAGGGTCTTTGATGTTCTTCAAAGCAGTTTCAACCTAAGTTATTCGATGAGCTAGGACAGGGTCGACGTGTAACTGATCATCTTCTTGGTTTTCAACGAGGTCAAACACATCCTGAGGTTCTATAGCTTTATCTTTTGCTTTTTAAATTTTTAGGGATTCAATTTGTGTTTGGACAGAAACAATAATCTGTGCTTGAAAAGATTCTAAAATTTGACGGAGCGTATCTTCATCCATGGTACTCGTTTCTTCTCGTGGCAAAGACTGACTACTTGGCAATGGTACTCTAAAAAGACGACTTTTTTCACGGATCCAAAGTGGTACAGATGGAGGTTTAGAACGTTTGGGACCAATTATTACCTGATTGGAAGTAAACCAAGGTTAATCATTGACTCTAAAGGTTTGACTCTTAACCACATGATTAAAGTTTTGACATAAAATAGCCCAAGTCTGGCAGAAAATATCGAATCCAAATGCACCATAAGTCTATAGTGACCAAGAAAATGAGAAAGATTAAACGCGGGTCTACCCCTGATTGGGATTGAACCTTTGATCAGACAAACTAATTTGATCCTAAGATCGAATCTTTCTATACAAAGTGGTCTGGATCTTTAAAAGTGAAACCAATTAGTCCAACTGATTTGGTATTGATCAGTTTGATCCATTTGTCAATTGGGCCAACCGGTTTAAATGGTTCAAATTAATCGATACATTTCACAGATTGGGTCGGACCGATATTGCGGGTTTTGTTTGATTATTCAGGATCGGTCTGCCCACCTACCTATTGGTTGGATTGAATAAAGCAACCCGGGAACACCCATAGTCAGTTCGAGTCGTGACCTATAGGAAGGCTTCTAGACTCTAGGTTTACTACGTGCAATGCATTTTTATCTAGCCACCCTTGCCCAAGCACACCTATATACCTCTCGATACGTGGTGACTTGGTTTCATATACCGTATAGGTGATAATCTAAAACCTCAACTCACTTCTCTGAAGCCAAAAACAGTCAGTTTGATCTCCAGTTGAGAGGTGGCTCACAATGCTGAGCAAGGGCCCACTTAAATACCTCTCGTCTAGAATAGACGTAGTCTATCCTCCTCGTACAGTAGGGTACATCGGGGCAAGATCTTGCTTAGGCACCGGTTTTCACCAAGAAGTGCAATTGATATACTTGGATTATCTTTTATATACCTACGGGTACGAGTCAAGAGTTGTAGCTTTCATAAATGGTTTGGCATCCCACGAGGGGACTGACCACGTACTAGTACTACGTTGGCAATCGGGACATGTGACTGTGTGGCTCCCAATAGCTAAAAGGCTCAGGTCGCTCCAGCCTAGGTGCATCAATATATCTCTCAGAATCACCTGATCAGACGGTATTGATGCCCCAGTTTGATATACCCTAAGGTACGTGACTGAAATTGTGGTTTTCATGAATGACATCGCATCTCCAAAGAAATTAGGCCACGGACTAGTGCCACGTTGGCTATATAGGACGTGTAAGTGTGCAAAATAGTAAACGTGCATGTGGTGTGTGCAAAATAGGATGGGGTGTGCCCGGGGCCTTTTTCAAACACATGGGCCAGATTATGTCATCACATATGGATATCAAATGAATATTGATCAAGAAAATAATACAAAACCCATCACATCGAAATTAAGATGAAAGCAAACACATCACAAATATATCTGTAGAGATCATGGCACATTATATGGGCATATAACACAAATAATAATTAATCTGATCCAACATTAAAAAGGCCCACAAATTTGTCGTCTATGGTCCAATTAAGGGTTACTTTTGGGTGATCCAAAATAAATTGAGATTCCAATAGATGTTACAATGATGATAGAATGACAATGGTTGAGATGAGCTCACTCTCAGGAACATTAATTGTGCTAACATTAGATAAATTCGGATTTTCTGTGAATTAGGAAAATACAATCCGAACTTGCATCGACGATATCTAAGGCTCCCGATAACGAAATCAAGTGAACTCAAGTTCTAAATTAATCTACTCGATGAGATCTACATTTTATTAAAGGTGCCTATACTTAGTTCTCACTAAAATGTTATGTAAAAACGTTTTAACATTACTGTCCCAACCTTCATTCAGAAATAATTCCAGATTTACAGATTGAAATTGCATCGATGATATCTAAGGCTTCCGATAACGAAATTGAGTAAAATCAGATTCTAAATTAATCTACTCGATGAGATCTATGTTTTATTAAAGGTTCCCAGACTTAATTCTCACTAGAATATTCTGTAAAAACATTTTAACGTTGCTGTCCCAACCTTCATTCAGCAACAATTTCAGATTTATAGAGTGAACTTGCATCGATGATATCTAAGGTTTCCGATAACGAAATTGAGTGCACTCAGGTTCTAAATTAATCTACTCGATGAGATCTACGTTTTATTAAGAGGTTCCAGACTTAATTCTCACTAGAATATTCTGTAAAAACGTTTTAAAGTTGCTATCCCAACTTCATTCAGCAACAATTCCAAATTTACAGATTGAACTTGCATCGATGATATCTAAGGCTTCCGATAACGAAATTGAGTGAACTCAGGTTCTAAATTAATCTACTCGATGAGATCTACGTTTTATTAAGAGGTTCTCATAATTAATTCTCACTAGAATATTTTGTAAAAATGTTTTAACATTACTATCCTAACCTTCATCATTCCATCATTTTCCTATGTCAATTTGAATCTTTCATTATTTAGGGGTCATCAAAAAGTGATCCTTAATTGGAGAAAAAAAAATGCAATACCCAAAATCATCTACAATCAAGTCACAAAAATAAATAAACAGAAAAAATAAATAAAATAAATCGAACTAAATAATAAAAAAAATTAGGTCATCTTGGCAATGCTCCCACACTTGGGGTTTTTCAAGTTTGATCCTCAATAGTCCCCAGCGGAGTCGCCACTGAAAGCGCCCTCGATCCGCGGGGTGCGCGGATCCGCTTTTGACCTTTGAGGTTTGGGAGTCGACACCTAGTTATTACGGTCTAGGAACCAAATTTTGACTCTAAAAGGCAAATATACTAATCTACGAAGAAAAACTGAATCCGGGGATCACATTACGGGGTTGGAAGGTATTAGGCATCAACCTCGCCCGGCGAATGCCGATCTCTACTTAACCCAAATAAGTCTACATTGCTAACAAAAACCTATATAGAAAAAGAAAGGAAAAATAATAAAATAAAATAAAAGAGACTTTACCTTTGAACGCAACGGTTCTATTCCCTCAGATTCAATAAAACTACTCCTTGTACCGTTTTCCTTACTTCGTTCTGTCTCAGGATCTGATTTCGGATCTCCGAGGAAAGGTATCTCTTCCTTAGATCTGGATTCTTCAAATTTTGTTATCGATTTTGGGGTGTTTTTGAAGGGCTTTAAGGTATTTTTTAGGCTAAAATCGAAGAAGGGATGTTAGGTAAGGAGTTGGGGCTCCAAAACTAGGATTTATGGGAGGCTAGGGGGCTTTTAGACCTACTTCTCTTAGGATTTATGATTTGATACGAAAATAGGGTGTGAGGACCTCTATTTATAGATTTTTTTAGGGGTTGATTTATATAGAGTTAGTATTTAATTAGAGTTCTTTTAATTAGAGTTGTGTTTTAGTTAGAATTGTTTTAGGTAGAGTTGTGTTTTAATTAGAATTATTTTAGGTAGAGTTGTATTTTAGTTAGAACTCTATTAAATAGAGTTATTATTTAATTAGAACTCTATTAGGATTTTGACTTTTGGTCTTATTTGATTGACTTTTAATATTTTGACTTTAGTCTTAATTGATTGACTTTTAATATCTTGACTTCAGTCTTGCTTAATTGACTTTAATTTTGACTTCAGTCCCACTTGATTGACTTTAATACCTTGACTTTAGTCTTGCTTGATTGACTTTAAATTTTTGGAGAACCCCCCTCTATTATATCTTTAATTCTTTGGACCCCCAAATGGAGGGGTCCTTAAAGAAATATCTCACGAACCCTCAACAATTGTACTTGAAAGTCCGATTGATCGATTTTTTTAATTCAAAATTTTAAATTAATTTCATCAATAATTCACTTTAATTATTTAATTTTTTATTTATTAATTTCAAAAATTTTAATTATGAAAATTGTGAAATTATCGTTTTGCCCCCGGAGAGGACTTTTCACGTTTTATGTCGATTTTTAATGTTCTAGGATGTTTTAGAATCAATTTTTCGTAAGGAATTCAATGGAAATATTAGTTTGTGTCATTTATGAAATTTTTTGTGTGAAATGGTCATGAACTTCATGAGGGACATTTTTATAATTTTGTCGAATTCTGTTAAAATTGGTGAAATAATTTATTTGGTTTCGATTTATTGTTTTATGTGTTCGAAAGGGTTTTCCTAATCGTAACGTAGGCTCTAAGGTTATTTTGATGTTAGGGGTATTTTGGTAATTTGGTCAATTTTTAGTGATTTTTATCTTGAAGCTTCTTTTTAGGTCTGCAAGATGATGATTTCTATGTTTTTCGAGTCGTATTTTCCTAGCGTAGCGTGATTTCTAAGGTTTTGTCAGTTCGAGATACCTCATCCGGATTTTTGAAACATTTCTCGTAACAAAATAAAGCAATGGAATAAACATCCATCATTGGGAATCGTTGCGATCAGGTTGACGAGTTGATTAATCAGGCGAGTGCAAAAATGGGGTGTCTACACTACCCCAGTTCAACCCCTAGTCCAGACTAATAACCAGGTTCACTCAAGTCAACCTCAAACTCCACATCAAGTTACCAATCTAGGGACGAGTCTCACTGTAGCTCTTCACAAATTGATAAAAAAATGGCTTCTTAACCCGATCCAACCCCGACCTTTACCAAATCCCCTGCCAGCTGGACACAATTCTAACTTATTCTATGAGTTCCATCAAAACTCTGGCCATCACACTAATCGGTGTATCACTTTACGCCATGCCATTCAAAACCTTATCGACAACAAAAAGGTCACCATCCCTAGTCCAGCATCACCAAATGTCACCATTAATCAATTACCTACCTATCAACCTCCACCAACCCTAAACATGGTTTCCAACACCCAATCACCATTTGACCCTGTATCTCTCATCCATGCCATCCAAGTCAAACCACCTAATTACCCCATCGTCAGAATAGTTTTTGCTGACGAAGTCTTCACCACAAGCTACGAGCCCTTCGATCTAGCCTCAGACGATGCATACTGTCTATCCCCACCTCGTTATAGTAACCCCGCATTCACTAGTTACCTGTTGGCTCAAATGAACCTAAAAAGTCATTTGACAGATGAAGATCCATACCTGTTGACTGAAGAAGATGAGTCTTTCTCCCTCTCCTGTGATGAAATTAGACACATGACCCAAGGATGAAGATTCTTTAAACCACCAGAACTTCGTGATGACAATCTTGCAGTCTTGACAAGAAAAGAAATAAATTCCATTAAAGAGAATATCGAAGAAAATGACTCCGTGATCAGGCAGTTGAAGAAATCAGTGGCCAATATCTCAGTTTGGGGTTTGTTCATGGCTTCCACTACCCATAGGGAGGCTGTTCTCAAAGCGCTAAGTACAGTTCAAGTTTCACTTGATTCTTCTCCGGATTAGCTGGCTAGTATAATAGGGGCAACTTATGTGGAGAACATATTGTCTTTCTCAGACTCAGATCTCCCAAAAGAAGGAGCAAGCCACACTAAGCCGTTACACATTATAGTCGACTACAACGGGATGAGGGTACCTTTGGTTTTAATTGATAATGGGAGTGTACTGAATGTTTGCCCTTTGAACACTGCTACTTGCTATGGGTTCAAAGCTGAAGATCTCAAGCCCACTAATCAAGGTGTCAGGGCATATGATAACACCAAAAGGGATGTACTGGGTATTTTGCACCTTCGATTATCCACAGGCATAGATGAGTTTCCTGTGGAATTTCAGGTCATAGGCATCCAGTCCTCTTTTAATCTATTATTAGGAAGACCATGGCTACGCCAGATCAAAGTCATACCTTCCACATTACATCAGAAGATCAAATTTATCAAAGATGGGCTAGTGATTACTCTTCATGGAGATGCTGAAATTGTGGGAATTGTAAACAGTACTGAAGCTAAGAGTGAGCCATTGCTTGAGATTCAGCCAAAACAATAGGGGGTAGAGCTCAACGGGTTTGAATTCGAGAAGATTTGCTCAGTCTAATGGTATCATTTGGTGAAAGAGTATTTCCCAATTGAAAATACCTCTAATTGCTATGTGGCTAACATGTTCAAGAACATGAGGTTCTTTTCTGGTATGGGCCTAGGTCGCAAGCAACAAGGTATCAAAGAGGCACCAATGATTACGGAACTTGTCGGCACATTTGGATTAAAGTATGAACCTACTAAAGAAGATTGGGTCCAATATTGGAAGACAAAACAGGACAAGGCAATCGCAAAAAGGCAAGGGCGTACCACGGATTTGATTAAAATGATGCCTTATCGTAAGACCCTTAATGGATATTTTATGAAAAAAGGAGAAGACTTCCGTTACTGTGGATTCCTAGAGCCATTTATTGATTACATCACGGGTACTCGTCTGTCGAGGTTTGAAATCTTCTTTGGTATGGATTGGCCTGAAAAGGAAGCAAGCACAAGAGTGGAAGAAAAGGAAGCTGAAGACTGGCAACTCAACCTGGACTCCCTCAACATTAACCAGTTGTTCATTGAAGATCATAGTGTCTTAGTGGTGTCAGTTAAGAAAGGAACCCCTAATCATCAGTTTGTTATCAAACCCGCGATCGGGTTTCTAGCTAACTATCATGTAATGAGTCATGTGCTACATATCGAGACTGGTTCTGTCAATCCTATTACTCCTGTTCAGTCCGACAAGTCCTCTATTTCGGTTGAGTCAAGTAAGTTAGTTGTTTCTGCTGAGTCAAGTGAGTCTATTATTTCTAGTGAGTCTGTTATTCCCACTAAGTCAAGTGAGTCTATTAAGTTTGCAATGAGTCCTGTTACCCCATCTATTTTCAATGAAATGAAAGAAATTTCTGATTATCCTGACCGCAATGATAATTTAACTAATAACCTGGTTTTGGAGGGAGAATCTTCTGACGAATAACCTCCTCATGAAATAATCGAATTACTTGAACAAGAAAATGAACATCGGGCTCAACCTCTAATAGAGGAAGTAGAGGTTATCAACCTCGGAACAAAAGAAAGTCCTCAAGAGATTCGGATTGGAATCACCTTATCTCCTGATAAACGCAAAGGGATAGTAGACTTGTTAAGAAAGTTTAAAGACGTGTTCGCATGGTCTTACTAGGACATGCCGGGAGTAAGCATAGATATTGTTCAACATCGGATTCTATTATACCCTGATGCTCGACTAATTAAGTAGAAACTTCAACGTATGAAGCCAAAATGGACTCTATAGATTAAAGAAGAAGTTACAAAGCAGATTAACGCTGGATTTTTGGAAGTAGTAGAATACCCTGCGTGGATTGCTAATGATGTGGTAGTGCCTAAAAAGGATTGAAATGTCAGAATGTGTGTGGACTTTAGAGACCTAAACAAAGTAAGTCCAACAGATAGTTTTCCTTTATCACACATAGATGTTCTAGTAGATAGTACGGCAGGACACGCTTTACTGTCCTTCATGGATGGTTTCTTAGGGTACAATCAGATAAAAATGAATTATTGGGATATGCAAAAAATGTCGTTTATCACACAGTGGGGAACCGTTTGCTACAAGGTTATACCTCTGGTTTTGAAGAACGCTGGAGTCACCTATCAAAGAGCAGCCACGACTTTACTTCATGACATGATACACAAAGAAGTCGAAGTTTGTGTAGATGATATAATACACTAGGATATGTCACTACACTGGAAAAGTTTCTCACAAGGATTCAAAAGTACCAACTCCGACTCAACCCGTAGAAATGTGTATTTGGAGTAACTTTTGAAAAATTGTTGGGATTTGTGGTCAGTCAAAGAGGGATCAAAGTAGGCCCTGTGAAGATTAAAACTATCCTAGAAATGCTACCGCCTGAGACTAAAATGTAGATTCGAGATTTTTTAGGTAGAATCCAGTATGTCAGTAGATTCATCGCTCAACTCACCAATATTTACGAACCTATTTTCAAGCTTCTCAAGAAGAATTAACCAACAATTTGGAATGAACAATGTCAAAAGGCTTTCGATCAAGTCCATGGATCTCTTTTGAACCCGCCTATTTTGGTTCCAGCTACACCTAGTGAATCACTTCTTCTTTATCTGTCAGTCACAGAAGAAGTTATGGGATGCATGTTTGCACAGTATGACAACGATAATAGCGAAGAAAGGGATATCTACTATATCAGCAAAAAGATGTTAGAGTATGAACGAAAGTATTCTACCCTCAAAAAAACTTGCTTGGCACTGGTATGGGCTACTTAGAGACTCCGACACTATATGCTATCTCATTCAGTTATCTTGTTATCTTGGATGGATTTTCTCAAATATCTCTTCGAGAAATCGACACTGACAAGGAGAACCACACGATGGTTGTTGTTGTTATTAGAATTTGACATCACGTATGTTACGCAAAAATCTATCAAGGGGAGAGCTATAGTAGAATACTTGGCAGATCATCCAGTGGTAGAAGGAATAAGGCCTGTTGATCAGTTCCTAGATGAAAATATCTTACATGTTGAAGAAGAATTACAGAATGAAACATGGCAACTATACTTTGATGGAGCCGCCAATAAGAATGGGTATGGAATAGGGGCAGTTCTATTTTCTCCTAAAGGATGCCACATTTCGATCGCTATTAAGTTAGCCTTTTCTAACACTAATAATACGGTCGAATATGAGGCATGCACCGCTGGGCTCGAAACTGCTCTGAATTTGGGTATCATAAAAATTGAAATTTTCAGGGATTCAGCCTTGGTCATACATCAGTGTTGGAAGAATTGAAAACTAGGGATGAAAAGTTGAAGCCTTATCATAAGTATCTGCTAAACTTGATGAGAAAGTTCAAAACTATCATGTTCCAACACTTATCAAGGGAAGATAATAGATTCGCTAATGCATTAGCTACTCTCTCTTCAATGATCCATCTGCCACCTAACATGGAGTTGAGGCCTATCACTGTCGAAGTCAAGGAAAAACCTGTATATTACTATCAGATCAACATTGCTACTTGATTACCTGATAGAAAGCCATGGTATATAAATTTCAAAAGAGTATTGGAAAAATAAGAATTCCCGGAAGAAGCATCGAGGAAGGAATGACAAACCCTATTAAGATTAGCATCTCAATTTATCCTGTGCGCAGGAAGTTTATACAAAAGATCTTACGATGGGATTCATTTGTCATGTGTTATTGAAGATCAAGCTAAACAGATAATGGTTGAACTACATTCAGGGGACTGTGGTCCTCGCATGAGTGGGATAATGTTAGCCAAGAGAATTATGAGATAAGGGTATTATTAGCCCACAATGGAAATAGGTTGTCATCACATGGTCAAGACCTGCTACAAATGTCAAATACATGTAAATCTCATACACGTGCCACCTTCCAAATTAGTTGGTTTGACTTCACCATAACCATTTTCAGTTTGAGGAATTGACATTATTGGTAAAATAATGCCTAAGACATCAAACGGGCATGAATACATTCTAATTACTATCAATTATTTTACTAAATGGGTCGAAGCCGCCTCTTATGCTGTCCTCACTGCATCTCGAGTTGCAAAGTTTATCCAAACAAACATCATCAGTCGATATGGGGTACCTTCGGAACTGATCTCTGATAACGGGTCACACTTTAAAGCCGAAGTTATTACACTATGTTCAAAGTTCAAAATCTTGCATCATAAATTACCTCCTTATCGTTCTCAGACCAATGGAGCAGTTGAAGTGGTCAACAAGAATCTGAAGACAATCATCAGGAAAATGTGTCAATCACGTCGAGATTGATCAGAAAAATTACCATTTGCACTATGGGCATATCGAACTTCAGTCTGATCCTCTACTGGAGCTACTTCCTATTCCTTAGTGTATGGCATGGAAGCAGTCTTGCCAGTCGAAATGGAAATCCCATCTCTCAGGATCTTATTACAAAGTCAGTTGTCAGAAGCAGATTGGGTTCGTCAATGGTATGAAGAATTAAATTTGATCGAAGAAAAATGATTAAGAGTTTTGTACCACGTTCAGGCTTATCAAAGAAGAGTCGCCCGTGCGTTTGACAAAAAGATCAAGGTCCGTCACTTACAATCGGGTTGAGGAGGTCCGTTCATCATCAAGGAAATATTACAGGAAAAAGCTGTCAGACTTCAAGACCATGATGGAATTGAATTACCAGAACCAACCAACCTTGACCAAATCAAACAGTACTACATTTAAGGGGTCATCTTTGGCCGAATCAATTCTCTTATTACCCAGTTCAATATATCTTTGCTCAACCCCTTTGTAGTTTTTTTCAAAAAAAAGATACTTTTTTCGTTCTCAACCTGATCACCCAACCTAGGGGAAGGAAAAATCTGAACTACGTTTTGGTCTAATCCCAAAAGTCTGGGGTACATAAGCAAACTGAGAAGTTACTTCAGGCTCGACCACATCAAAATAAAAAAAATAATAGTAAAAATAAAAAAAAAAGATATTGTCAAATGGAAAAGAAAATTCAAAGTAAAATAAAAGAAATGCCACACAAGGGGCATTTCGCTTTTAGAGCCTCAAAATTCTTTTCTTTTCTTTTTATGCCTAGTCCTAAGCCTCAAACCCTTAAGGTGTTTAATGTAATGGGTGGTGTGGCTGTAATAAAAATGGTATTTCTTCTTTAAAACCCCCATTTGTTTCAATGTTCACATCATCTTCTTCCCAACATCATTGTCCTCAACGGAGAACGATCGGCTTTGGTCTCTCCATCCGATCAGTGTTGATCTTTCCATTGGATCGATTTATGCCTTAAGGAAATTACCAGTTTCTTTCGGTAAGGAGGTACGGAGCTTCTAATCGATAGCCCATCCAGAGATCTATTCAAGTTTAATCGGTTCTTGTCTATCGAAGAAAACGGCGAGTTGTTTCAAATCGAAAAAGAAATAGATCTTTGTTTTTTCTAAAACCAATTGATGCTTCAACTAAAGATTTCTATTTTGGTTTATAACATTTTTAAAATAAAATAAAAATAGAGAAACGTCGATTTTTATGTGTTTGGGAGTTGAAGAGGAAGAGAGAACGAAAAATCGAACATAAAGATTTTTCGGATTGGTCTCTTTTCATGCCTTAGAGGAGTTCGAGCGTTGATCCAGTCACTGTGTTCATTTGTATCTGGTTTGTTCGACCGAATCACAACAGCGTTTGATTTAAATCAGTGATCGATGTTTCGGTTTGAGTTTTCTACGAACTTTTCTTCCCTAAACTGAACTTGTTGGAATTTTTATACATCTTTGAATGATCATTGATACTTTTTAAGTTTATAGGATCTAGACTTCATTGATTGTGTGGTTTGAATTCCAAAGGTGCTGTTTGCGAAACTTGAACCATCCAATCAAGATGCAACTCTAAATGACAGGATTTAAATTTTGGGATGCCTCTGTAGTCCCCCATTAGTGTATTCTTCTTTTTTGTTTTTTTTTTTTAAACTCAAGATCGAGTCCAATAAAATTATCAAGAACGTGTTTCGCTGAGTTCTTGATATGCAGACTTCGAATCCCATTGAACACGTGAAATCTCTGTTCCATCATTGGTGTTGGCTAGAATGCGTATTCGACCAAAAATCAGAACAAAAAAGAAAAAAAAAAGGATTTTTGCAGCCAAAGTTTAGAATTGAATCTTCGACACCTTTTGTTGATTTTAATTAAGGAAGTTCCACGCAAAAGTCGATTTGGGTGTTTTAACATTTTTTTTTCTTTCCTGGATTATTGGTGTAATAAAATAATGGTTTTTAGGCTGGATTTTTGGCTATTTTAAATTGGTATTTTTTTTTAAATATATTTATATACATATACTGTGGCACCCCGCCAAACACTAACACAAAATCCCATGTCAAAACTCGAGGTACTAGGTGGCATCTCGAAATTTCGGCAAGGTCTCCTCTGTTTATGTTAGCATTCCAAGGCGTTCAACCAGCACCTGATAAACGACATACATTCCTGCATATATACATTTAAAATATAATACTAGCGGAAGCCTATATACATCTACTAACGTACAAAAATCAGAGTGCGAAAGAAGAAGTTTATATACATGATTATACAGGAATTCCTCACTCTAACAAAATTCCTAACACTCAAAATCAAAATCTATATTATTTTCAGACAAATCGACACCACTAGGAGTAATAACCCCAATACTCACCAGGTAATGGACTCTGGTCATCTATCTGACCCACCAGATGGTCCTTACTCGCTGGTTCTATGCCCGCCTCGCCAACTGCAGGCTCTGAAGCTAAAAAAAATAAGATGAAACGGGTGAGTAACAATGGTTACCCAGTAAAGAAACAAACAATTTCTGCCAATAACCTCTTCTAGCATTAACGAATAAACATACTGAATCATTTTAACATATGCAAAGTTTTACAGAGTAAACTACAATTAACTGGTACATATAGCCAGGGATGAGCAACTAAACATTTTAAAACTGATATTTCATCAATCAACATTACTCACTATAACATTCTCTTTTTATACAAATCTAATTGATCAAATGGAAACATTAAACATGCATTTCATTTTATATATCAAAATAAGCAATAGATACATAATACACGATGGTGGAGTATTAGAATTAAAGAGTTGGGATTCACGACTGGATCGCTCCCAGTCGGGACTGTTAGTACCATGTTTTGTCAATTCCAAGATTAGTCGTATGTTGTCATGTTGTAACCACTAGAAGACATTGTTCGTATGCATTACATCAACGACAAATCCATAGTGTATCAAAACCAATCAAGGACAAGGGACATCTTCACCCATGGAGCATCAGAACATGTTATTATCGAAACATCTTACAAGTGTTTTAAGGTTATCCGAAAATCAGCTCTTTCTCAAGGGAAACAGAAGCTGTCGGTAGGAGTGAAGGATCCATCGTCAGCCACCAACAGAACAAAATGAGAAAACTTCTATCGGTGGCAGAAGCTCTAACCTGTCGGTTCCACCGATGAATACCCTACCGGATCTACCGTCATCCACCGACAGATCAAAATGGAAAATTTTCAATCGGTGGCAGAAGCTCTAACTTGTTGGTCCCACCGACGGAATATCCATCGGTTCCACCGATGAACAACTTGTCGATCCCACTGCCAGAACTAATTGAGAAATCATCCTTCGGTGGCAGAAGCATAGTTCTGCCGGTTCCACCGTTATAATGCTCATCGGTCCCACCGATGACTCTTGGAGGTTCCACCGACAGTGCTTCCGATAGTGTTCAACAGTAAGATTTTCAACCGTTATGTGTGGTCGATGCCACCGACAGGATTCAGGTGCTACCGACACGAAACCGTTAAGAACAGGTTCTCTAAAAGAAAAGCTCTAGGTTTCATTTTCCTTTTATCAACAACTTCTGAGTTAGGCCCAAACAAATAAGTACATTTCAAAAGGCTTAACAAAGTAAGAAGAATCGTTAGGTAAAGTCGAAACCATGCACATCAAGCTACTTCATCTGAGTTGATCAAGCTTCACTTACTTCATCCTTCAAGCATTTACATTCTAACATTGAGCTAGTCAAGGAGCCAAAGATGAAGGAAGTAGTAAAGAACCAAATAATTACAAACTCACCTCATTCATCATAATTGTGAGTTTGATTGTTTTGTTTTAATTTCAAAAATACTCTTGTAATAGTTTACTTGAATTCTCCTTCAAAATCAAGCCCGAAGTACAAAACTCAGACATTTTGAGTGGATGTGATTTACTCAATCATAGGGTTGCAGAATCAACCCCGGAAAATTCTATGTGCCGTTTAAGGTGAACCAAAAATCTCAGTTTTAGTAAACACCAAAGAACCATCAATTGGGGTTCTCTTAGGAGTGGACGTAGGCACAGTTGCTGAACCACTATAAATTGCGTGTCTCGTGTTTTTCTCTGATTTCCTTATCTTCATGCAAATCTGAATGTTTATCATGATTGATCATAGCTTGCATAAATCTCTTGTTCCATGAATGATTTGGTGAATGTATCAATAGAAAGAACTCACTAAAATTCAATCACACTTAAGTGTTCACATTTAGAAGAATTTTTAAATAGTCCTATTCACCCCCCCTCTAGGTCTATATATTGTCAAAGCCGGTAATTTCAGGGACATGATGTTACAATTCTTCTCTGGCTTTTAGTTCTTGATTTTGTAGCCGGTCGCTGCATTTACCACGTATGGTTGACCATTTAACCGGCTTAGGCTGGCCGTTTGACATGACTGTAAGTAATGGATCTCTTTTCGATGTGTCAGAACGTTCGATTACTATAGATTGTTAGTAATCACTAACTAATCATCTTCGTCTATGCCTATCAGGCGTACATGTGATTCTCAAATATACAAATCATTCGTATACGACCACCTTTACATTACAAGTTCACTAGTAAAGATAAAGAGGAATATCTCGGATTCCAATTGTGACTCCACTCTCATACGCGTCCCATACCACGTATGAGCTTGGTAGTCCCTACCGTACATCCCAGGATAGTACACCACTCTGGATGATATGACGCATTATCCCTTCAAGTATTCACAGACTCTTTAACAGCTCACAAAATAGCTACATATATATATTACTTTCATTTGAAAACAAAAGAGAAATTAACAATACAGGTTGAGAATGGATATCCAGTTTCCTACCATGCAAGTGTGGCCACCCAGCCTAAAATAAATAACAAAACGGAAACGTAAACAGCACCTCGCTCTAACAGAAAGTAAATAAACATGCAACCAGTAATATTATCCCCGGATACCCGTTCACAAAGCTACACACAACACAACAATGTAAAATGCAAACATCACCCCTCGGGTGTGATTCTGACATTTTACCATTTTCATACCCTTTTTTCCCTTTTTTGATTTTTTATAGTTTTCAATCTCTTCAATAAAATATCCATTTTTTGATATTCATCAACTCAATATGAGTTCATTGAATATTAAATCACATTTTCCAACTATATAATTTATTTTTATCAATAATATTGAAAAAATACAATTTTTATATCAAAACGGGGTCCTAGTAGTGCACAAGACCCAATTGATGGAAATAACCCGTAAAAATATTCTACCCATGTACAATTTGTTAAAAAATACAATTAAACATATCAAACATGCAACTTTTGACGTGAATTTTTAAATAACAAAAGAATTCTATATTTTTGAAATACATCAAATTTTTTTTGATAAAATCCTAAATATAATTTTCACAATCTACGATTACTAATAGAAATTGAAAGTTCCTTACAATCTCTAGGCGAAAGGATTGAAGCGCGTGCACAGAAATTGAGACAATCGGTACGAAAATCAAGATGGATCGAACTTCAAAATGACTGATTTTTTAATTTGACCCGGTGGTTTTGAAGATTTTGATGCTGTCGTCCTTTCTCCCTTCTGCGACGGAGGACGGTTTGACCTCGAAACAGACGAAATCTGAGGTCGAAGTTTCGAAACCCCCGTATATGTATACAGCTGATTTTTGACGAGATGGGGTAAAAGAGAAGATGAAACGAAGGGATCTTGGGTGGGTTTTATAGATGCCGAAGCTGCAGATCTTTTTCCCTTCTGGGCGGTCGTCGACGGTGAGCCGTTTGTCATAGATCTGCGGTTGAATTTCGAAAAAAAAATGAATTTTTTGTTTAATTTTCGTTGACTGTATATTGATGGGTTGAGGAAGACAAAGTGTATACAAAAAACAATTTAAAATTTTATTTATATAAAATTTGGGACGAAATCGATATTTCGCCTATTGTTTCGATCGACGATAACTTAACCGTCCGGACTCCAAAAATGACGAATGAATACTCTATTTCGCCTAATTTTTCATACCAGATCTAATGGTGTAGTCAATTTCTACAAATTCTGTTTCTAATAAAAATTTACATTTTTGACCTGAGGTGACCCCTAAAATTGATGTCGTTTTTGTTTTTAACGATAATTCGACTTCCTGATCTCCAAAAATGACAAATAAATAATCCATGATCAATAATTTTTTGTTACGAACCCAATGGTATAATCAAATTTTAATAATTCTTTCTCTAACAAAATGTCACTATTTTAGCCTGGTCTGACTCGGTAATCAAGGATTTTGTAATTTTTATATTCGGACTCGCATTTGAGCGTGCTTACAGACTAAAGTATGTTTTTCGATTATTTTGAATCCAATGGTGAGGTTAGATTCTATTAAAATGATCAGAAATATTTTAAAATTTTACCTCTAAGTCCCACTTTCAAGATTTTCTTAAAATTCAACTATTTATTTTTCCTCGAGATACGAATCGAGAACTCGGGATTTTACATTCTCCCCCCACCCTTAATAAAAATTTCATCCTCAAAATTAAAATCATTTCTTATCGAGCTTTGTCACGATTCCACTAACACGACATGTATAACAAACAACACCTATTTACGATTACCATCTATTCTTAGTCCCAAACAAATCTCATTTATACCTCATAGACTTATGTCTCCCATATTCCGTCAACCCAATACATTCATCAACTAATCACTCTAATTCAAACTCATACTCCAACTAATCCATTATTTGTATAACCCTAAGATAACAATCAATTCACATTGTATCACTTCCCCACCAATGTCTATCAACAACAATCTTTCATATCTTCTCTATTCTTTATCTTTATTTCTCTCATCAATTACACCGTCTATTATGTTTTACCCATACTTGCATGAATTTTACTCCTTAATGCATAGTCTTACCGCAAACACATCACTATCTTTATATTCAATTCAATATTTCATTTTCTACTTAATGTGATATTTCCTCAAAACCTCTGTCATAACCTTTATAATTTAAAATCTTACTCGAGGGGATAAATCCTACATCTATTTTCTTACAATTCCATTAAGTCATCATTAATGCAACATTGTCACAAGATTATTCTTTCTCACGTTTAAATCGACCCACCTCCTAACTTATACTCTACTAAATCTCTTTTATTTTACATACCACATACTCTTTCAAAATGTACGATACATTTTTCAAATTTCACTAGTTCCTCAACTCAACCATATATAGTATTAGTTATTACCCATACCTTCACTTGCTATATAGTCACATTACTAATCTTATAAATCGCATTCGCCTTCTCACACTTTACAACCATCCTTACACCTAAAACATACGTATCAATTATCAAAACGTAGTCTAATTGGTTCACGGTTAGCTTTTTATTTTTATTTATTTTTATAAGCTTGCACCTTTTCATTCTAGTTTCGAATTAGTTTCATTCCTTCACCCCCTTACTATTAGTTGAGTAGTTTCTACTTCGCCCACTTCCAGAAGCTTCGCAATTTCAAATTATAATAAATATCAAATCGTTAGAAAAATGGTGAGATTAAATATGAGGATGGGATGATAGCATAGAAAGTGGAAAGCGGTAGGAGAAAGGTTGGTTGTTTAGTCCGCTCCAAATATTTTACTAGAATAATGAATAGTGGAAAGAACAACTCTAGTAACTGTGCAAAATCTTAGTAGAACTATATGATCTAGAGGAACCAGTATTGAATAGAACTCCAATTTCTAACATTATAATTAGAAATCGTACTTTCCAAAATTTTGTCGGAGATAGGTACTTTCTATTGGGTCATAACCCTTGCTCGCGCCTATGATAGAGAACATTCTTTCTTGATATGTCCCACCTGATCACATGCGTAACATATCAACGATTTTGCCTTCGTAGTTGGTAGACTGGGGTCTGTAGGCTCTGAACCTACCTTGTTGATTCCTTTGGCCCTGTTGGCATCATTGGAGCTCCAACTACTCTATAACTCAACAATTGGGGAACTCTACAACTTGGTATGGAGGAGTTCTATATTGTGGATACACTGATCCGGGGGAGATTGACCTCGAATAAATCGGCCTCTTGTCCGAATCTGATCTGCGAAGAAAAGAAATCTAAGGTCAACTCATTTGCCCCCTGGAGGTCTGTAACCCTATCTCCTCTCGTTTTATCCTTTATGCTCGATTTACCGTATCTTTATAATTAGTAGTTTCAATCATCAACCTCTTGGCCCTTAAGTAAAGTTATAGTCTTCTAAAGAATCTATGGGCCTTCTGCAAATCTGCTAGGATAAGCTCGGGCGCATATCGTGACAACCTAATGAACATCATATCTTAGTCTTTATAATTGATAGATTACCATGCACTAATCTCAAAAACTCCTAGTGTTTGATTTCTCGAGCAATCCCGAATATAAATCTATCGAGAAACATCGTCTCGAAGTCTACCCACTCAAATGATCCATTTCTCAATACATTCATCTCAAAACATTACTGTGACGCATCGCTAAACGCTAACACAAATCTCAAGGCCACCTCGAGGCACTAAGTGGCGCCTTGAAATTTTGGCATGGTCTCCTCTGTTTATGTTAGCGTTTCACGGAACTCAAACCTGATAAACCAATTTATAATAAAACATGTATATAAAAATGTAGATACCGAAAAAATAATAATGGAAGACCAATTACATCTAACATGTAAATAGATCAGAGTGCGGAAGTTTAACGATATACATGATTACAAAAATTTAACCTCACTCTAACATAGTCCTAGTACTCGACCCAAAACACTACGTACACTTCCTAAGACGAACAAACTCTTAAGGAAAGTAATCCCAATGCTCACCGGGTAGTAGATACTGGTCGTCGATCTGACCAACCAGATGTTCCTCGGCTGATGGCTCAACACTTGCCTCCCCAAGCACCGGCTCTGCAACTAAAAAAAATGGAAAGAAAGAGTGAGTAACAATGGTTACGCAGTAGATCCACAAACAATTCCTACTAATAACCTCATCTAATGTGATCAAATAATCATACTGCATCGTTTCGAAACATGCAAGTTTTACAATTGAAACTACGATTAACTGGTACATACAACCAGGGATAAGCAACTAAACAATTTAAAAGTTACACATAACATCAATCATTCATACTCATTATACATTTGTCCTTTTATGCAAATACAGTTGACAACATTGAAATAATAGACATGCTTTGTAGTTTATAATTCAAAATATAACAACAGATACATAATACAAGTGATGAAGTAATGAAATTTGAGCGTTGGGATTCACGACTGGATCGCTCCCAGTCAGGACATGATGTTACAGCGTAAATCTGTCTTTTAGTTCCTGATTTTGTGGCTGGTCGTGTCTACCACGCTTGCGAGACCATTTATTCGGTTCAGGCTGGCCATTTGACTTGACCGTAAGCAATGGGTCTCTTTTCGATATGTCAGAATGTTCGACTACTACTAGAGTGTTAGTGATCACTGACCAATCATCATCGTCTATGCCTATCAGGCGTGCATGTGATTCCCAAAATAGCACTCCACTCGTATACGACCACCTTTACAATACACGTTCACTGGTAAAGATAAGAAAGGAATGGACCCGGATTCCAATTGTGACTCCACTCTCATACGCGTCCCATACCACGTATGAGCTTGGTGGTCCCTACCGTACATCTCAGGATAGTGCACCCCTCTGAATGATGTGATGCACTATCCCTTCAGGTATTCACAAACCCTTTAACAGCTCACAAAGTAGCTACTTATATATTTTGCTCTTCATTTAAAACAAAAGAGAAATTAACAGAAAAGGATTGAGAATGGATATCCAGTTCTTACCATGCAACTGTGGCCACCCGGCCTAAAAATAAATAACAGTACTCAGCGCATGCGCTAACATAATCTTAAATAAACATGCAACCCTTTCATTAATAACCTGGATATCCTTTCACCAACCTACACACAACATACAATGTAAAAGGCAGACATCATCCATCGAATATGATTCTGACATTTTACCATTTCATCCCTTTCCCCATTCTTTCGGCACTTTCACTTTTCGTCTTTTCGAATCAAATCATTTATTTTCAATCTTTCAAAGTCATTTTTGAGTTTTCAATTGAAAATCATCAAGATTTCTTCAAAATGAGGTCCCGTGATGCACGGTACCTAAGCTGTCCAAAATGGTAAAAGCTGGTGAAAATTTGGCTAAGTGTTGGAAACTCAATATTTCAAAGTTCTCGAAATTGAAAACGGATTTTTGAAAATGAAAGTCTCAAGCACAAGATTTGACATCATATAAATTTATAGCCTAATTCAAAGTAACGCGAAAGTTATTACATTTTGAAAAGCTACCGAAAACGCCAAAATTTACGTTTTGTTCTTGAAACCAAAATTCAGATTTTGATCCTTTGAGATTTCGATCTTGAAACTATTCTCATTGTTCCGAAATGGGGGGTAAAATCTTAATTTCATTAAAGAACTTAAATTAAATGGAAAGTAAAAATTAAAGAAGACATCCTTCCTTGTTTCAAATGGAACGAACAGAGATAGAATCAGACCGATTCCCAAAATGCCTTTCCTGATATTCCTCAATGTCCCGGCTATTCACGGAACGTGAGAAGAAGATGAATAATCATCTACTTCCGAAAGAAATCGAAGAACTTCTTGGGAATCCTACAAGATCAATTCGTCCTTTTTTCTCTGACAAATGGTCAGAACTTCATCTGGGTTCGAATCCTACTGAGAAGTCCACTAGAGATCAGAAATTGGTGAAGAAACCGATAATAGATCTCGTCGTTAATGTGAATTTAATTAAAGTAAATCTAGGTGCTCATCGTTCATTGGTGGGAGGTGAACCTTATGATAAAGAGGGACCCGGATGTAGAAGTATACGCTTTAGGTCAGCATATACGTATGTCTGCTCACAAAGCGCGAAGAGTAATTGATCAGATTCGTGGGCGTTCCTACGAAGAAACACTTATGATACTAGAACTGATGCCTTATCGAGCATGTTATCCCATTTTTAAATTGGTTTATTCTGCAGCAACAAAATGGAATGAAGGGTGGGAAATCAAGTATAGGCAATGAGGAGGGCAAAGCAAAAGTCAGAGTCTATTTCTGACTCAGAAAGGTACTATCGGCGGCAGAAGCTTGTTCTGTCGGTGGAACCAACGGTTCCTGCCGACAGAAGAAAATTATCGACAGTAGAAGCTTCATTCTGTCGGTGGAACCGACAGAATGGTCATCGGTGGGTGTCGATAGGACCGACAGTCCTGTCGACAGCATTGAACTTCCTCGCGATTTTTGGGTTTGTCGATCCCTTCTTTGGATCTTTGTTCCGTTCTTCAAACCCTTCAACCCACCTACGAATTCAACACTTAAAACATAGATAAAACACATCAAATCCTTATTTCTAGCATGAATTTCGATTCAAACAAAGATTTCTACAATTTAAAACAAACAACACATTTTTAACAAAATCCCTAAATGCAATTTTCAGAAATCTAAAGTTACCAATAGGAATTGAAAGTCTCCTACAGTTGTGGACGCCAAGGATATACGCTAGTACTACAAATCAAGGTTGGATGGCTCGAGAGTCGAGGTTGGGCTGACTTGGATGCAAAATAGACTAGGATTTGTAAAGCATTTGACGACGATGCTCTTCTTCGCTTCTACAATAAAGGGTAACTCTAACTCCTACTCGATGGAGCCTTTGGATAGAAGGTGTAGAGTTTTATTCGCACTATACAGCTGGTTATTGATGGAGGGTAGGGAAAATGAACGAGAACGGACAACCCAAGAAGGTGAAGTTGTAGCCCTCGTCGTGACCGATAACTTTACGTTCTTCGTCGAGGTTCAACTCTGCCTCGATCGCGCTAGAACTTGATGGAAATAGGTTGAAACCCTTTGGTTGGGAAGTAAATGCCATTTGGTTCTTTGGAGAAGAAGAGAAATGAATGAAATAAGAGAAAATCAAATTTCTTTTATAACAAAGCTGAGGGCATACTTGTAATTTTCCCATCAGTTCTAGTTTCGATCGTAACTTAACTATTCGGAATCGAAATTTGACAAGTGAGTATACCATTTCAAATAATTTTTCGTTGCTGACCTAACGGTGTCATCAAATCTTTTCGATTCTCGCTCTAACAAAATTCCCCTATTTTTTATCCCATTTAACACGAAATTCGAGGATTTTATAACTTTTTCATCCGAACTCGAATTCGAACTTGCTTACAGGCTAATGTATATATTTCGATCCTTTTGAATCTAATAGCGAAGTCAATTTTTCTTGAAATTAATCATAACAATATTCGAGTATTTTACTCTAAGTCTCTCCTTCGATATTTTCCTCCAAATCTTACCATTTAATTTTCTCGAGATATGAGTTGAAAATTCGGGGTGTTATAATTACTAATGATTGCCGTCCTCGTCCAACTGGAATGTAATCACCGTCACTCAGTGATCTCTTGGGCATTACATGGCACTCAAAATCTTTCAGGTCTTCAAAACCCACTCATTGACCTCAACCAGATTGAAAAAATCCCCAAATCTCAGTGAATGTAATCATTGTAAATTCTACAACTGCATCCCTAGATTTATCTGTCCTTTGGGCTGGAAAATTCTCTCATTCTTCAAAGGCACGACCTGTGATAGTGGTCCTTAAGGTTGAATAGTATTTGCCTCTTGTGAAGAAGTCTAACGCTCCATCATTTCTTGGATTTAGTGGTGCGCCTTGCAATCGTGGTAAGTCTTGTACCATTTCTCACTTCCGATCGCTAATCTTATCTGTTTGGGATGGCATGACTACGTTATCAGTTTTATTAAAATCTGGTGGCCTTATTATTCCCTAAATTAGTTCGTCTAGCATCTTTTTGAGCTACACATCCTTAATAGGTTGACATCGATCCGAACATTGCTCTCCTTTATGTCCCAATTTGCCACATTCGTACTATATCACAACTTTTTTTTTTCAATTGATTTAGTAGTATATGTTGTTGTTTCTTATAAAACTCTTCCATCCATTAAGTTGGTATGTTTATAATCTCATTATTCACGTATGATTATTTTTCATATGAATTTGCTAGCTAGTTTCATAATTGTTTGTCTCTTATTAGAAACTAATTGTCTTTCTTCCATTTGGCTTCGAGGTGGTGGTGGTTGTATTATTCATATTTCCTCTCTGAACTTGACATGAGAATCATCAATATGTCCCATGAATGATATTAGTTGTGTTATCGGGTCAGTGGTCTGATCTAGAATATGTCTCGTCTCTGTTGCATTTTGGCCTCTACCTCGTCCATTCCTCTCGCTTGTGTTTATCCGTAATAACAAACTTATCAGCATAAGGCCAAAATCGCTTTTACGTAATTATGAATTGCTACCATAGCTTGGAACTTAGTAATGGACTCCATTTCCATTACTAACAGAACAGACCTAGAATCCTATCCTAGGCTTACTAGGCTCTATAGACTTCTAGTTACGGAAAAACTCGTAATTCCAATACGGAATTACTAATGACCTCGGATACCGAATTCCAAGAGATACTTTATGATTACTGATCTAATATCTGTGGTATCAGCCAATTCTCCAAAACACAGTAGATCTGTATCCCATACGGATCTAATGCTATGTTTTGATACCATCTGTGGCGCCCCGCCAAATACCAACACAAAACCCCATGTCAAAACTCGAGGTACTAGGTGGCACGTCGAAATTTCGGCAAGGTCTCCTCTGTTTATGTTAGCATTCCAAGGCGTTCAACCAGCACCTGATAAACGACATACATTCCTGCATATATACATTCAAAATATAATATTAGCGGAAGCCTATATACATCTAATAACATAGATATATCAGAGTGTGAAAGAAGAAGTTTATATACATGATTATACAAGAATTCCTCACTCTAACAAAATTCCTAACACTCAAAATCAAAATCTATATTACTCTCAGACAAATCGATACCACTAGGGGTAACACCCCACTACTAACCAGGTAATAGACTCTGGTCATCTATCTAACCCATCAGATGGTCCTCACTCGTTGATTCTATGCCCGCCTCGCCAACTGCAGGCTCTGAAGCTAAAAAAAATAGGAAGGAACGGGTGAGTAACAATGGTTATCCAGTAAAGAAACAAACAATTTCTGCCAATAACCTCTTCTAGCATGAACGAATAAGCATACTGAATCATTTTAACATATGCAAAGTTTTACAGAGTAAACTACGATTAACTGGTACATATAGTCAGGGATGAGCAACTAAACATTTTAAAACTGACATTTCATCAATCAGCATTACTCACTGTAACATTCTCTTTTTATACAAATCTAATTGATCAAATGGAAACATTAAACATGCATTTCATTTTATATATCAAAATAAGCAACAGATACATAATAGCTACATATATATATATATATTACTTTCATTTGAAAATAAAAGAGAAATTAACAATACAAGATTGAGAATGGATATCCAGTTTCCTACCATGCAAGTATGGCTACCCAGCCTAAAATAAATAACAAAACGGAAACGTAAATAGCGCATCGCGCTAACAGAAAGTAAATAAATATGCAACCAATAATATTATCCCTGGATACCGGTTCACCAACGTACACACAATACAACAATGTGAAATGCAAACATCACCCGTCGAGTGTGATTTTGACATTTTACTGTTTTCATACCCTTTTTCCCTTTTTTTATTTTTTTCCAATTTTCAATCTTTTTAATAAAATATCCATTTTCTGATATTCATCAACTCAATATGAGTTCATTGAATATTAAATCACAATTTCTAACTATAGAATTTATTTTTATCAATTATATTGAAAAAATACAAATTTTATATCAAAACGGGATCCGAGCAGTGCACAAGACCTAATTGATGGAAATAACCCGTTAAAATATCCTACCACGTATAATTTGTTAAAAAATACAATTAAACATATCAAACATGAAATTTCTGGCGTGAATTTTTAAATAACAAAAGAATTCTATATTTTGGAAATACATCAAAATTTTTCCGATAAAATCCTAAATGCAATTTTCACAATCTATGATTACTAATAGAAATTGAAAGTTCTTTACAATCTCTAAGAGAAAGGATCGAAGCGCGTGCACGGAAATTGAGGCGATCAGCGGGGAAATCGAGACGAACCAAACTTCAAAGCAGCTAATTTTTAAATTTGACTCGGTGATTTTGAAGATTTCGATGCCGTCATCATTTCTCCCTTCTGCGACGGAGGACGGTTTGACCCGGAAACAAACGAAATCTAAGGTCGAAGTTTCGAAATCCCCGTATATGTATACGACTGATTTTTTGACGATATGGAGTGAAAGAGAAGATGAAATGAAGGGATCTTGGGTGGGTTTTATAGATGTCGAAGCTGCAGATCTTTTTCCTTTCTATCGCGGTCGTTGACGGTTAGCCATTTGTCGTAGATCTACGGTTGAAATTCGAAGAAAAAATGAATTTTTCGATTAATTTGTGTTGGCTATATTTTGATGGGTTGAGGAGGACAAAGTTCATATAAAAAAAATTTAAAATTTTATTTATATAAAATTTGGGACGAAATCGGTATTTCGCGTATTGTTTCGATCGACGATAACTTAACCGTCCAGACTCCAAAAATAACGAATGAATACTCTATTACGCTTAATTTTTCGTTCCAGATCTAATGGTGTAGTCAATTTCTACAAATTCTGTGTCTAACAAAAATTTACATTTTTGGCCTGAGGTGACCCCTAAAATTGATGTCGTTTTTCGTTTTTGACGATAATTCGACTTCCTGATCGCCAAAAATGACAAATAAATAGTCCATGATCAATAATTTTTCGTTACGAACCCAATGGTATAATAAAATTTTAATAATTCTTTCTCTAGCAAAATGTCACTATTTTAGCCTGGTTCGACTCGATAATCAAGGTTTTGCAACTTTTATATTCGGACTCGCATTTGATCATGCTTACAAGCTAAAGTATGTTTTTCGATCATTTTAAATCCAATGGTAAGGTTAGATTCTATTAAAAATGATCAAAAATATTCTAAAATTTTACCCCTAAGTCCCACTTTCAAGATTTTCTTAAAATTTAACTATTTATTTTTTCTGGAGATACGAATCGAGAACTCGGGGTTTTACATATACTTTCCTTTGTTTTAAATCAATTTTGGCAAAAACAAAACAAGTTCTTAGTAAAATCAATTGGTTCGTTCTTTTAAAAACCACCCCAGGCTCCAACTATTACCACTCTATTCTTAGTTCCATATTCTTTTTACTTAAGGTCACCCAAGTAACCCTTGATTGGAACATATAAAGAAATATTTTGGATTGAATGCTTGCTTCTAACATTGCCATGATCTTGGTATATATTTGATGTGCTCATTTGTTATGAAGTATTTTAGAATGGTGCTTGTTTTGATTAATATTGATTTGGTATTGATGTTATGATGATATGATCAAGCCCATGAGCTCAGTTGTTTGAAAAGGCCCCGGGCACACCCACCTTGTTTTGCACACACCACATGCACGTTTACTGTTTTGCACGCTTGCAAGTCCCAGATAGCCAACGTGGCACTAGTGCGTGGCCTGGTCTCTTCGGAGATGCGGTATCATTCATGAAAATCACAACTCCAGTCACGTACCTTAGCGTATATCAAACTAGGGCATCAGTACTGTCTGATCAGTTGACTCTGAAAGGTATATCAATGCACCCAGGCTGGAGCGACCTGAGCCTTTGACCTATTGTGAGCCACACGGTCACATGTCCCATTTGCCAACGTAGTACTAGTGCGTGGTCGGTCCCCTTGTGGGATGAAAGCTACAACTCTTGACTCGTACCCATAGGTATATCAAATATAATCCAAGTACATCAGTTGCACTTTTTAGTCAAAACCAGTACCTAAGCGAGATCCTGCTTTGATGTACTACGGTACTAGGAGGATAGACTACATCTATTCTAGAAAAGAGGTGATTTAAGAGTACCTTTGCTCAAGTATCTTGCGCTACCTCTGATCTGGGATTAAACTGACTGTTTTTTACTTCAGAGAAGTGAGTTGAAGTTTTAGATTATCACCTATACGATATATCAAACCAAGTCACCACGTACCATCTAATTGAGTACGCTCAAGAGGTATATAGGTGTACTTGGGCAAGGGTGGCCAGATAAGATTGCATTGCACGTAGTAAGTTTAGAATCTAGAAATCGCCCCTATAAATTACGACTCGAACTTATCGTGAATGTTCCCGGGTTGTTTATTGAATGGGACCTTGTGAATGATGATATCAGAATGTATGTGAATGATGAGATTAGAATGTATGGTTGTTCTCAAGAATTAAAGTTTTTTGTTTTACCTGATTAAAATGAGTGCACCGACCCAATAAAGAATCCATTTTTTGCAATAATTCATAATGATCTAGTCCATCTCGATCCAACAATCATGATGGGCCAGGCCATTTAAATCAAAATGGAAATCAAATTATTTTCTAAATTCGGGTTTCAACCCATTTTCAAAGAAAAAAAATGGTTTGAAAAAGGAAAGTCTTTTTAGAGAAAAAATATTTTCTAGAAGAAAATATTTTCCAAAAGAAAAGAAAATGAAGGAAAAATGATTTACAAAAGATCTATTTTTGCATGGAAAAATTTTGAAATATGTTTTTTACAAAAAAATCTATTTTTTGCATGGACCTTGGAAAATTACCAAAATATGTTACAACAAATAATCAGATTTGTGAAAATTTTTATATAATAAAAACATTATTTTCCAATAATTTTCAAGAGTGGAATAAAATTATTTTCTTTCTGAATAATCATCGAACGGATGAATTGTTTAATAGATTGGTGCACAAAATTTAATAAAATCCCAGGATTTATTAAAATGTTATCAAAGGGGTAACACTAGAATTCATTTTTGGTGGGATTATCATTATACCTAAGCTCAATCATCCATTGTCTAGCTAGGGTTGTAAATCCGGTCAGTTAGAACAAACGTTAATATCAAGTCAACAGTCAGAAATGGCCTGAAAATATCTCAACATCGCCCAATTGTTCCCTAAAGATCATAGTGCCTCAATCCGTAATCAAGCCTGTTGTGGGTACTTATCTTGAGTTTTCATGAGTCATGTGTGTTAGTCTGAATCCAATTTTTTTTATCAATCCATCAATGTCATGTTTTCTTTAGATCGATCCTACTCATTCCTTGTTTAGTCGAGTTTGTTTATCGAGTTTATAGAGGTGTTTGTCGCCCCATCTGAATTTGATTGGATAAAAGAAATTTTTGAATACTTCGAGCGCATTAACGGATTAACTAATAATCTAACTTCAGTGATAGATAATGGTCGGGCTCAATCTTTAATCAAGAAAGAAAAGGTTATTGACCTCGGGACAAAAAATAATTCCTAAAGAGAATCAAATAGAAATCATCTTATCCCTAGAGGAACACGAAGGGACAATGAATTTACTCAGAAATTTCAAAAGACTTGTTCGCTTGGTCTGATGAGGATATGTTAGGTGTGAACTTGGGTGTTGTCCGACGTGGAATAGATACTCGCTCGATGAAATGAAAATACCAATGAGATCAAAGGAGATGTTACATAACGTATCAATGTTGTCCTTACTGCATCTATCATAAGTCGATACATGATATCTGATAACGGGCCATACTTCAAAGCCGACATTATTACTCTATGTTCAAAAGTTCAAGATCCGGCACCATCTCTCTATTGTCCTTAGATTAATGGAGCAGTTAAAGTAGCCAATAAAAATCTCAAAATGACCATCAAGAAAATATGTCAATCAGATCAAGATTAGTTAGAGAAGCTGTCATTCATACTTTGAGTGTATTTGTAGAGACCCCATTTTTGCACTCGCCTGATTAATCAATTCGTCAACCCTATTGCAACGGTTCCCAATGATGGATGATTATTCCAATGCTTTATTTTGTTACTAGATATGTTTCAGAAATTTAGATGAGGTATCTCAAACTAACAAAACCTTAGAAACCACGCTACGCTAGGAAAATATAACTCCAAAAATATAGAAATTATCATCTTACAGACAAAAAGAAGCTTCACGGTAAAAATCACTAAAAAATGACAAAATTACCAAAATACCCCTAACCTCAAAACATCCCTAGAGCCTACGTTATGCTTAGGAAAATCTTTTCAAACACACAAAATAATAAATCGAAACCAAATAAATCATTTCACCAATTTTTGCAAAATTTGATAAAATTACGAAAATGCCCCTCATAAGGTTCATGACCATTTCGCACAAAAAAATATCATAAATGACACAAACCAATATTCACATTGAATTCCTTATAAAAAATCGATTTCAAAACATCTTAGAACATCAAAAACAGACTTAAAATGCAAAAAGTCATCTCCGAGGGTAAAACGATAATTTTACAATTTTAATAATTAAAAATTCTGAAATTAATAATTAAAAAATTAATTAATGTAAAGTCAATCAAGTAAGACTAAATTCAATCTTAAAGTCAATCAAGTAAGACTAAAGTCAAGATCTTAAAGCCAATCAAATAAGACTAAAGTCAAAATCTTAAAGTCAATCAAGTGAGACTAAAAGTCAAAATCCTAATAGAGTTCTAATTAAATAATAACTCTATTTAAAACAATCCTAATTAAATAATAACTCTAGTTAAAGTAATTCTAATTAAAATATAATTCTATCTAAAATAATTATAATTAAACAATAAGTCTCTCTAAAATAATTATAATTAAACATTAACTCTATCTAAAAGGTACCTAAAAAAATCTATAAATAGGGGTCTCTACAACCTATTTTTGTATCAAAAAATAAACCCTAGAAAAAGCAGGTCATAAAGCTCCCCTAAACTCCCATAAACCCTAATTTTGAAGCCCCAACTCATTACCTAATATCCATACCCCAACTTTAGCTCAAAAAACACCTAGTAGCTCTTCTAAAACACCCTAGAAATCCATAAAAAAATTAGAAAAATTCATAAGGAGATACTTTGTTTTGGAGATCCGAAGCGAATTCGAATACAAAACGAAGCGAAGAGTGTTGTACGAAGAACTATTCTACTAGATCTGAGGGAACAATACCGTTGTCTTTGTAAAGGTAAAGATTTTTTTATTGATTAGGTCTTTTAGCAATGTAGTTCTATTTGGGAATAAGTAGAGATCGGCGTTTGCCGGGCGAGGTTGGTGCCTAACACCTTCCAACCCCGTAACGTGATCCCCGGACCCGTATTTTCTTTCGAAGATTAGTATTATTTACTTTTTAGAGTCAAAGTTCAGTTCCTATACCATAATAACTAGGAGACGACTCCCAAACCTCAAAGGTCAAAAGTGGATCGGTGCACCCCGCGATCGAGGATGCTTTCAGTGGCGACTCCACTGGGGACATTTGAGGATCAGACTTGAAAAGTCCCAAGTATGAGAAGCATTGCCAGTAGGTCCTAGTTTTTTAATTATTTTATTTTATTTTTAGTTATTTTTTTATTTGATTATTTTATTTTTTTTATCATTCTTTTTGGCTCAATTATTAAACACTGGTTTGGAGGTTGAATATTTTTTTTGGCACCTTTTTATGGATCATCTAGGGTAATTCGGAATGACCTTAAAATCATGCAGGATTTCAAGAAGGTAATGATCTAAAATAAAGGGTATTGACTCATTTTTATTTGGATTATTTTTTGGTTTGTATTATCCTTTATTAGTACCCTTTGGTTCAATTTTGGATATTTCAGATTTGGCATATAATTTTTCTTTTTGATTCAATCTAGGGTCATTTTGGGATGATCCTAAATAATGAAAAATTCAAATTGACATAAATTGAGGATGGAATGATGGTGGTTGGAATGTGAGTTACGGATTTTTTTTTTAATTTTGGATGAATGTTTTTTAGCACGTTACTAGGCATAGGTAGCGAGTTGTGAAAATAAATTATTTGTGAGTGATGTGGTAAGAAATAAAAAATTTACCTTTTTTAATGTTGTTCATGATGAGGAGAGGATTTCAAGAAAAAAAATAATAAAAAAATCAGAAAAAAAAAATATTTTTACATGTGGTGTGCCGTTAGCAGAAAACAGTTTCTGCTATTTTTATCTTCTTCCCCATATGTTTAAGGACGAAAAAAATAGCAAGAACAGAGGCGTTTCGTCTCTCTCTCTCTCTTCAGCCACGTTTCTTCCCGAAATGGAATAGACCGTGGGTTTAGGAGATGAAATAGGCGATTTCTCTTCTCTAGATTTTTCTGTGTGTTTTTAAGAAAATAAAAATGAGAATGGAGGATTCTGAGACTTCGTTCTCCATCTCTAGTCTTTTCTATTCAGAGAGCGAAGCTTGTTTTGATTTGGAGAACCTGAATGAATTGATATCTCCAATCTTCATATCATCAAGATCGTTTAAAAAGAATCGGCACATCTTCCTTAAATTTTTTATCTCGTTTTCCTCGATCTAATCTCGAATTAAATGTTGCAATGGCAGCATGGGTGGGACGTTGATGACAATATAGACCAAAGATTTTTTTTTTCTGATCTCAAGTTAAGAATTGCGTTGGTAGCATTGGTTGGATTCTAATAGATGTTATAAATTGAAGTTTCTTTTCTCTCGACCTGATTTTGAAGGTGCTGCAGTAAAGGTAGCACAAGTTACTTGGACTTTTGGGATCTTTTTTATTGGTCTGTTTTCTTGGTTGAAGATTTGTTAATCGCCTTCGATATTAGCAAACTTTCGTTACTAGGGGATTCAAATTTCGATTGTTGGGTTTCTGACTTAAATCTTGTTTTTTTTTTTTAAAAAAATCTGAACTTTAGACCAATATTTCATCTTGGTTTTACTGATTCAAGATCAAGGAGATTTTTTGGAACTGTTTGTTGAAGCCATTGTAAAAGCAATCAGTGCGGAAGTGTTTTTATTATTTTTTTGAGTAAATCACAAGGTGATTACTTAGGGGAAAACATGAAAAAGGGATTTAAATGTCAAGTTAGAGCATTTAGGGCCTTTTGGAATTGATGGTTAATAGATTCTAGAGGGTCCAACTCAGAGATCTGAGGGTAAAAGCTAGATGAGTTGTGGAATTATTATTATTTTTTTTTACTTATTAGCACATCGAATTTTTTTACTCATCAATTTATGAGTAAATAATAATTATTATTTTTTTAATTTTGGTGTGCTATAAGTAAATAATGGGTGAACCTATAATAGATCTTAATTTTATCCCCAAATGTTGTAAAAGATTAGTGGCAGCTCTTTTTTTGGCACACCACTTTCTCTTAATGGCGCCTCCATTGTGTGCAATTAACTTAGTGATTTATTTAAAAATTGTGGTGGCATTAGGAAAAAGTGGTATACCGTTAGTAACTCACTAGTTGGTTGCTTTTTTTTAGGACTTTGTTTTTGTTTTTTTTAGTATAATTTTCTTTCAAATTTTTTTTTTCTTCGAAAAATCAATTTGTTTTTAAAAAAAATAAAAAAATAAATAATTGCAGTTTCCACAAGTATAATTTTATCATTAATTCAATCCTCAATTCAAATATTTGTTGGAACCTCAATTTGTTGTGGGTCGCCCATAGCGATCATTGATTGGACCATGGAAAATATAATAAGAAGTTGTCAAATCAACTCAGTTGACTCAGAAAACTCATGCTTTGACATATTCCAGCTCAGGTCGGATGGTCCCTTTTGGATTTCTTGTTTTGATTCGATCACGTGGATGGATTTTTCATAGTTGACCCTCATAAGTACTTTGAGGCATGTTATGATGAGTATTTGCATGTTGGATAATATTTTTCATCTTGATCTTGGTTATGCATTATTATATATCTTTTATGATCTAAATTGATATTGCATGTTGGAACTCTGATTAATTTCTGTACCCATGGGCCCATTTGTTTAAAAAAGCCCCGGGCACACCCCACCCTATTTTGCACACACCACTAGCACGTTTACTACTTTGCACGCTTGCACGTCCCATATAGCCAACGTGACACTAGTGCGTGGCCCAGTCTTTGTGGAGATGCGACGTCATTCATGAAAATCACAACTTCAGTTACGTACCTTAAGGTATGTAAAACTGGGGCATCAGTACCGTCTGATTAGGTGACTCTAAAAGGTATATCAATGTACTCAGGCTGGAGCGACTTGAGCCTTTGACCTATTCTAAGCCACACAGTCACATGTCCCGTTTGCCAACGTAGTACTAGTACGTGGTCGGTCCCCTCGTGGGATGCCAAACCATTTATGAAAGCTACAACCCTTGACTCGTACCTATAGGTATATCAAAGATTATCCAAGTACATCAGTTATACTTCTTAGTCAAAACCAGTGCCTAAGCGAGATCCTACTCCGATGTACTACGGTACTACGAGGATAGACTACGTATATTCTAGAAAAGAGGTGATATAAGAGTGCCTTTGCTCAAGTAACGCGCGCCACCTCTGATTTAAGGATTAAACTAGCTGCTTTTGGCTTTAGAGAAGTGAGTTGATGTCTTAGATTATCACCTATACGGTATATCAAACCAAGTCACCACGTATCGAGCGGTATATAGGTGTACTTGGGCAAGGGTGGCCAGATGAATTGCATTACACATAGTGAACCTAGAGTCTAGAATCCTCCCTATAGGTCACGACTCGAACTTATCATGGGTGCTCCCGAGTTATTCTATTTAATCCAACCAGAAGGTAAGTGGGTGGATCGGTCCACACCGCTGCAATCGAACCCGCAATATCGGTCCAACCAAACAGACTTAATTGATGAGACATACTGGTCAATATCAAGTTAAACCAATTAATCACATTGGTAAATAGATCTTATGGATCAACATATGGACCGGTTGAACTAATTGGCTTAAAAATATTGGATGAAGTGGTGCATGTGGAATATTCAGATTCATTGGGTCGAACCGGCCCAAACTCAAATGGGTACATAGTTCCAATCACCTTACATCGACCAGTTTAATTCAATAGACTGAATATTTTATACTTAACAAGATCAGTAAATCATATTCATGTAATATTTCTTGATCAAAATATTTCATTAGTTAGAGATTTTGAATCTAGGGGTCAACTTAATCCATGCTATCAAGAGGAACCTCTATTTGTTAAAAATCTACCCTAGGGTCCGTAACTAGTAATCCATCTTTGATGGGATTTTCAAGGTTATCATTGCACCCAAACTCAAGCGTCCACCTCCTAGTTGGAGTCGTAAGTCTAGTCGGTTAGAACGAATGTCAGTACCAAGTCAACAGTCGAAAATGATTTTAGAATCTGATCTTGCAGAGATTCGTAAGATTTTGGCAGCCTTTGCCAATGATATCAACAGTATAAAAGGCAAGGTGGAAGCCTTAGAACAGATTTTAGAATCAATGGGCAATCCCTTTGAAAACCCGAAAGGAAAGAAGGCAGAAGAAAGTACAACAAGACGTTCACATAAGGTCTTTGAACTTGATGGAGACGAAGAACCCCCAATGAAAATCCTATGTTAGCCAATAGGATGTCTTAATTAGAGTTAGCTCTGAAGAGTATAAAGGGTATTGATGAGATTGCAGTAGGTATTGAAGCTTTGAATCATATGCCTAGGATTCAATTATCGGAGAAATTTGTGATGCCTGAATGGATAAGTTCAATGGAGTGGGTTGTGCAAGAACCCATCTCAAAGTATATGTCACTAACATGCGCACTGTGGGGCTTAGCGACGAACATATGACATTACTATTTCAGTGAATTCTATCAGGATTAGCTCTACGATGGTTGATGTCTCAAGATCCAACTACAGTAGGTACATGGAGCAAATGTCAAAGGCTTTCTGGCATCAGTATAAGTACAGTACCAATAGAAGAATGGAGAAACGTTTACTGATTTCATTGGTCGCTGGAGGGCCAAGGCTACACAAATGTGGGATAGACCTTCAAAGAAAGAATAAGTGGCTATTATCTTAAAAAATCTCGCAAGGGTATGCCCGACATCTATTCTCCCAATACCTTCCTACATTCGAGTCTCAAGTGCAAGCTGGTAGCCAATTGAAAGATGTTTTCACTTCCGGAATCCTTTCCAATCCTTTTGACAACAAATTCAAAAAACCTTTCACCAATTCCAAGTCTAGCGCTGATCACGCCTATGTAGCCAATACGTCTACTACACCCGTCCAATATACTATCCTGCCTAGTAACCAAGTTAACCCTAATCAACCTCGACCACGCAAGAAATTCACCAATCTTGGGATGCCTCTGAGCATTGTTTTTCAGAAACTATTAAGTAAAGGGCTCATTGCACCTCTCCAACCTCGACCTTTACCAAATCCACTCCCCACTTCTCACAATCCCAACCTATTTTGTGAATTTCACCAAAATCCCGATCATCTTACTGATCGTTGCGTCGCTCTTCGTCATACAGTTCAAGACCTCATTGACACCAAAAAAGTTACCATCCCTGCCCCTGAGTAGCCAAATGTTACCACCGGACTCTACCTACTTACCAATATCCTCAGACTTTGAACATGGTATCCAATACTCAACTCTCATTTGACCCAGTCCTTCTCATCCGCTCATTCAATCATAAACTTCCTAGCCCCCCTCTTACCCGAATGACGGTCCCTAATGAGGTATTCATCACCAAATGCAATCTTGGCCAAGAGAAAATAAGTAAGTCTGAAGAATGCAAAAAATCTGAAAAAGAAGACTAAGTCCAACCGCTTGGAAACAGTTTCTCGAGTTCTTAGTCTGTAATCAAGCCCGTTGTGGGTAATTGTATCTAGTTGTATTTGAGTCTTGAGTCCAGTTCTTTCTATCAATTCAGTAATCAAGTTTGTCTTTTTATTTCTTATTTTGTTCTAGTCAACTTAGTTTGTCGAATCTACAATGGTGTCAGTCGCCCCATCTGAATTTAATTGAATAAAGGAAATTTTCTAAATACCTTGAGCGCATTAACGATTTAACTAATAAATTGACTTCAATGAGAAATTCCTCTAATAAGGAACTCCCTCCTGAATGAGAAGATAAATGTCTTGCTCGACCTCTAATCAAGAAAGTAAAGAGCATTGACCTCAGAACAAAAAATAATTCCTAAGAAATTCATATTAGAATTAACTTATCCCTAGGGGAGCACAAAGAGATGATGAATTTATTCAGAAAATTCAAAAGACTTACTTACATGGTCCTATGAGGATATGACGGTTAAATTTGGAGTGTTGTTCAACATGAAATATATACCCATCTTGTGAGAACACCACATGTACAAACCAGAATAGACTCACATAGTCAGAGGAGAGATCACAAAATGTATCGGTGTTGGACTTTTAGAAAGTTTACTATTTTCAGATAGATGGAATAGTTGAAGCAGCTAGTAAAAATCTCAAGACAATCATCGTGAAAATGTGTCAATCATACATCACACCGGGATTGGCCAGAGAAGTTACCATTCACGCTATGGTCATATTACACTTCAATACAATCTTCTACTAGAGTCACTCTAGTGTATGTGTAGACACCTCAATTTGAACGGGCCACTTCTCGAAAGGGCCCAAAAATATCGATTTTCCAAATAAATGGGCCAACGGGCCTTAAGAGCCCAAGTCATTGAAAACTGACATTTTGACCAAATCGAGGCCCCTAAGACCTCTCAATGGTTTAGGAGGCCCACCAAAAGGACTCGGCCTACCTTACGCTTTCCCAATATTCACCGCTCCGCTTCCAAAATCAAAAATGCCAAATTTTCGATAAATTTCACTAACGGGCCTAAAAAGCCCGATTTGCCAACACGTGACATTTTGATTAATTCAATAAATTCAAAAATCTCAAAAAAATTAAATAATTAAAAAAATGTGAGACTTGGGATGCCTACCCCTTCTCTACTACCACCGCTCCGCCTTCGAATCCGCAAAAATCATAAGCCCACCTAAGGCCCACAAGCCCTCAACACTTTCCTAAATCAATTTCTCACCTTACCCCTAACCTAAAATCAATTCACATCAACCAAAATCTAAAACCAACCTATACCCTCAAAATCCATTCTAAAATAACCCCCAACCAATTCCTAAAATCCAAAACCATTTCATAACCCAAGCCCAAAACACTCCAAAGCCTCTAAGCCCAAATCCATATCCAATTCATATCCAACCCACAACCCTAACCCATCAACCACTACCCACATCAACCAATCACCATCTTGATAATCAAAGATGACACATGTCATCACCCCATCTCACCTCCCTCACTCAACTACCTACCCCATTAATTTGCTTTAAATCCCATCTACCCACACATCAACCCATCACCTTTTCTCTCAAATCAAACACATCTACCCACACCCCTAACCGATACCTCCCCTAATCTACCCTCATCATTTCCTACAAAACCCACATCTACAACCTAAACCTACACCATCCTCTCAAGTCAAACACTCAACCTCTCCCATCAACCTATCCCAACCCTTCATTTCCACCCACTTTAACACATGGCATCATCTCCCTCACCCTCCCAAAATATCATCAACCACCTCTTTAAATCCTCCATTCTCTTAAATCAAATATCATTTAATCACAACCACCATCTTAAACTCACCTCACCAAACACTCCACCCAAGTCGGTTGGGTAGGATCCAAACCATTTGGGTCAAAACTCACCCATTTAACCCCCCCTTCCCTAAATACCCTCCAATCCCCTCTAAATTACACCCACTTCTCTCTCAAACCCATAACCATTCTATCCTTTTTCTTCACTTCACCCCATTATATCCCTAAAATAATTCCTCAACATCTATAAATATCCTCCTCCTCTTCCCAAAAATGGCACCCAACTTTCACTACAAAATTATCTCCAACTCTCACTACTAACAACCATCACCAATCCTCCTCAAGTCTCATATAAAAAAAAATATATTATACTCCACTCATCTCTCTCATCATCTCTTCTCTACTCCTTCAACCATACAAGAATTATATTTTCATAAAATACTAAGGACTTAAGAAGAAGAAAAGAAGAAAGAAGATACAAGGTGGGTTCAAGGCAATCCCCCCCCCTCTCTCTTCTACACCCTCTCCGCCTCTCTCTTCTATCACCCTCTCCCCTTCATTTTATTTTTTAGGATGAATGGACCCCAAGGCTAAAGGTCTATAAGGGTCATTTCCATCAATGGAATGACCCTATGATCAAGCCAAAAATGAACCCCTATCTAGGGTACAAATGCACAACACGTGGCACATCGTTTTTCATATTTTTTTAATCAAAATGATCGAGTTGAGTTGAGGTTACCACTATCTAGTGGGGAGAAAAGGGTGCCTAACACCTTCCCTTTTCTCCAACCGAGCCGCTTACCCGAATCTCAAGGGTTGATTCATCTTTATCCATCGAGAGTCACCAAATACCAAAAATATCACATTTTCTAAAAAAAATGCACATCGAGTGACCATTCACACCCACTTACAAAAATGAATGGTGGCGACTCCAAACCATTGTAGATGTGGTCATCGTAATGGCGAAATCACGTGTTTACAGTATGATATGGAAGAAATCTTACCGGTTAAAATGGAAAACCCTGTAACTCAAGGTCTTGATGGAAGTCAATTGTTAGAAACAGATTGGGTCTGTCAACGGAGAGGAGTTACTCGCATGTTTGACAAGAAAGTTAAAGTTCATCACTTACAAGTCAAGGATCTAACCATCAGACTACCAAAAAAAAATTAAGCACTCTTCCTCAACCATAGGAGGAAGCCTGAATTCAATTGGACAGATTCATACTGCCTGAAAAAATCGTTAGATTTCAAGATCATAATAGAATTGAACTACTAGAGTCAACCAACTTTAACCAAATCAAGCAGTACTACATTTAAAGAGGCCATCTTTGGTCAAATCAATTTTCCTGCTACCCAGTTCAATATCTCCTTTCTTAGCCCTTTGCAGTCTTTTCAAAAAAAAAAATTATGCCTTTTTATTTCTCAGCTCGATCACCTAACCTAGGGGAGGGAAGATTTCGAACTACGTCTTGGTCTGATCCCAAAATTCTAGGGTACGTAGGTAAACTGAGAAGTTACTTCAGGCCCGACCACATCAAAATAAAAAAATAGATTCCCAGATAAAGAAAAAATCTAAAAAGAAAAAAAATATCACCCAAAATGGGGAAGAAAATTCAAGGAAAAAGAAAATAATTTAAAAGGAAATGTCACACAAGGGGCATTTGGGTTTTTGAGCCTGAGAATTCCTTTCTTTTTATACCCAGTCCTAAGCTAACCCATAAAAGTTCTCCTAAGTACTGTGCAAAAAAGTCAAAGAAGATAGCAAAGCATGATCTGATAGTAACTCCAGAAGTTCAAAATGGAAGAAAAAAAAAATGAAGCCTGCTAGGTTGAAAACCCGAAAGGGCAACTTAGGCAAAAATTAAGGCAAGCTCGCAAGGTTGAAAATCTGAAAAGACGACCTTGGCAACAATCAGAGTAAAGAAAAGAGAAAAAATTGTAAGCTCGCTAGATCGAAAAACTAAAAAGGGGATCTAGGCAAAAGCTAGAGCATGCTTGCTAGATTGAAAACCTGAAAAGGTAATCTAGGCAAAATTTAGAGCAACCAATAAAAGAAAATCTCCGTTGAGTTGAGAAGCTGAAAAGGCGGTCCGAGCCAAAACCTTAGAAGTTCCAAAATTCAAGTTTCAATATCCAGTTTGAATCAAATATAGACTCAATGGATACAAGTATCTCATCTATGATTGATCTAAAGAGTTTCATGTCCCTAAGCGAACCAAGGAGGAGAAAGAACAAATTCTATGATGAATTTCAGAAAGAAATATTTTATTCCAATTTCTTTGAGCCTGACTCAAAATATTCAATATAAAATGTCAAAATTAAAAGTTAAATCTTTATTGTGCTTGCGGTAATCAAGGATTTCAAACCTTCATAACAATGGCACTTTCTTTTTCTAAAGAGTATAGTTTCCCACCTTACACTAGGGGCATTCGTTTTCAAATTGCGTTCAATTATCCCCAATGCAATATTCCCTGTCAAACTAGGGGCATTTTGGTTTTGAAGACTGGTCAATTTCAACTCCAAAGGATAAGGTTAAATTTGAATTAAAGGTTACCCTCTTGATAGTAATTTTGAAAATTCCTAAGATTCAAAGAGAGTTAAAATGTTTACCGAACCTTTAAAAAATCCAATTTAAAAAAAAAAAAAAAACTCAAATGCAGTGTTAATCCCCCGTTTTGTTTCCCAAAAAAAATTAGTTCCTTACTCTTTCACCCTAGGCAGGTAGAGTAGAACTCCCAAAAAGCTTAGTTCATTACTCTTTCACTCCGAATAGGTAGAGTAGAACTTCCCAAAAAATTAGTTCATTACTCTTTCACCCTGGGTAGGTAGAGTATGACTCCCAAAAAAATTAGTTCATTACTCTTTCACTCCGAGTAGGTAGAGTAGAACTTCCCAAAAGAGTAGTTCATTACTCTTTCACCCTAAGCAGGTAGAGTAGGACTCCCAAAAAGCTTAGTTCATTACTCTTTCACTCCGAGTAGGTAGAGTAGAACTTCCCAAAAAATTAGTTCATTACTCTTTCACCCTGGGTAGGTAGAGTAGGATTCCCAAAAAAATTAGTTCATTACTCTTTCACTCTAAGTAGGTAGAGTAGAACTTCCGAAAAAATTTAATTCATTACTCTTTCACACTCGGTAAGTAGAACAAGACTCCTAGAAAATTAGTTCATTACACTTTCACCCTGAGTAGGTAGAGTAGAACTTCCCAAAAAAATTAGTTCATTACTCTTTCACCTTGGGCAGGTAGAGTAGCACTCCCAAAAGTTTAGTTCATTACTCTTTCACTCCGAGTAGGTAGAGTAGAACTTCCCAAAAAAATTAGTTCATTACTTTTTCACCCTGGGCAGGTAGAGTAGGACTCCCAAAAAGCTTAGTTCATTACTCTTTTACTCCAAGTAGGTAGAGTAGAACTTCCCAAAAAAATTAGTTCATTACTCTTTCACCCTGGACAGGTAGACTAGGACTCCCAAAAAAATTAGTTCATTACTCTTTCACTCCGAGTAGGTAGAGTAGAACTTCCCAAAAAATTAGTTCATTACTCTTTCACACTGGGCAGGTAGAGTAGGACTCCCAAAAAAATTAGTTCATTACTCTTTCACTCCGAGTAGGTAGAGTAGAACTTCCCAAAAGAGTAGTTCATTACTCTTTCACCCTAGGCAGGTAGAGTAGGACTCCCAAAAAGCTTAGTTCATTACTCTTTCACTCCGAATAGGTAGAGTAGAACTTCCCAAAAAATTAGTTCATTACTCTTTCACCCTGGGTAGGTAGAGTATGACTCCCAAAAAAATTAGTTCATTACTCTTTCACTCCGATTAGGTAGAGTAGAACTTCCCAAAAAAATTAGTTCATCTTGTGCAGGTAGAGTAGGACTCCCAAAAAGCTTAGTTCATTACTCTTTCACTCCGAGTAGGTAGAGTAGAACTTCCCAAAAAAAATAAGTTCCTTACTCTTTCACTCAGGGTAGGTAGAGTATAACATTCAACTTTTTCTCAACTTCTGTTCAGATTTTTCTCAAACCTCAAATTTTTTTTAAGTTTTGTTTATAGTCAAATTTTTTCTTACGTTTTCCTATATTTTATGTTTTGTTAAGATTTTACTCAGTTTTACTTGAATTTTACTCAGACCCTTTGAGATTTTTATCAGATTTCAAATGCACACACTTGCACATTTTAGTCAGGGAGAATTTTCTAAAATTCAATGATCTAACATCGTTAGTAAGAGTTTAAGCTCGAGGACCTGAAAAACTAGTTCGAGGAGAGTTTTACCCTCAAGGATCCGAACATCTCGACGAATTGTTAAATTAGGCTGCAAAATTAACGGTCACTAGCTTCGGCATTCGGATATCGCACTACCTACCAAAATAGATTTGCTATCTAGTTTGCTTCAACCCTCTACCAACGAGGGGCATCTGTAGACACCCCAATTTTGTACTCGCCAGATTAATCAACTCGTCAACTCGATTGCAACGGTTTCCAATGATAGATGATTATTCCAATGCTTTATTTTGTTACTAGATATGTTTCAGAAATTCAGATGAGGTATCTAAAACTAACAAAACCTTAGAAACCACGTTACGCTAGGAAAATATAACTCCAAAAACATAGAAATTATCATCTTACAGATAAAAAGAAGCTTCACGGTAAAAGTCACTAAAAAATAACCAAATTACCAAAATACCCCTAATCTCAAAACATCCCTAGAGCCTATGTTATGCTTAGGAAAACATTTTCAAACACATAAAATAATAAATCGAAACTAAATAAATCATTTCACCAATTTTTGTAAAATTTGACAAAATTACGAAAATGCCTCTCATAAGGTTCATGACCATTTCGCACAAAAAAAATTTCATAAATGACACAAACCAATATTCCCATTAAATTCCTTACGAAAAATCGATCCCAAAACATCCTAGAACATAAAAAATCGACTTAAAACGCAAAAAATCATCTCCGATGACAAAACGATAATTTTACAATTTTAATAATTAAAAATTTTGAAATGAATAATTAAAACATTAATTAATGTAAAGTCAATCAAGTAAGACTAAAGTTAATCTTAAATTCAATCAAGTAAGACTAAAGTCAAGATCTTAAAGTCGATCAAGTAAGACTAAAGTCAATCTTAAAGTCAATCAAGTATGACTAAAGTAAAAATCTTAAAGTCAATCAAGTAAGACTAAAGCCAAGATCTTAAAGTCAATCAAATAAGATTAAAGTTAATCTTAAAGTCAAACAAGTAAGACTAAAGTCAAAATCTTAAAGTCAATCAAGTAAGACTAAAGTCAATCAAGTGAGACTAAAAGTCAAAACCCTAATAGAGTTTTAATTAAATAATAACTCTATTTAAAACAATCCTAATTAAATAATAACTATAGTTAAAGTAATTCTAATTAAAATATAAGTCTACTTAAAACAAATATAATTAAACAATAACTCTCTCTAAAAGAATTATAATTAAACATTAACTCTATCTAAAAGGTACTTTAAAAAAATCTATAAATAGGAGTCGCTACAACCTATTTTCGTATAAAAAAATAAACCCTAGAAAAAGTAGGTCATAAAGATCCCCTAGCGTCCCACAAACCCTAATTTTGAAGCCCCAACTCCTAACCTAACATCCATACCCCAACTTTAGCTCAAAAAACACCTAGAAGCTCTTCCAAAACACCTCAGAAATCCATAAAAAAATTAGAAAAATTCAGAAGGAAATACTTTGTTTTGGAGATCCGAAGCGAATCCGATGACAGAACAAAGCGAGGAGTGTTGTACGAAGAACTATTCTACCAGATCTGAGGGAACAAGACCGTTGTCTTCGTAAAGGTAAAGATTTAAATTTTTTTTATTGATTAGGTCTTTTTAGCAATGTAGTTCTATTTGGGAATAAGTAGAGATCGACGTTTGCCGGGCGGGGTTGGTGCCTAACACCTTCCAACCCCGTAACGTGATCCCCGAACCTGTATTTTCTTTCGTAGATTAGTGTTATTTACCGTTTAGAGTCAAAGTTCGGTTCCTAGATCGTAATAACTAGGTGGCGACTCCCAAACCTCAAAGGTCAAAAGTGGATCCGCACACCCCGCGGATCGAGGGCGTTTTCAATATCGTACTTCAATACAGTCTTCCACTAGAACTATTCCTTACTTTCTAGTATATGATATGGAAGCAGTCTTAACAGTTGAAATGGAAATCCCGTATCTCAAGGTCTTGATGGAAAGTCAATTGCTAAAAATAAACTAGGTTCGTCATTGGGTACAAAGAGCTAAACTAGATTGAAAAAAACAACTTAGAAGTTCTGTACCACATGTAAACTTATCAGAGAAGAGTCATTTACAAGAAAGTCAAAGTTCACCACTTAAGAGTCAAGGATTTAACCATCAGACTTCAAAAAAAATTGAGCACCCTTCATTGACTATAAGAGGAAGTCTGAACCCAATTGGAGAGATTCATTCATTAAGAAAATACTGCCTGAAAAAACCGTCAGATTTCAAGATCATGATAGAATTGAACTACCAGAGTCAACCAACCATGACCAGATCAGCGGTACTACATTTAAAGAGGCCATCTTTGGCCAAATCAATTTTTATGTTACCCAGTTCAATATCTCCTTTCTCAGCCTTTTCCAGCCTTTTAAAAAAAATGATGTATTTTTCTTTCTCAGCCCGATCACCTAACCTAAGGGAGGGAAGAATTCGAACTACGTTTTGGTATGATCCCAAAATTCTGGGGTACGTAGGCAACCTGAGAAGTTACTTCAGGCCCGACCACATCAAAATAAAAATAAAAAATAAATAGATTCCTCGACAAAGAAAAAAATCTAAAAAGAAAAAATTCAAAAGAAAAAGAGATATCATCCAAAATGGGGAAGAAAATTCAAGGAAAAAGAAAATAATTTAAAAGAAAATGCCACACAAGGGGCATTTGAGTTTTTGAGCCTTAGAATTCCTTTCTTTTTATACCCAGTCCTAATCTTATCCATGAAAGTCCTTCTAAGTACCGTGCGAAAAAGTTAATGAAGGTAGTAAAGCATGATCAGACAGTAACTCCAGAAGTTCAGAAGGAAAGAAAAAGAAAATAATAAAAATAGCCTGCTAAGTTGAAAATTCAAAAATGGCGACTTAGGCGAAAATTAAGGCAAGCTCACAAAGTTGAAAACCTGGAAATGGCAACTTAGGCAAAAATTATGGCAAGCTCGTTAAATTGAAAACTTGAAAAGATGATCTAGGCAAAAGCTAGAGCAAGCTTGCTAGATTGAAAACCTGAAAAGGTGATCTAGGCAAAAGAAGAAAATCTCAAGAGGTTCGAGCTGAGACATTTGAAGTCCGAATAATCAAGTTCAACACTTAGCTTAAACCAGCCAAAGACTCAGAAGCCATAAGTATCTTGTCTACGATTGATCTAAAAAATTTTACTTCCTCAAGTGAATCAAGGGGGAAAAGGGTGAATTCCATGATGAGTCACAAAAGGAAATGTTTTGCTCTCTTGAGCCCAACTCAAAATCTTCAATCAAAATTAAAATTTGAATATTTTTTGCGCTTGTGGTAATCAAATATTTCAAACCTTTATACAAGGGGCACTCTCTTTCTTCTCTGATATGTAGTTTTTCCCCTTATACTAGGGGCATTTTAAAAAAAAAATTGTGTTAAATTATCTCCAGTATAATGTTTCCTATCAAATTAAGCGCATTTTGTTCTCAAACTTGATCAATGTTAATCCTAAAAGATAATGGGAACCCCAAATTTAAGATTACCCTCTTGATAGCATTTTTTTTTAAAACCCTTGAGGTTAAAAAGAAGTTCAAAATTCATAAAATTTTGAAAGACTTCGAGGTTCAAACAGAAGCGTTTTTTATCTCACATTTGGTTGTGCCCAGAGAATAACTAGTTACCCTTTTTACTTAGAATAGGAGATAGGGCATTATTTCTTTTCCATATTCAATCATCCTTTTCCATATCTATTTACTCCCAGATTCAATCATTCTTTTCCAGATTCATTTTCAAACATTCTTTCTCAGATCTATTCATTCACAAATTCAATAATTCTTTTTCAGATTTATTTTCAATCATTCTTTCCCAGATCTATTCATTCTCAGATTCAATCACTCTTTTTCGGATTCATTTTCAATCATTTTTTCCCAGATTCATTCCTTCCTTCCTAATTTTACTTAGTCAGATGCCGCCGAGGGTTTTCTCGGAATTATGCTCAAATACCGCCGAGGGTTTCCTTAGAATTATGCTCAGATACCGCCGAGGGTTTTCTTGGAATTATGCTCAGATACCGTCAAGAGTTTTCTCGGAATTATGATCAAATGCCACTGAGGATTTTCTCAAAATTATGCTCAGATACCACGAAGGGTTTTCTCAGAATTATGCTCAAATACTGCGAAGGGTTTTCTCAAAATTATGCTCAGATACCGTGGAGGGTTTTCTAGAAATTATGCTCAGATGTCGCCGAGGGTTTTCCCGAAATTATGTTGAGATACCGCCGAGGGTTTTCTTAAAATTATGCTTAGACCGCCGAGGGTTTTCTCTGAATTATGCTCAGATTATGCCCAGTTTATGCTCAGTTTATGCCCAATTTATGCTCAGTTTATGCCCAGTTTATGCCCCAGTTTATACTCAGTTTATGCTCAGATTATACTCAGATTTTACTCAGTTCTCACTTTAACTCTTTGAAATTTATCTTAGATTTTAACTGTACGTACTTGCACATTTGTTTCGTTAGTCAAGGAGAATTTTCAAAAAATTCAAGGATCTGACACCGTCAGTGAGAGACCTCGCTCAAGAACCTGACAAATATTAGTTCGTGGAGAGCTCGTCCTTAAGGATCCGAACGTCCAGAAGAATTGCTAAATCAGGCTGCAAAATAAATTGTCACTAACTTTAGCATTCAGATATCATACTATCTACCAAAATAGATTTGCTATTTAGTTTGCTTCAACCCTCTGCCAAAGAGGAGCATCTGTAGACACCCCATTTTTGCATTCGCCTGATTAATCAACTCGTCAACCCGATCGCGATGGTTCCCAATGATGGATGTTTCTTCCAATGCTCTATTTGGTTACCAGATGTGTTTCAGAAATTCGAATGAGGTATCTCAAATAAATAAAACTATAGAAACTGTACTACGCTAGGAAAATATAACCCCAAAAGCTTAGAAATCATCATTTTTCAAACAAAAAGAAGCTTCACGATAAAAATCACTAAAAAATGATCAAATTACCAAAATACCTCTAACCTCAAAACATCCCTAGAGCCTACATTAATCTTAGGAAAATCCTTTCAACCACATAAAATAATAAATCGAAACCAAATAAATCATTTCGTCGATTTTCACAAAATTTGATAAAATTATGAAAATGCCCATCATAAAGTTCACGACCATTTCACACACAAAAATTCATAAATGATACAAACCAATAATCCCATTGAATTCCTTACGAAAAATCGATTCCAAAATATCTTTAAACATTGAAAAATGACTTCAAACGCAAAAAGTCCTCTCCGAGGGTAAAATAGTAATTTTAAAATTTTAATAATTAAAAATTATAAAATTAATAATTAAAATATTAATTAATGTAAAGTGAAATACTAATTAAAATTAAAGTCAATCAAGTAAAAGTTAAGTTAAAATCCTAAAGTCAAGTCAATCAAGTAAGACTTAATTTAAAATCCTAAAATTAAGTCAATCAAGTAAGACTTAAGTCAAAATCCTAAAATCTAGTCAATTAAGTAAGACTTAAGTCAAAATCCTAAAATCAAATCAATCAAGTAAGACTTAACTCAAAATCATAAATTCTAGTGAGACTTAAGTCAAAACCTTAATCAATCTAATAAAACCAAAGTCAAACCCTAATCCTAATAGAATTCTAATTAAACTCTAAACTATCTAATAGAATTCTAATTAAACTTTAAAACTTTCTAATAGAATTCTAATTAAATTCTAAAACTACCTAAAAGAATTCTAATTAAACTCTAAAACTATCTAAAAGAAACATAATCTAACTCTAACTCTATCTAACAAGCTCTTAAAAAAAATCTATAAATAGGGGCCTCTACAACCTATTTTCGTATCCAAGAGAAAATCCTTGAAAAAATAGGTCAAGGAGGCTCCCCAACCTTCCCAAAATCCTAATTTTTAAGCATTAACCCCTTACCTATCACCCAACCACCAAATTTTGCTCAAAAAACACCTAGAAACCTTTCAAAAACACCTAGAAATCCATCAAAAATTAGGAAGCACTTAGATCTAAGGAGAAGATACTTCATCTTGGAGATCCGAAGCGGATCCAATAACGAAAATGAAGCAATGAATCACAAGCAAGGAATCTCTTCGCCAACTCTGAGGGAACTATCGTTGTGATCATCTAGGTATTTTTTCATTCTTATTTTTTTTTATTTAGGTCTTTTGGCAATATAGGTTTATTTGGGGAATTAGTAGAGACCGGCGTTTGCCGGGCGGGGTTGGTGCCTAACACTTCCAACCCCGTAACGTGATCCCCGGAGTCGTATTTTCTTTCGTAGATTAATGTTATTTGCCTTATAGAGTCAATGTTCGGTTCCTAGACCGTAATAACTAGGTGGCGACTCCCAAACCTCAAAGGTCAAAAGCCGTCTGCACACCCCGCGGATCGAGGGCACTTTCAGTCAGTGATTGAGACCACCAGCTACAAAGACACAGTAAGTCGAGCTCAGAGGGTTGAACGAGAGGAGATGGAGTTCCAAAATTCAAGATGGCAGACCAATCGATCCAGACTTCTTTTTCAACTAGGGCTGATCCGGCCAAAAGGCTGATGTTTTCGAGACCGAGTGCCTCTGAACCCACATATTCGCAGTATCAAGCTCCTACGCTGTCGGGTTATGGACCAGTTGGGGTTCCAGTGAGGCCAGTAGGGCCAAGGGGATTAATCAGACAGATTTTGAGACCACTCACCCCACAGAGACCTATACAGACGGGACCTTTGGCATGCTTTAGGTGTGAGCAGACGGGACATATCAGGAGAACTGCTCTTCATCACAGCCATAGTCAGGGGTGATTCCTAGACCCCAAGGTAGGGTATATCATCTGACTCAGGAAGAGGTACCAATTTCAGACGATGTGCTAAAAGGTACAATTTTGATTTCCAATATTAAGATTCGAGTTCTATTCAATACCGGTTCTTCTAGATCATATATTTTCACGAAGATTGCACGATTTCTAAAATTAGAAATTTTTGACATGGGCCGGATAATGAAACTGTCCACACCGTTGAGAGATCGATAGATAGCTCAGAAATTATGTCGAAACTGTGTAATTAGGATAGAGGACCAGGAGATGAGTACCGACCTCATGACATTAGATTGTTCTAGCTTTGATGTCATATTGGGAATGGATTGGCTAATACATAACCATGCCCATGTGGATTGTTTCATGAGGTCAGTAGTCTTGACAAGGCCGGGATATCCGAAAGTCAAGGTTCGATTATCCAGGTATATAAGAGACGGTCTTTTATACAACCAGTTGGAAACTTTGAGTGTAACGGAGTTAGAAACATCACCGAATATGATAGAGGTAGTCAGGAAGTTTGGGGATGTTTTTCTAGACGAATTACTGGGTTTGCCTCCAAGTCATGAGATGGAGTTTTCTATTGATTTGGTACCAGGCACAGGGCCTATCTCCATCGCACCATACCAAATGGCCCCTATAGAAATCCGAGAGCTGAAAGTGTAGAATGATGAGCTTACTAACTTGGGATTTATTCGAGTTCCTCACCCTAGGGAGTGTCGATTTTATTTTTCAAGAAAAAGGATAGGTCTTTCCAATTATGTATCGACTATCGGAAGTTAAATCAAGTGATCATCAAGAATAAGTACCCCCTTCCACTCATCGATGATCTGTTTGACCAACTGCAGAGTACCCAGTATTTCTCTAAGATAGATTTGAGATTTGAGTACCATCAGTTGAGAATTCGAGAAGCAGATATTTCGAAGACTGTATTTCGGACCAGCCTAGGATACTTCGAGTATCTGGTTATGCTTTTTGGTCTGACGAATACACCGATAGCATTCATGGATCTGATGTACCGGGCATTTTGGGAGCATCTCGACAAATTTGTCATTGTGTTTATAGATGACATCCAAATCTACTCTAAGTCGATGGAAGATCACGAAAGACACCTCAGACTCATAGTACAGATTTTACGTGAGCATAATCTATATGCCAAGTTCAGCAAGTGTGAGTTCTGGCTCCAGAAGGTGAAATTCCTAGGACACGTGGTGTCCAATGAAGGGATAGTAGTAGACCCCTCCAAGGTTGAGGCTGTATTGACGTGGAAACAGCCTAAGACAGTGACAGATATTAGAAGTTTTCTTGGGATGACCGGTTACTATAAAAAGGTTTATTAAGGGATTCTCCATTCTTGCAACACCGTTGATGAAACTGATACAGAAAGATGTCCGGTTTGAGTGGGATGACAAGTGCGAGACTGCATTTCAATAATTGAAGAAAATATTGACGACCGCTTCAATTTTAGTATCTTCGATTTCGGGTGAAAGCTTAACGATCTTTACTGATGCTTCTAGGATTGGTTTGGGAGCCGTTTTGATGCAATTTGGGAAAGTAGTAGCATACGCATTTAGGAAGTTGAAGAATAATGAGAAGAGTTATCTAGTCTATGATTTTGAGTTAGCCGCTATAGTGTTCGCATTACGCATTTGGAGACACTATCTATACGGGGAGAAGTTTGAAGTATTCTCTAATCATAAAAGCCTAAGGTACATATTCTTGCAGTGAGAATTGAATTTGAGACAATGATAATGGATAAAGTACTTCAAGGACTATGACTTTACCCTTGAGTACCACCCGGGGAAAGCCAATGTGGTTGCCGACGCGTTGAGTAGAAATACTATAGCTCATATGATGGTAAAAGAATGGCAATTGGTTGAACAGGCCGCAGAAACAATGTTGGAGACTCCAAGGGAAACGTTTAGACTACACATATATCTGAATACATTGAGAATTGAAAATGAGTTGATAGCACGAATTAAGGAAGCCCAAAAAATAGATGAAGATGTGGAAAAATATGAGCTGAAGGCTAGGGACCTGATCGACCTAGATTGGTCGAAATGATCAGATGAGATTCTCAGATTTTGAGGTAGGATGTGGATACCCCAGGACTCGCAATTGAGGTCCGACATACTAGGTAAGGCACATCATTCCCGATACTCAATTCACCTAGGAGGCACGAAGATGTATAGAGACTTGCGAAGGAATTTCTGATTTTTGGGTATGAAGAAGGTAATTGCATAATATATAGGTAGATACCTAACTTGCCAACAAGTCAAGGCAGAACATCGTAACCTAGCAGGCTTACTCCAACTATTACCCATAACGGAATGGAAATAGGAGCCAGTGACGGGTCAGAAACCATATGGGTAATTGTCGATTGATTGGCGAAATCGACACACTTCATTCCTATTCGAGTCTCATTTGACGTCGATAGACTAAGTTAGATATACATAACTAAGATAGTTCGACTGCATGGAGTATCAGTTTCTATCGTTTCATACAAGGATCCTAGATTTATTTCCCGATTCTGGGAGAGTCTACACAAAGCCATGGGTACTCAGATGAACTTCAGTACAACTTTTCATCCGCAATCAAACGGATAGTCTGAGCGTGTTATTCAGATTCTAGAAGACATGTTGCGGGCATGTGTTTTGGATTTTGGGGGAGGCTGGAAGTGTCACTTACCATTGGTGGAGCTCTCCTATAATAACAGCTTCCAAGCTAGTATCTACATGGCACCATTCAAGGCTTTATACGGTAGTCTGTGTCGATCACCGGTATGTTGGGCAGAAACAGGAAATGTCATAGTATTAGGGCCTGAGATTGTTGAGGAAACTATTGAGATAGTACGTATTATACGGGATAGACTAAAAACTGCTAAAAGTAGACAAAAAATTTATGTAGACAAGCGGCGCAGACCTTTGGAATTTCAAGTTGGGGATCAAGTGTTCTTGAAGGTATTACCCCGAATAGAGATCTCCAGATTTGGCATGAAGAAAAAATTAAAGCCACGATTTGTACTTCCATTCGAGATAGTTGAGCGAATAGGTCCAGTGATTTATCGATTGATCCTATCCCCACAACTTGAGCAAGTTTACAATGTATTCCACGTGTCTATGCTGAAGAAGTACATGCCAGACCCTTCACATGTGGTCGACTTGTAGAATTTAAAGGTAGATGAAGACGTATCCTATGAGGAAGGTGTAGTACAAAATACAGGACATGAGAGTAAAGCAACTCAGATCAAAATCTATCCCTCTAGTCAAGGTATTGTGGAGGCACCACAACGTAGAGGAATCCATGTGGGAAAAAGAGGTCGAGATGCAAGCTAAGTATCCAGAACTATTCCGAGAAGAAGGTATCATTTCAATTTCGAGGACGAAATTTTTATTAGGGGAGAGAATGTAACACCCCGAGTTTTTAATTTGTATTTCAAAGAAATCTAATTGTGAATTTTGATAAAATTCTAAAAGAAAGACTTAGGGTAGAATACTAGAATTTTAGTTCATTCATTTTTAAAGAATTTTGACTTTTCCATTAGGCTCAAAATAATCGAAATATATACTTTAGCCTGTAAGCACGTTCAAATTCGAGTTCAGATGAGAAAGTTATAAAATCCTCGAATTTCGGGTTGAGTGGGATCCAAAATAATAAATTTTTGATAAAGGAAGAATTAGAAAATTTTGATAGTACCATGAGGTTCACAATGAAAAGTTATTCGAAATGGAATACTCATATGTCATTTTTCGAGTTCGAATGGTCAAGATTTCGTCGAAAATAAAAACGAAGGAAAAATACAAAAGTGCCCTCCAACTTTTATTATAAAAAGAACCAACTCATTCTTTTATTCACTTTCTACTCTCCAACTCCCAAAGAATTAGTCCATTATCCAAACCTAGGGTTTCAACCCTTTCTATCAAGATCTATTGCAAGCGAATCTAAGTTGATTATCGGCGAAGGAGAGAAAGTCATCGGCATCGACGAACTCCACATCTTCAACCCGTTTAACCTTCATCTTCCTTTCTTTTTTTTGTTTTATCACCCGAAATCAGCATGTGGATTTGAAATTACCCACTCAAATTCTCATCCATCTAAAGGAAAGGTTGTTCATCATCACAAGAAGAAGAAGAAGATTTCCACCGAAGGTTTCGAAATCAACTCGACCGATGACACCCAAATTTCACTAAATTTTGAGTTCATTGCGGTCTCACTTGAACCTTCGTGCTAGCTTCACATATTCAACAACTACAAACCAAGTAGGGGACTCTCAACTCTTATTAGTAGCCGTAGATTTTGAGAAAATTACATTTAGGGATGTTTCAAAATTTATTTTGTGTTTTAAAAATTGTAGAATATTATTATAATTGTTTCAAATTCATGTTAGAACTAAGCTATTTGATGTATTTTATCATGATTTAAATATTGGATCCATGGGTGGGTCATTAGAAAAAAAATGAGTGAAAAACTCGAAGAAATGAATAAAAAAAATGAAAAATTCATGAGTTTTCAGCATTCTGACGGTTCCACCGTGAGCCGCCATGCCCTAGTCACGGTGCCACCGTGAGCCACTGTCAACACCAAAACGTGCCCAAAAATTTTTTTATGATATTTTTTTTGGATTTCTCATACTTTTAACATGTCAAAATCACTACTTATATGCCCCATAACTCTTTCAAATGAGTTAGAAAAAAATTAAACAAAATTTCGTCCAAACGGGAATGTTTCAAAAAATTATGTGGCATCTTTTACATTACCTTGAATTAAGTTACAAAAATTACATGGCCTTCTCATGTTTTCAAGAGCGTTCATTTACAAAAATTGATTTTTAATTTCAATAACTTTAAAAAATCGAGTTTCCGACACTTATTCAAAATTTCACCAGCTTTTGCCGTTTTGACAATTCGACATCGCAGACTTATTGGGACCCCGATTTATCAAAAAATTAATAGTTTTTGATTGAATGATCAAAGTAAATTTAAAGGCTTGAAAAAGAAAGGTTTGATTTGATAAGATGAAGAGTGAAAATGTCAAAAGAATGGGAAATGGATGAATCGGTAAAATGTCATAATCACACCCGAGGGGTGATGTCTGCATTTTACGTTGTATGTTGTGTGTAGGTTGGTGAAAGGATATCCAGGGATAATAAATGGTTGCATGTTTACTTAAATTCTATTAGCGTAGAGTCATTGAGTATTATTATTTATTTTAGGTTAGGGGGCCACTGTTGCATGGTAGGAACTGGATATCCATTCTCAGCCTTATTCTGTTAATTTCTCTTTTGTTTTTAAAGAAAAACAATATATATATATATATATATATATATATATATAGATATAGATATAGCTATTTTGTGAGCTGTTAAAGAACTTGTGAATGCCTGAAGGGATAGTGCGTCGTATCATCCGGAGTGATGTACTATCCTAGGATGTACAGTAGGGTCCACCAAGCTCATACGTGGTATGGGACGTGTATGAGAGTGAAGTCACAACTAGAATCTGGGTCCATTCATCTCTATCTTTACCAGTGAACGTGTATTGTAAAGGTGGTCATATATGAAAGGAGTTGTTTACTTTGGGAATCACATGCACGCCTGATAGGCATAAATGAAGATGATTGGTTAGTAATCACTAAGAATCTAGTAGTAGTCGAGCGTTCTAACACATCGAAAAGAGACCCATTACTTACGGTCAGGTCAAACGGTCCGCTTGAGCCAAATAAATAGTCACTAATATGGTAAGAGCAGCAATCGACCACAAAATCAGGAACTAAAAGTCAGATTTATGTTTTAACATCATATCCCGACTGAGAGCGATCCAGTCGTGAATCCCAACTCTCTAATTCCACTACTCCACCATCATGTAATATGTATCTGTTGTCATATTTTGAATTATAAATTGAAAAACATGCTTTTCATTTCAATGTTGTCAAATTATTTGTATAAAAATGAAAATGTATAGTGAGTACTGATGATTGATGCCACGTGAATCTTTAAAACTGTTTAGTTGCTCATCCCTAGATATATGTACCAGTTAATCGTATTTTACTTGATAATACCTTGTATGTATTAAAATGTTTCAATATGTTTATTCGTAGATGTTAGGTGAGGTTATTAGTAGGACTGTTTGTGGACCTACTGGGTAACCATTGTTACTCACCCTTTACTTCATATTTTTTTTAGTTTCAGAGCTTGTAGCCGAAGAGGTAGTCGTAGAGCCGTCTAGCAAGGACTATCTGGTAAGTCATACCAACGAGTAGAGTCCATTATCCGGTGAGCATCATGACTACTTCTACTAGGAGTTTGTTTGTCTTAAGAGAGGTATATGTTTTTTTTTGGGCTGAGTGCTAGGTCTATTTTAAAATGAGGAATTTTTTGTAATCCTGTACATTTTCACCTTTTTGCGCAACTCTGATCAAAATCTACGATATTCACAGTTTACCGTCTTTCGCATCTTGTATATTTTGGTACCTTGTTATATACAGGATTTATTAGTTATTGGCTTATTAGTTTTTCTTTGCTTTTGAGTTCTGTGAAACGCTAACATAAGAAGAGGAAGCTATCCAAACTTTGAGGTTTGACCTCAGGATTTGTGTTCGCATTTGGCGGGATGCCACAGTACCCTAATGATAAATAAAAATAAAAACTCATTCAAAACCAATTGTTACAGAGATAAGGGAAAAAATAAAAATTAACTGTTTCAACTCTCGACAAATTTGGGTTTTGAACAATTTCTTCGTCCTTTTCTTCTTCTTCTTCCTCTTCAACCATGAGAAATTATTAGAGAATGGAATCATTAGAGAACGGGACGGATATATATAGTGGGAGTGGAAGAAAGGGAGGAAGGGAGGAGAAGAGGAAACAAAAAACTTTCCACCAAATTGGAGACTGCGAAGGCACCATATTGGAAACACTTCGATTCTTCATCTTTGTAATGGTGGAGCCTTGATTTGGGATTTCTAATGGCGGTTCAAAAAAATGGCCATTGGAAATGCCTCCCAACGATCTACTGTCTCGCCTATCTAAACAATTTTTGAAAAATGCCACAGATTTTTGTCGTTAAACTACCCCTTTTAAGCCTCGTTTCTTCTTACTTCAAAGGCGTTTCCAATAGAAACACCTCCAATCAATCTATGTTGGTTCTTCCACAGTGTTTCCAATGAAACTACCTTCAAAAGCCCATTTCAATCTGTTTATCTCAACGTTTCAGTGAAACCGCCCAAATATGAGTCTCTAAAAGCCCTAATTTTTATAGTGTCCCCACCAGTTTGACTCCTTGTCACGGGTCCAGTTGCACCTCTATTTCCTTGCATCTTTCTTAACCTGTAAGTTCAGTAATTTTTTTATTGATCAGAAGCAAGACACTGTAGATGTGAAATGTTAGCTATGAACCTCAATGCTACTTTGTTTGGAGTCGCCACCATTCTATTTTGAAAATGGGTGTGAATGGGCACCCGAATTGATATTTTTGAAAACCATTTTTTCTATGGCATTGTAGTGACTCTCATTTGTTGGAAAGGGCAAGGTCTACCTAAGATCTAGGTAAGGAGGTCCGGTTAGAGGATGGGGAAAGTGTTAGGCACCCCATCCTCTCTACCAAAGGTGGTTACCTTGCTTGGCCATTATTCTTGTAAAAATTAAGAAAATAAACATTAAAATGCATGAGAATAGTTGATGAGGGTGGTGTGTGCATTAGGGTGAAATTTCCCATTTTCAAAGGGTTTTTTATTTCAAAGTGACATTAAGGGCATTCTATAAAAGAGAATGACCCATGTAGTCACATTAAATTTATGAATGTGAATGTAGGTTTCAGCTCTTAGAGAGACTCCATGATGGAGTTCCCTAGAAGCCATAACCTTGATGCATGTATTCATGACTAGAAACTTAGTGTTTCACCCCATCAAGAGGGTGACACATTTCTTCATCATTGTCATGCATAGGTGAGTGTGTGCATTGTGTACAAGATGATGCATGATATTGGGATGAAAAGGGCTTCAACCCCCATCCTTTCGATCGAACCTTAGTCCAATCTACCGGGGATGGGAGAGGGTATTCATTACATCCTAAAGGATTTCTAAAAGAAATTAAAAGTAGAGGGTTAGAAGAAGAAGATGCAAGCTTTTAAAATAAATGAACTACTTCTGAACCCCACCTTGTCCCTTGATGTTCACATTTTAAAATTAATTTTATTAATGTTTCACTTTATATTTATTTAATGATTTATTTATTAATTTCGAAATCTTTAATTATTAAAATTGTGAAATTACCATTTTACCCTCGAAGAGGATTTTTTACCTTTTAAGTCGTTTTTCCATGTTCCAGGATGTTTTGGAATTAGTTTTTCGTAAGGAATTCAATGGGAATGTTGGTTTTTATCATTTATGAAGTTTTTTTGTATGAAATGGTCGTAAACTTTATGACGGGTATTTTCGTAATTTTGTCGAATTCTGTTAAAATTGGTGAAATGATTTATTTGGTTCCGATTTGTTGTTTTATGTGTTTAAATGGGTTTTCCTAAGCGTAATGTAGGCTCTAGGGTTGTTTTGATGTTAGGGGTATTTTGATAATTTGGTCATTTTTAGTGATTTTTATCGTGAAGCTTCTTTTTGGTTTGCAAGATGATGATTTCTATGTTTCTGAGGTCGTATTTTCCTAGTGTAGTGTGATTTCTAAGCTTTGTCAATTCGAGATACCTCATCCGGATTTCTGAAACATATCTGGTAACAAAATAAAGCATTGGAATAGACATCCATCATTGGGAACCTTTGCGATCGGGTTGACGACTTGATTAATCAGGCGGATGCAAAAATGGGGTGTCTACAGTCGTGGACCCATTTTTGATGTGGGAATGGGTCGTTGACCCATTTTGGAAATGGATATGGGTCGTGGACCCATTTTAAGGTAGGTATGGGTCGTGGACCCCATTGGATTTGGACATGGGTCGTGGACCCAATTGGAAGTTGATATGGGTTGTAGGCCCAATTGGATATGGATATGGGTCGTGGACCCATTTGGATATGGATGTGGGTCATGGAGGGTGGCCGTAGAGTATGAATATTAGAGGGCTTTCCAATCCTGGTCCGTGTTTACAGCACGGATTGAAGCAAAACACTTAGGTCCGCTCATGAAAAATGGATTTACAGTAAAATTCTGAGTCCGTTCATACAAAAAGGACTGAGATAGAATCATCCAGTCCGTTCTGTATTAACGGACTTTACTTCACTTCTTCAGTCCGTTCTGTGTGGTCGGACCAGTAGCTAATTTTCCACTCCAACTTACTTTGTTGCCCAATGTTTAGTGTTTTGCTCATTGCTATAGGCCCAGAGTCTGCTATTTTCAGATTTTTTTTTGACACGCACATAAATGGTGATAACCATGAGTTCCTAAAAGAATTTCTTCCCTTTTACCAAAGGGAAGAACCATAGGGACTCCTAGAACTCATATACCCTTATTATTTTGGACATTACAACCTTGCCTTCAAGGGCTAAAAGAGAAAACTTACAACATTCCCAAGGGTTGATACATCTTGACATTTGTGTCTTACACCTCTAATCGTATTGATGCATGCGGCCATAGGTGGTTTGAGGTTACTCAATCTTCAAACCTCCATGCACATTGAAATGTACACTTCTTAGGTTGGTGATTGAGGTGGATGTTCTCCTCCCCGCCTCCTCAAATGAATAATCTAGGGGGCTTGAGAGTACCGGCATCCAGGGTTAGATTTTTAAAATAGGAGAAGGTGGTTTGTGCAATGAGATATGAATTGAATGTGCACAAGTGCATTACAAATGTGTATCAACCCTTACAACCTTGAACAAGTACAAAAAAAAAAAAAAATTTACATGCATTCCCACAAAGAAGAGAACATCATAAGCACAACAAAGTGAATCAACCAACAAATATGTTAGTAACAAAAATGAAACTAAAAAATAAAGTTGAATATTTTTTTTTTTTTTTTTTTTGAAAGAAAATATGAAAGAAAAGAAAATGGCCAAGTCAAATTGGTTTGGACCCACTTGATCCCCAGCGAAGTCGCCAAGTTGTAGACATGAAATGTTCACCATGAACCTCAATGCTACTTTGTTTGGAGTCGCCACCATTCTTTTTTGAAAATCGGTGTGAATGGGCACCCGAATTGATATTTTTGAAAACCATTTTTTCTATTGCATTGTAGTGACTTTCATTTGTTGGAAAGGGCAAGGTCTACCTAAGATCTAGGTAAGGAGGTCCGGTTAGAGGATGGGGAAGGTGTTAGGCACCCCATCCTCTCCACCAAAGGTGGTTACCTTGCTTGGCCATTATTCTTGTAAAAATTAAGAAAATAAACATTAAAATGCATGAGAATGCATGATGAGAGTGGTGTGTGCATTAGGGTGAAATGTCCCATTTTCAAAGTGACATTAAGGGCATTCTATAAAAGAGAATGACCCATGTAGTCACATTAAATTTATGAATGTGAATGTAGGTTTCAGCTCTTAGAGAGACTCCATGATGGAGTTCCTTAGAAGCCATAACCTTGATGCATGTATGCATGACTAGAAACTTAGTGTTTCACCCCATCAAGAGGGTAACACATTTCTTCATCATTGTCATGCATAGGTGAGTGTGTGCATTGTGTACAAGATGATGCATGATATTGGGATGAAAAGGGCTTCAACCCCTATCCTTTCGATCGAACCTTAGTCCAATCTACCGGGGATGGGAGAGGGTATTCATTACATCCTAAAGGATTTCTAAAAGAAATTAAAAGTAGAGGGTTAGAAGAAGAAGATGCAAGCTTTTAAAATAAATGAACTACTTCTTAACCCCACCTTGTCCCTTGGTGAACTTGAACCTTGAAGAGTAGACTTGAGAGTTGAATGAGATGGTTGAGGGATGACTTGAAGTTTAGAAGACGAGAGAATGAGTAGGAATTTTGGAAGAGTTTTAGGTTGAGAGATGGGGGCTTGAGAACATGAATTGCTCATAGAAAATGAGGGTATTTATAGAGTTTTTGGATAACTTTTGGGGATAAAGTAGTCCAACCCTAAAAATAAAGAAAATGGACATGAGATTTAGGTTGTTTCTTTTTGGATTTTCCATTTGTATAAGGGTAAAGATGACATTTGTGAAGAAACCCTAAAAGCATTCTTTGATCCTTGATTTTTTGGTAAATAGAGGTGAGAGAACAAAAGTACTTTTGGGATGATGAATGAGGGAGTGCCATGTGTAAAGGTGGAGTGGTAGGTAAAAAGTAGATCTTGATTTATTTGTAAATAACTCATAAAGCAAGGGTGAAAGTGTAATTTTGAAATGGACCAATGGGAAAACAAAAGCACATTTGGGAGGGTGAATAGGAGGATGACATGTGTAAAGGTGAAGTGGTAGGTGAAAAATAGACTTTGGTTCATTTGTAAATAACTCATAAAGCAAGGGTAGATGTATGTTTTTGAAATGGACCAATGGGAGAACTCCATGTATGTACTTGAAGATTCCCACCTTTTGAGGGCATAATGGGAAGTTCCCTCACCTTTATAGATTATTACCAAAGACCAAACAATCTTTTTGATTTGACTAAACCATTTGAGAAGGGCATTCTTGAGTTTATATAAAAAGGAAGTTGACCCTCCAATTAGGTGATGCATTAGGCATTGGGGGCTTATGAGGTATCAACATGTGTCATCTTATGAAGGGGTGAGAGAGTGGACTTGGAGTGGGCTTGGTGTTGGGCTTGGGTTTGGGTTAGGATATGGACTTGGTAATGGATTTGGGTCATTGGGTTTAGAATGGCATTGGGTTTTGGGCTTAGGTTGGCTAGGTAATGGATTTGGGTCATTGGGTTTAGGACTTTTGAATTTAGGATAAAATATGGACTTTGTTTTGGGCTTAGATTTGGTTAGGGAGTGGACCATGATGAGGGTATGGGTGATGGATCGGTTAATGGAGAATGAATACGAATTTAGAGTGGGTTAGGGACAAGGTTGAGCATGCAACCTATATGACATGATGCATGTATGCATGAAAATGATGTAAAATAGGAATGTGGGTCCGTCGAAAATCTTGAGTTCTAAATCGGAATCAATTCGAGGAAATTTGGATCTTCCTAACGGGTTCGTGCAAATTGGGGTGTCTACAGCTGCCCTTCTTTGTAGGAGTTGTTTGCAAGAAACTACAAAGAATAATTTAGACCCTTGATTTGCACGAATCCGAAATAATTTATTGCATGATGATTAAAAACGTTGGATGGGTTGAGGAATTTTTTTTTTTTTGTAGAATGTGGTTACCCAAGCACGGGGTCTGACAGGGTTAACCTTTTTGAAACCCTTGATTTTGTGGCACAGAGCTTGTTTGAAATCTTGGATATAATTTTTGAAGATATTTGAAAGTGATTGACGTTTTAAATCATACAATGCAATTTTGAGATATTTTTTCTTTTCCTTTGTTGATTCTGAGCTTTGAAACTTCTCCTCTTTGGATTAAATTTTTTTTATTTTTATTTTTATTTTTATTTATTTATTATTTATTTATTATTATTTTTATTTATTTATTATTATTGTTTTTTTTTTTTTTTTTTTTTTTGGGCCCGTTTTGTATCCACGGACTGAATTTACCACTGAAGGTCCGCTTATATAAGCCGGACTACATGATGCCCTATTGGTCCGCTCTTAGAAGCCGGACCGATCAACTTTAAGTTAGTCCGTTCATAATGATTGGACCAGAACCTTTATTTACCCAAATTCGAACGGTCTTCTTCGTGCGTTGTCGCTTTCGCTTCATTCTCTCTTCTCTTTTGCCCTCTCACTTTCTTGCCCTCATCATCTTCTTGATTTCTCATCTTTCTTCTCAGTACCTCCTCATTCGTCTTGCTATATCTCTCTCTCTCTCTCTCTTCCTTCCGGCCGTTGTGTACCATCGTGGGCACTGTGGATCTTGGGTGGCGAACTTGACTGAGGCGAGTATTTGGCGTTGTATTGAGTTGTGTGTTTAGGCTTGTGAGGTCAGTCTTTCTTTTCTCCCCCTTTTTTCCTTTGCCTTTCATTGATTGAAAACCATGCTACTGTTATTTTGTCGCTCGCGTGGTTGGCTTGGGTTGGGATTTTATCATGGGATTCGGATCTTCACCTTTGCTGATTTTGATTGGTTTATTTTTTATGAAGATTGTTGGTTTGTTGTAGGATTCGTTTTGAATTTGATTGATTAAGGTTTTGCAGGGTTTAGATTGTTTGATTTGTTGGGATGTTGATTGGTCTAGATTTCGCTAGATTAACGTTGGATTTTTTTTTATTATTAAGGTTTTGCCCTTTATTTGATTGAGACCAGTTGGGACTGGTTATGATTTTTGGATGATTGTTGGTTAAGGTTTTTAATTGTTTGTTTGATTAACACTGTTTAGATTGGTTAAGATTTTTAGTGATTGTTGATTGTATGTAATATTGGTCAGGATTTCTGATTAGTTGGGTTGATTAAGATTTTTCATGATTGTTGGTTGAGGTTTTTAATTGTTTGTTTGATTAACACTGTTTAGATTGGTTAAGATTTTTAGTGATTGTTGATTACGCTTTTTAATCTCTTGTCAATTTTTTAGTTGCCCGTTTGATTAAGATCTTTTCAATTGCATGTTGATCAATAATGGTTAAGATTCCTAATTGGTTGTTTGATTATTTAGATTTTTAGTTGATTGTTGATTAGTTTGGTTAAAGCTTTTAGTTAACTGTTGATTATATTGGTGGAAGTTTTTAGTTGATTTGTTGATTACAACTTTGTTTTAGTTGTTGGTTGATTAAGATTAATTAAGACTTTTTAATTGTTCGTGGATTAGTCACATTTGGTTAAGGTTTTTATGTGATTATAGGTTAAAGAAAAAATTTAGCTGATGATTGTTGATTTAAAACTTTTAGTTGATTGTTGATCACATTGTTTCAAGCTTTTAGTGGATTGTTGATTACAACTTTGTTTTAATTGTTGGTTGATTGTTGATTGTTGATTGTTGATTAAGATTTTAATTGTTCGTCAGTTAATTTGGTTAAGGTTTTTATTCGATTGTTGACTGGTTAGATTGGTGAAGATTTTTGTTTGATTGTAGATTTTTAACTGATTATTAGTTGGCTAGATTGGTAATGACCATTGATCGGTTGGATTAATTATGATTTTAGTTGATAATTGATCAGTTAGATTGGTTAAGATTTTTAGTTGATCGACGAGTTTAGGTTGATTTGTAGTCTTGTTGAAGCGTCTAAGGCGTAGCGAATCCTAGCGTTTGTTTTGTCGAGCGTTGAGTGTTTTCGTTTGCGTAGATGGGTCGTGCTGGAGATCTACTGTTGCCTTTGAGGGGGAGGCGGACGCTCGACCTGCTGTCCGCACTCGATTCGATACTGGAGCCGCTTCAGTGTTACATGCGGAGGGGTCTTCTTCGTCAGTTCCCATTACCCCTGATGATTCTTCTGATAGGGCGTCCTCTTCTAGTGGATCTTCTTCTAAGAGCGAGAGGGAGGTCAGGGCTTCACGTCGTCGTGCTGTTTCGAGGCGCTCGACTAGAGGTAGATCTGTCGTGGCTGGGAGAGTACCTGGTGGATGAGGCGACCGAGGTCATGGTACCACTAGAGATAGTAGTGCGAGTAGAGAGGGAGATCCGAGTACCGAGAGAGCTACTACAGCGGCCAGAGTGGAGATTCCAACCCATGTCAGGGAGCGAGTTGCCGATACATCATTGTTGACTGGGCTGAGTGGACATGTATCCATGCTTGTGAGGATGGACCAGCCGACTCCTTTCCCGGGAGATCATTTTCGTGGCAGTTGGAAGAGGTTCTTGGATGTGTATCGGCTCTTTTCTGAGGACCTATGGGGGCAGTTTACTTGTGCTGGCTTTGGAGCCTTTTTGAGGATTCCTTACTTTAGAGCCGATCGACCGATCTTTATAGCCATGATGGAGCGTTGGTTCCCTGCTACCCATTCGTTTCATATGCCAGAGACCGAGATTGGCATTCGCCATTCAGACTTCGTGGCGATCACTGGGCTTGTGATGGAGGGAGAGGCACTTCAGCCACATCTTCTACCTTTAGAGGAGATTGCTGGTTTGCTAGGGACCCCATACATCCCCGTTGGATCGGTAGGCAAGTTGGGTCGTATTAGCATGAGCTACTTATGGGGTTTATTGGGACAGCGCGGACGCACAGCCCGGAGAGGGGATGATGATTTTGCTGCCATTTTTCGCATAGCTTTCCTCTACATGCTAGGGAGCTGTTTCTTTTTGGAGGATGACTCTACTGTCTTCACCACTTTTCTACCGTTTCTTCGAGACATCGAGAGAGTTGATGACTGGGACTGGGGCAGCCTTATCTATGGCACCATTATTGGTGGCCTAGATCGAGTGGTCGAGGGCATTACATCCCCTCGCGGAGGCGGAGTCTCTGCTAGATTCTTTTGGCCCTTTATTGAGGTGACCTTTTCTCCTACCCTTTTTGTTGTTTCATCCGCCTTGGTTTGCCAGCTCTCTGATTCTATCCTTTTCTTTTAGCTCTTTGTACACGTACATTTTCCATACTATCTTCCGACCATGCGTCACCCAGACGAGGGGTTTCCTCTTGGAGCTTTCTGGGCGACTAGGGATTATCGGATAGTCAAGAGCAACTCCCACAGTGCCAGAGCCCACTTTGACCGGTGTCGCCTGCAGGAGGTACCTGATCCTTTCTGTTGTCTTATTCATTTTTCTGCATATACTGTGTTCTGATTATCTTGTTTTGCAGATTTTCTCTGTTACTTTCCGAGACCTGCCTCGTTCTGTCCAGGAGCACCGGGAGGTTCGAGCTGCTTTCCGACGAGACCTATGCCGGACGATCTACCCGTGCTTCATTGGTCGCATCTCCTACGTATACTACCTAGGGGAGCGATTCTTTTTTCAGCATGATCGGTCCTTGCGGATTCCGGTTGCTCCTCCTGCCCCGCCTGCACATGACCGTTGATGATTATTTGGCTCAGATTGGTGGTGTCTCAGCACGTGGCTTGTCAGCCAAGGGCGACTATATCCGGTGGTTCCGGGAGGCTTCGATTGGCTGCTTGATGCTACCCATGCCCGTCCGAGCTGGGGTTACCGAGATCGGGGGTATTCTGATTAGGGAGCATGATGACACGGTAACTTCTGATTCCTTTCTTCACGTTGGCCCATATTCGTTCTATAGATGTTTCCTTACCTTTCAACTTTTGCCAGATTGATGATCTTCGCCGCCTCCGAGAAGGTTATGAGGTGATCGAGGCGCAGGCGGCCCGATGCTCTGAGATGGAGGGTAGGTGGCGAGCTGCCCAGGCAGAGGTGGAGTCTCAGGCGGCATGTATACTGGCTCTTCAGACTGAGATGGCCATGAGAGAGTCTAGGCTGCAAGCCGAGCTGGTATAATACTTGTTATGTTTCCTCAGTTCCCTTGATTATGTATTTCTCAGTCTAACTGTTGTTTCTCTCTTGGTGGTGTTTCAAGACTATTATCGTCGTCACAATGGAGCGAGTACTTCTGCTCGGCCACCTACTCCCCCACAGGTATCTGATTTATTTTTAGTTGTTCATTTGAGTTGTAGAGGGGTTGTATCTGACTATTATCGCCTTCCAGGCCTCTGCCTCTGCTGGCCCTTCTGCCCCTGCCTCTGAGCCTGGTACCTTTGCTCGGACGACCGATGAGGATGCAGCATTGGATCGAGAATATTTTGCTGCTGATTCTAAGGGACGAGTTAGGCTACGGGGTCTACCCTCCTCCTCTGGCACGGGTTCGTTCTTCTCCGACGTGGGTGATGCTGATCTTTCAGGCATTGATTCCTTCCCCCCAGACGCTCCTGCCCCTGGTTCAGATAGCCATAGATCTCATTAGGATATACTGTGATACTTGTATACATTTTATGATCACTTGACTTTTATTGATGATGTATGGAAACATTTGTACCCTTTTTGTACAAGTTATCCTTCTTTTAGTGCATACTTCTCTTCTGCCATCCAAATTCTCCTGTTTTTTTATTTATTTATTTTTTTTTATTTTTTTATGGCTGATAATGAGATTAATAGTATGGGTCCGTGAAGTAAGCGGAGTGGTTTCAACTCTCTGAGTCCGTTTTCTAAAGCTGGACTTAATGTAGTTTGTCTGGTCCGTTCTCAAAAACCGGATTAAATAAAACCAGTTCAGTCCGGTCTTTACAACCGGACTAGTTAAAAGCACTAAAGTCCATTCTCTATGATCGGACTGTGTTACATATTCTTAGTCCGTCTTTAAAAATCGGACTTAGTATAATTTGTTCAGTCCGTTGACTATGAACGGACCAGTAGACTCCGCCTTTTTAAAGATACCGTGATTCTGCGATTTTGTCTTATCTTCGACCTAAGTCAGCCATGGAGCCCACAAAGCGCTCCAAAACCCAGGTCAACCCCGATCTCATGATTCCGCACTCTTCCTTCACTCTTGGAAGCAAACAAGGTGCTCCTAACCTTCCTAATCTCAAAAGGTATGCTATTGCTGACTCATTTTTAACTCAATAGTTAGATTCTATGACACATGAAAAAAAGGTTAGGTGGGATTCAAACAACCTAGGTTTCACCCTTTCCTTGAGGATGGTTGAGGTTAGGTGGGACCTAATCGAGGCTCTTATGGGCTTTTGGATTCCCGAGCTTAACCTATTCCGATTTGGGGAGATAGAGATGACTCCAACGGTTGAAGAATTTGAGCGCATCCTTGGACTTCGCTATTCGAAAAGGGTGGTGACTCCACCTTTGAGAGAGAGCTATAGGAAGAAGTGTCGGGTTTCTTAGGGGTTCCTAAACACAAATTGGAAAGCTTGGACGGGGGTTCCCTACTTCTCAAGATTTCTAAACCTTTCTTGCTTCGATGGTTCGAAGATGAATCCTCTTTACCACGCTTCGATGTGTTGACACTCGTAGTAGTAAAGCAACTCTTGTTCCCTCGGAACGACGAGTTTGTGAATCCCGCCCTAATAAGTGTGATTGACCAAGTTCGAAAAGGCTCTAGGCTCGCCCCTATGCTTCTTGGGGAAACCTACTTATCTCTCTCGGCTTGCTCGAGTGGGAAAGAGCGCGTGTATCATGGCTGTGCTCCTTTTTTGCAGGTAGATCTTCGGTTTTTATTTTAGTGATTATTTTAAAAGGTAACACTTATTTGACTTCCCTTTCTTTTGCAGCTTTGGTTCCTTGATCACATGTCCTTTACCATAGCGGTTAGCCATCCATTCAATGTCCATGCCGACTTGGTGATATTGATGAATAAAAGAGAATTTCCCATTTTTATTGGTGGCAAAGTGGGTTGGTTCAACAACTTGACCAACTTATCCGAGGCGGATGTGCGCTGGGTAGGGGCCTTTCAGCCTTCTGCATCTCCTGTGATTTCCTTTCACCAGAGCCACTTCGTCGTGTTGATTGGCTTGCGTGGCGCTACCCATTATATTCCTCTTCGGGTTTTGAGACAATTCGGGGCTGAACAAGGCATAGTGATCCACGGAGATTTCCATGAGCTAGTCGGGCCTTTTATCCCTTCTCCATCCTCCTGGCAATTAAGAGATCGCCTGGAGAGGGCTTGGTAGAGCATGATTATTTTTTACTATCCTATCTTCCCTGGTCATTCTTTTTCGGATTATTCGTTTTGGTTGAAAAGGCAGATTGCTGAACGTGCTGGCATTATACCCCCAGTAGAGGTGAAATCTTCCTCAACTCATTTTTTCGATCATCGCGATAAGTTGGAGGAGTTGCGGGTGTCCAACAAAAGGCTTGAAACGATTTGGCTTCGCTCTGAGAAGGAGTTGCAGGTGCAAGTGACCCGTCTGAAATCTGAGATTGATGATTTACGAAAGAGACTTGCTTCACGGATGCATGCTGACATGATTGTCGAATATTTGGTGAGTCGTCATGCTTCAGATGCAGAAATGATCATTATTGACCAAGCTACTCAAATTAAAGCTTTGGAGGACAGGCTTGATGCCTACTATACTTCTTAGGAAAACGCTTGAGTGGTTCTTTACCTGTTGTTTCTTTTCGTACCCTACTTTTGAGAAGATGATGTAGTACTATTTGAAATGAATGAAATAGGTTTTGTTTTCTATGTAGTGGCCTCAGATATATCTACTGCTTTTGAAAACTCTTGATTTTGAGAAAAGTCCTAGATTCTTCGTCATAGGCCAAAAATAGTAATTTTGATGATGCACTTCTCTTTTTTTTTTTTTAGGTTTTAAAAGATTGCCTTTGTTGAATAATCCGTGACAAACTAGTGTTGGTCGACTCTAAACATCAACGATCATGGTGCCTTTGCCAAATGCCGAGGATACAGGTGTCAGCTAATCCTTAGCATCCGTAGAGTCATCCCTAAGATTAAGGATTTTATCTTTATCGAAATGTTGAGGACTTCCCGATTTTTGCCGTTCACAGTTCATACTCTTGCGGGCTAGGAGTGTTATTTTTTTTTTTTTTTTTCTTTCATTTTTGCCCCTGGCGCCAGTTACGGTTTTCACCAGACCCGATTTCCACATTTTTGCGCATTGACGCCCTTTTCGGGTTTTCATCATGCCGGTGGTTTTGATCTTGCCATAGACTGATTTTTTACTCACAGCGCCCTTGTGGATTTTCACTATGCCCTTTCAGTCTATGCTCGCTTTATAGATTTTTACCTTGAATACCTTTCTCGGTTTCTTTGTGCCCCTCGTGGCTTGGTGTCTCAAGTTGAGCTGCGAGATCAAATAGTCTACTCTTCTAGTGGCGCTCTTTCTTGAGTTACAGATCTGGACTCCCCTCTCGAGTTCCTCCGACGATTTTCATGGTGCGGTGACTCAAGTTGAGCTTCGAGATCAATGACTCTACACTTCAAGTCGCTCTTTTTTTCAAATATTTGACCTGGTCTCCCCTCTCGGATCTTCCAACGACTTTGGCAGCTTGAAATCCGATTTAAGTGGCAAGATAGACCGCACTGACGATGTTTTTCATGATGTGCTTTCACCGTGATTGAATTGCCTTGAACCATTCCCTGATCTGAGAGGACTTTAAATAGGACGAAACGTAGGCTTAGGCTAGGTTGTGCAAGGATGTAAGGAAGGCTGAGTCTGGATTTATTGAGGGGTAAATTGGACACGGGGTTTATCTATTTTTGGTTTCGAAAATATGATCTATGTCTCCTCCCATCGTCACACGAACTTGTTTAGGTAGGAGATTTGGGTCGAGCTTGAGATCAGACATTCGAGATTTTTGACTTTTTGATTTTTTTTGTACTTTTAGCTATTCACAGTTTATCCTCATGCGGGCCAGGAGTATGCTTTGGTATTTTTGCTTTGACTTTTGATGATTTTTGTTTGTTTTTTTTTTTTTTGTTGGTGACTTGCCCCGGTCCTAGGTTAAGAAATGAATGTGATGGCTCAAAAGGGTTAACTAAGGGTAGATAGTTGTTCAGGTAGTGGAAAGATGGCCTCTCTTCATTTCAAAGGATGACTTCAGGCGTAATATTTTTTAACAGTGTCAGCATTGATCGGTTGCGGAAAGACTTCCCCGTCCATCTCTGTGAGAATCAGCGCTCCTCCGGACAGTACCTTTTGGACGACGAATGGCCCATCGTAATTTGGACGAAACTTTCCTCTCGCATCTTCTTGTATTGTTAGAATCTTCTTCAGAACTAAGTCTCCGGGTACAAACTCTCGAGGTCGAACCTTCTTGTTATAAGCACGTGTTATTCTTCGTTGATAAGTTTGCCCATGGCAGATTGCTGAAAGTCATTTTTCCTCTATTAAGTTTAACTAGTCGAACCGGGCTTGGACCCATTCTACCTCATCCAATTCAACTTCTTTTAAGATTCGGAGGGAGGGAATCTCAACCTCAACAGGCAGGACTACTTCCATTCCGTAGACCAATGAATAAGGCGTTGCCCTGGTCGAAGTTCGGATTGACGTTCGATAAGCATGTAGAGCGAAGGGTAACATCTCGTGCCAATCCTTGTAAGTAACGGCCATTTTCTCGATGATCTTCTTGATGTTTTTATTAGCGGCTTCAACTGCTCCATTCATCTTTGGTCTGTAAATGACTGAGTTGTGATGGGTGATCTGAAAGTCCTTGCACATCTTAGACATGTCTTTGTTCTTGAGATTTTTGGCGCTATCGGTTACTATCCCGCTTGGGAGGCCGTACCGACATATGATGTTATTTTTCACAAACTTCAAGACATTTCCCCTTGTAACATTAGCGTAAGATGCTGCTTCTACCCATTTTGTAAAGTAGTCGATGGCAACCAAGATGAAGCGGTGCCCATTGGAAGCTTGAGGATTGATCTGCCCGATGACATCCATGCCCCAGAGTGAGAAGGGCCAAGGAGACGTCATATTGTGCAATTCTGAAGGTGGTGCATTGATTTTGTTGGCATAGATTTGACACAAATGACACTTCCGAACATGTTGGTACCCGTCGCTCTCCATAGTCATCCAGTAGTAACCCATTCTCATAATCTTCTTTGCGAGCATATGTTCATTCATGTGAGGTCCACAGACTCCTCCATGCACGGTCTCGATTAAGCGTTGAGCTTCTGTCTGTGTTACACACCTGAGGAGGACCTTGTGATGCGACTTTTTGTATAAGAGTCCGCTACTCAAGAAGAACTGTCCTGCCAATCTCTGAATAGTCTTTCGGTCCGTCGTTGTGGCATCGGGTGGAAAAATTCGATCCTCTAAGAATGCCTTGATGTCTGTGTACCATGGGTTTTCCTCTGGTTCTTCGATCTCCACAGGTAAGCAATACGCAGGCTCGTCTTGAATACCAATCACAAGAGGGTCGACTATAGTGTCTTCGGAGATGCTGATCATTGAGGCCAGAGTAGCCAATGCATCTGCAAATTGATTCTTAGCCCTCGGCATATAAGTAAAGAAGATTCGGGTGAAGTTGGAGCTTAGATCTTCGAGATACTCGTGATACGGAACCAGTCTCTGCTCTCGAGTCTTCCATTCTCCCGTTGTCTGGTAGACTACCAGACTTGAGTCTCCAAATACATCTATTTCATCCACTTCGAGGTCGATCGCTGCTTTCAACCCCACGATGCATGCTTCGTATTCAGCTTCGTTGTTGGAACATTGGAACCTCAGTCTGACTGCAATAGGGATATGAGTCCCGTCTTGCTTAACCAGAACTGCCCCAATTCCATTTCCTTTTTGATTTACTGCTCCATCGAAGTACATTTTCCAAGTAGATTCTTCATCGTCGCTCTCTGCTTCAGCAAATAAGATGGCTTCATCAGGAAAATTTGTCTTTAGTGGCTCATAATCAGGTAAAGGGTGCTCCGCTAAGTGGTCAGCGATAACTTGTCCTTTAATGGCTTTTTGAGTGACATAGGAGATGTCGAACTCAGATAATAGTAGCTGCCATTTTGCGGTGCGTCCCGTTAGTGCCGGCTTCTCGAAGAGGTACTTCAAGGGATCCATCCGAGCAATGAGCATAGTCGAGTAACTAAGCAAGTAGTGGCGTAACCGTTGTGACGCCCAGACAAGGGCACAACACGTCTTTTTGAGGGTTGAATAATTCACCTCGTAACTTGTGAACTTCTTGCTAAGGTAATAGATGGCTTGCTCTTTTCGGCCAGTTTCATCATGTTGCCCCAGTACACAGCCCATGGAGTTTTCTTGCACGGAAAGATACATCAGCAGAAGTCGACCTAGTGTGGGTGGAACTAAGACTGGTGGATTAAGTAAGTATCTCTTAATCTTGTCGAAAGCTTCTTGACAGTCTTTATTCCATTCTTTCGGCTCATTATTCTTTAGTAGTTTGAATACTGGCTCACAGATCAGAGTTAGTTGTGCGATGAACCGACTAATGTACTGAATTCTCCCTAGGAATCCCCTGATCTCTTTCTCTGACTTGGGTGGCTCCATATTTATGATGTACTTCGTTTTAGCTGGATCAATTTCGATGCCTCTTCTACTAACAATAAACCCCAATAGTTTTCCTGACGTGGCCCCAAATACACACTTTGCCGGATTAAGCCTTAAGTTGTATTTCCTTAATTGATCAAACAGTTTCTTCAAGTTTACCAAATGATCCTCGTCGAGATTTGATTTAGCTATCATGTCGTCCACGTATACTTCTATCTCCTTGTGGATCATGTCATGAAATAAGACAGTCATAGCTCGTTGGTAAGTTGTCCCAGCATTCTTGAGACCGAATGGCATGACCTTATAGTGAAAGGTACCCCAAGGTGTAATGAATGCAGTCTTCTCTTGATCTTCTTTCGCCATTTTTATTTGATTGTAACCCGAGAAGCCGTCCATGAACGAGAACATACCGTGCCCAGCTGTATTGTCGACCAGAGTGTCGATGTGTGGTAATGGAAAGTCATCTTTAGGACTGACTTTATTCAGATCACGGTAATCTACACACATACGTACCTTTCCATCTTTCTTTGGTACAGGAACGACATTAGCGAGCCACTCAGGGTAGGTGGATACTGCGAGAAACCCTGCTTGGAACTGTTTCATTACTTCATCCTTGACCTTAAGTGTCCATTCTGGTTTCAATCTTCGTAATTTCTGCTTGACTGGCTTGCTTCCCGCTTTGATGGGTAACTTGTGAATGACTAGATCTGTGTCTAAACCAGGCATGTCTTGGTAGGATCATGCGAATACATCTTGGTACTATTGTAAGAACTTTGTCATCTCCTCTTTCTGCTCAATTGTTAATAGGGCCCTGATTTTAACGATCCGTGGGTCATCTTCGGTGCCTAGGTTCACTGAGTTTGTATCCTCTATATTTGGCTGAACACCTTTCTCGTGACGTTTTATGAGTTCTTTGATTTCTTTTGGAGGATATTCAACCTCTTCCTCTGACTCTTCTTCGATCCCCATGAGATCAAAGTCGAGCTCGAGGTCAAAGTCGTATTCATCTCTTTCATACTCTATTTTGTCACCAGGCTCATTCAACTGAGGAAATTCTTTGAAAACCTTTGGTATTTTGAAGATTTCTGATTTTTTTGAATTTTTGAAAATATTTGATTTTTTTTTAATTTTGGAGAATTTTTATTTTTTGAATTTTGAAAACTTTTTGATTTTTTTGGATTTTGTGGACTATCTGTATTCCTGAAACAAGATAAAGAAAAATCATGCAAATTCATTAGCAACGAAGGTGAGCCCCCAAAACGATCTTGCTCCGAGGACGAGGGCTCATTATGGTCCTCGGACAGACGAGATTTTGCTAATGGCATTTTTTTTTAGGCCGTAGGGATTCTGGACCCCATAGCGGCCTCGTAAGTGATTGGGTATTCCTCCCAATTCTTGAAAACTTGCCCTTCTTCTGTAGGGCGGATAAGTTGGGAGAGTGACTCCCTTGACGGTTCAGATATGACCATCACTTCCGGGTGACTGTCGTCAAATCCGGGTGTAAAAATTTGTAGGGTGGGTGGAATTACAACAGATCCCCAGTTGATTTGAAAAGGGAACAATGGCTTTTCTCTTTCGCATATTGTGACTTCCGCCTTGGCGGGCTCTCCTTCTTCCTCCTTTTGACTCCATTCGGAATCCCCTCCGAACAAGATGTTCATGCTATCTGTAAAGGAATGTGGGGACTCAACGAGTGAGTCTTCTTGCAATTGAACTGGCTCGATACTTACAACCCTTGGTTCTCCGGTGCAGTTTGTCGGTGACAGTTCTGATGAGTCATCTGACTTCTTTAAGGATGGTGGGAAGCTGATGCTGATGTGCGGTACTTTGCCCAAGCTCCATACATTAGGCTCTCGGTTCTGTCTTCGTGCAAGTCGTAGCTCCCTCTTTTTATCCTTCATATCAGAGATGTCATTCCTCGTAGGCTTGAATCCAAGGCCAAAATAGGGAGTGTGTTTTCGTATGCTGATCAAAGTGGCCCTGCATTTTCCTTTAGGCCCTAACCCTTGTTTCGGACGATATCCCGCCTTCTTTATCACTCGTCCGACCATCAGGTTTTATTTTTGACAAATTTGCATTTGCCCTTCCTTCTCCCCTTTGGATATGATTGATAGATGTGAATTGAAAGGCGTAAAATCCCTCCTTATCCCTGGTCATCTCTACATCGATATAAGGCACATCCGGTGATCGATCGACTGGTATGAGATTTTCTGCAATAACCGATATCATCATCTGTCCCATGATGAATTTGACTCGCTGATGCAAGGAAGAGGGGACTGCCCCTACGGTGTGGATCCAGGGTCTTCCTAGAAGGAGATTGAATGCAGAGGGTATGTCCAGAATCTCGAACGTTACTTCAAACGTGCATGATCCAATAGTGACTGGGAGATCCAGTTCCCCTAACGACTCAGTTTTTCTACTATCAAAAGCCCTTACAGTCCTTCTAGTTGGCCTGAGGTAAGATAAATCCGCATTTAACTTGTGTACAGTTTGTAGAGGGCAGACATTAAGAGCCGAACCATTGTCGATCAGTACCCTTGCTACCATCATACCTTTGCACATTACCATAATGTGCAATGGTTCAATGTGTCCACATCCTCCGCTAATAAGTTCATCCTCGGTGAAGGTGATCGGATTGGGGGCCATGATCTGACCTACTGTCTTTTCCAACTCTTCTGGCGAGGTGGTCTCAGGTACATGTGCATTACTAAGGACTTTGAGTAGTGCTTCCCGATGATGCTCTGAGTTTAAAAACAGGTCAAAGATACTGATTTGAGCTGGCATTCTGTTCAACTGCTCTACTATGTTGTACTCACTCTTTCGAATGAGCTTGAGGAGGTCTGTTGCCTCCTTGTCAGTTACCCTGCTCTTTTTCTTCTCTGGTTCCCCTTGAAGTGTTTGTTCCTCCTCTACCAGCTTTCCTTTCCCTTTTTCTTTTCTTCTGTCCTCTTCCTCATTCTGTCTTTTAGTTCTTTTTCGAGCACTTTGTAGCACCTCCCTGATCTAATCATATGTCCAATATCTGTGATCATCGTTTATTTCAGCTTTTCAACCCCTGCGGATGTCACAATCATCATCTCATAACTCTATGGGACGGTTTGACTTGAGCGGTATGGAAATGGTTTAGGGGATATAATGGTCATGGGTTGAGGATCTGGCTTTACATGGAGGATAAGAGGTGGGGTTGGGTTTGACGATTGATGTAGTGGTGTTTGGGATTTGTGGGTTAGTATAAGATAGGATGAGGGGTGGTCGGGAGGAAAAGCTTGAAGTTTGAGGGGTCGGTGCAGTGTAGGGTATGACAAGAGGTGGTCGGGAAGAAGGGTCTGAAGTTGGTATGGTGCAAGGTCTAATGAGAGGTGGACGAGCGGTAGAGCTTGAAATTGGTGATGTGTAGGGTACAATGAGAGGTGGTCGTGAAGGATTTGACGTTTGGGAGTTGGAGTGAATGGTTAGGTTGGCCAGTCTGACGGGGAGTTGGGATAGTGGTTGGTGGGTTGTATCTTGTGGTAATGCATTGATGCTCGATGATGTTGGTTCTTTCCTCAAATTGACTCTGACTTTAGAGCCAATGGGTGCTATCAAAACTGAAGGGTTGAAGCTTGGTTCATCCCTCTCTATGGCATTGACTATCGGCCCATTGCCTCCCCCTTTATGCGTCGGTAGCGGGTTCTGATTGATATTCTGGTGAGGTCCTTGGGTTGCCGGACCATCCAAGATGATCATTTTCCTGTCGATTAGATTCTGTACTTGGTGCTTGAGTTGCCAACATTGGTCGGTGGCATGCCCCGGTGCACCCATATGGAACTCACAGAATTGATTGGGATTATACCCTGGTCCCTTTACCCCTTCTGGGTTTGGCTGCCTCTTAGTAAGATATTCTCCCTGGAGTAATGCTGGGAGTAGTTCTGACAGAGTCATAGGCAAGCAGGTGAAGACTCGAGGGATCCTGTTGGGTCGGCGCTGCTCGGTTTGATGATTCTGAGCAAATTGTGGGTTTTGCCCAAATACTAGATTTTGTCCGAATTGAAATACTGGTGGAGCTAGTGCAGCTTGAGGTGGGTTCACCTTGAAAGGGACCTGAGGTATTGGCGGCCTCTGGTTTGGTGTAGAGATGAAGAAAGGACGAATAGGTTGTGTAGACACCTCAATTTGAACGGGCCACTTCTCGAAAGGGCCCAAAAATATCGATTTAAATGGGCCAACGGGCCTTAAGGGCCCAACTCATTGAAGATGAACATTTTTACCAAATCGAGGCCCTAAGACCTCTCAATGGTTTAGGAGGCCACCAAAGGACTCGGCCTACCTTACGACTTCCCAACATTCACGCTCCGCTTCCCAAATAAAAAACGTCAAATTTTCGATAAATTTCACCAACGGGCCTAAAAGCCCGATCGCCAACACGTGGCATTTTTGATCAAACTAAAATCTAAAAAAATTAAAAAAATTAAAAATGTGGAGACTTGGGATGCCTACCCCTCCTCTACTATCACCGCTCCGCCTCCGTAACCCAAAACCATTTCTAAAACCCAAGCCCAACACTACAAAGCCCACAAATCATTAACCATATCCAATTCATTATCCAACCCACAACCCTAACCCATAAACCACAACCCACATCAACCAATCACTCTTTTATCATCAAGAGATGACACATGTCATCACCCCATCTCACCTCTCTCACCAACCACCTACCCATTAATTTGCTTTAAATCCCATCTACCCACACATCAACCCATCACCTTTTCTCTCAAATCAAACACATCTACCCACACCCCTAACCTATACCTCCCCTAATCTACTCTCATTATTCCCTACAAAACCTACATCTACAACCTAAACCTACACCATCCTCTCAAGTCAAACACTCAACCTCTCCCATCAACCTATCCCAACCCTTCATTTCCACCCACCTTAACACATGGCATCATCTCCCTCACCCTCCCAAAATATCATCAACCACCCATTTAAATCCTCCATGCTCTTAAATCAAATCACAACCACCATCTTAAATCACCTCACCAAACACTCCACCCAAATGGGTTGGGTAGGATCCAAACCATTTGGGTCAAAACTCACCCATTTAACCCCCCTTACCTAAATACCCTCCAATCTCCTCTAAATTACACCCACTTCCTCTCTCAAACTCATAACCATTCTACCCATTTTCTTCACTTCACCCCATTATATCCCTAAAATAACTCCTAAACATCTATAAATACCCTCATCCTCTTCCCAAAAATGGCCCCCAACTTCTCATTACAAAACTTCTCCCCAACACTCTCTCTACTAACAACCATCATCAATTCTCACCAAGTTTACCAACTCTTTCACACAAATCCTCTACAAGTCTCACTAAAACAAAAGAAATCCCTACTCTCTCTAATCACTTCTTCCCATTCTCATACTCTCATATTATACTAAGGACTCAAGAAGACTCAAGCAAGAAGAAGAAAAGAAGAAACAAGATACAAGGTGGGTTTGAAGCACACCCCCTCTCTTTCTCTAACCTTCTACTCTTTCCCTCTCTAACACACCCCCTTCTTCTATTTTATTTACCCCCTTTTGATGATTGGGCCCCAAGGCTAAGGTTCATAAGGGTCATTTCCATTAATGAAATGACCCTATGATCAAGCCGAAAATGAATCCCTACTTAGGGAACATATGCACCCACGTGGCACATTTTTTTCACCTTCTTTTAAAAATAAAAAATGATCAAGTTATTTGAGGTTACCGCCACGTGGCGGGGAGGAAAGGGTGCCTAACACCTTCCCTTTTCTCCAACCGAGCCGCTTACCCAAATCTCGAGGTTTGACTACCCCTTATCCATTGTGAGTCACTAAAACGCCAAAAATCTCATCTTTTGGAAAATGTACCCCGGGTGACCATTCACACCCACTTCCAACTTGAATGGTGGCGACTCCAAATCATTGTAGATGTAGTCATCATAATGACGAAATCACGCGTCTACAGCTTGGCGACTCCACTGGGATATAAGACTCCACCCTCGTGTCAACTCGGTTATTTTGGTAAAAAAGGAAATGTTTCAATTTTTATTTTTATTTTTTATTTTTGCAAGCTAACAATACTTGTTGTGTTTGTTGTAATTATTTTTTAGGTAGGTTTCCTTTATTTACTTACTCACTTGAAAAAAAAACAAAAAAAAAAAAAAAAAAACCAATTTTCACTTTATTTCCCGATTATGTCTTTTAAGCATGTATATCACCAAACAAATGAAAAAAAAAATTTTCTTTTTTGGCCCAAGCCAAAAACCAGAGGCAATGTGCCTCAAAATGAGTATAAAAAAATAAAAAATAAAAAAAATAAAAAAAAAGTCGTTTTTTCTTCTTTTTTGGCCGAATGGACAGTCGAACTTAAAATGATCATAACTTTCTCGTCCGATCTCCGATTAGCTATTAGTGCATATCGATTTGGGGTAGAACAAAATTTTCTACAAATATGACGAAGTCAGAAAACATTTTGACAACTCAGAATCGGTTTTTGAGCTCATTTACTATCGTTTACGCTATCATTTCCGTTGACGTCTCTTGTCTCGTTGCGATACAAAATGAGTAGGAAAGAAAAGCATAAAAAAAGGAAAAAAATTTGGCCCAAGCCAAAAACCAGAGGCAATGTGCCTCAAAATGAGCACATAAAAATTTTTATTAAAAAAAAAAAATTAATTAAATTAAAAAAAAAAAAAAAAAAAATTTTTTTTTTTTTACTCAACTTGTTCCTTACATCAGTCTTGGAAACTTTCCTCTTGGAATTTATTTTTATTTTAAGTTTTGAGGCTTCAAAAGATCAAAACGGATCATCTTTTCCAAACTCAGGGCGTACCGCTCGCCACTTTTTGATGGGTCAAAATGAAAATTCAAAGTGATCATTGGTTGGACTATAAAAAATGAGAAGTCCTTTTATGATTAGTTCATTCGTAAAATTGAAAAAAAAATGATAATAAAAAAAAAATTGATTGGTTGATGATGAATGTGCGACTCTTACGGACTAATTATCTAAAATGCTATGATCTGGCCAACGGGCCCACTCATCTGAAAAATGCCCCGGGCGCACCCTATCTTATTTGCACACACCACTAGCACGTTTAATTTACTGTACTGCACGCTTGCATGTCCCTAATAGCCAACGTGGCACTAGTGCGTGGCCCGGTCTCCTCGGAGATGCGACGTCATTCATGAAAACCACAACTCCAATCACGTACCGTAAGGTATATAAAACTGGGGCATCAATACCGTTTGATCAGGTGATTCTGAAAGGTATATTGATACACCTACGTTGGAGCGACCTGAGCCTTTGTCCTATTGTAAGCCGCACGGTCACATGTCCCGATTGCCAACGTAGTACTAGTTACGTGGTCGGTCCCCTCGCGGATGCGAAAACCATTTATGAAAGCTACACACTCTTGACTCGTACCCATAGGTAT